>NC_044910.1:26322966-26922966 GCF_001633185.2 Quercus lobata | reverse complement strand
TTTTCTTTTTTTCTGATTAGCCATACAAAACACATCCCAAAGTATACACTACATCTCTTGTGTAATAATGTAAAATCTTTTATATTTTTCTCAGCAACTTTTGCTACTCACCTATCGATATATAAATTAGTACCACTTTCCCTAAAACAAGTTATTTATGGTACCCACTTGCATGGTGCAAAAACATCACATTCACTCATTGTCCAAGAAACTTCTTGGGAAAAGATTGGATAATGTTTCGATGTTTGGAATTGAGTTTCTGTTAATGTAAATATTTCTATGTGATTGGTAACATTAGTAGGCACATTTTTCAGAAAATCCTTTTAAGCTATTGCAATTTTGTTTATTCCTGGTAGCACTCAATTGTGTCAAATCCTATAACCATTGACTAGAGAGCAAATCACACAGTTGGAATAATGAGAACTATAGAATTTAAAAAATATATAAAAATTTCTTGGCCAGATAGCCTCTCAGCTAAATCATTCAACCTTTCAAATTTCTACCAACATTGAGGATTTCAAACTCGGACTTGCAAATTTGCTAACTAAACCACACAAGGGCATTTTGATCTTGTATTTTCAAGAAATGAAGAGAGCAGAGTAAACCCAAAACTTATCTGAATTTCTACATTGTTTAGTCTAACTTAATTGATATCTAACTATTATACAATTTTCAGCTCTAACTCAAGACTCTGAGCTTGGCCTTAAGACAAATTCGATTTTTTTTCCCCCAAAATTATATTAACATGAATGAATAATTGCCCAGAATGAGAAACCAAACATTTAGCCCCTATGTTCAATTCAATTCAATTCTCATTGAATAAAAGTGACCCTTTTTGCACTAACCCTCCAAACAGACAAAATTACCAAACACTAACCCCACCATTTAGTGGGTGAAAACTATCTGTTCGGTTTCTAAGAAAAAAAGGAGAAACTTTTGTCATTCTACACTTTCTTTAATATTTCCCTCAATTTCTCAGTAGCCAAACAGGACACACAAGGCAAATATGAATTAAGAAATTAAGAAATAGTTTCACAAGTCCAGCCAATCATGTCAACAATATATGAATTTCTTATTAGTTTACAAAACTGAGAGTATGATTAAACAGCAATGCTCGTGTTTGGATGCCAAAAAAAAAGTGTTGGAATTTACAAGCAATCAAAAAACAGATAAAGCAAATGAATAGAAAAGAGAAAAGCATTTAAAAATTTAAAGAAAGAAGAAGAGGTACCTCAAATTCTTTGGCACAGAGGAAGAAGAAGGACCGGTAAAGGTAAAAGCTTGTGGGTGGCAAAAAGATAAGGAATAGGATTATCCCAGAATAGGAGAAGAGTTTGGTATTGTTTGGTTGTTTGGTTGAGATTGGTTTACCTACTACCTAAATCCCTACGATACAGTACACTCGTGAGTCGTGACTCATCGCCATCGGGTAACTTTTGCCTTTTGGTACAAATGACATGACATGGAGTCATGAATGATGGATGTAACGAATGGGATCCTTGGTCTTTGTTTTTGGTTGCTTGTCGTTTAATATTACCATGACTTGAGATTTAGGCTGTGTTTGGTGTGCGTAAAACCATTTTTGGAAAATATTCTATTTTTCGAAAATACTATTTTCCGGAAAGAAAAACGTTTTCATGTGTTTGGCTGTCACAAAATTCATTTTACGGAAAATTAATTTTGGTGTTTGGTTCATTTAAACATTTTACCAGAAAATGCATCAAATCTGGCAAAACGCTCGTCCGATGAGCGTCCGACAAGCGGCTCGATCGACGATCGCGATCGCGCCGCTCGATCGACGATCGCACAGCGCGATCTCATCGATCGCGATCGTGCACTACACCGCTCGTAGGCGCGGTGCGATCGTCGGACGAGCGACACAATCGTCAATCACGCCGCTCGTCGGCGCGGCACTGCGCGATCTAGGCTCTCTCTTCTCTCTCTCTCTCTCTCTCTCTCTCTCTCTCTCTCTCTTTTTCCGGAAGTGATTTGAAGTGAAAATGAGGGGAGAAAATGATTTCCGGGTCAAAGGTGAAAATATTGGTCAACCGGAAGTCATTTTCCGGAAAATGATATTTTCCGTGACAGCCAAACACTCCGGTTTTACGGAAAATGATTTCCGGAAACAGTTTTCACCCAATTCAAACACAGCCTTATTGTATGGAAAAGGTTTGGTTCCGAATTTGGGTTCCCATGGGAAAATTACATGTGTCCTGTGAAATGTATGGCTGGTTTGATTGGTTGGGTTGGATTTAAGCGAGAGTTATGTACATTTCATATAACAATGACAAATATCATCTTCTTATTAGTAGTTGAAGCCATATTTTGTCTTTATTTTATTTCTTTTATAAAATTATTAAGAAATTTTTTTTACTCCAAATATGTTTGAAACTCTCTTGCTCAAATCTATAATGTGACGATTGAGAGGACTATTCATGTTAAATTTTAATCACATGACTTTTTCAATAAGTTATATAACTTGTTTAAATAATACATATTAATAGTTTTATAAATTGCCACATAATAGGTTGGAAAAGATAGCTCAAAACATGTTTAGAAGTAAACTTTGTCTACTTATTGATACAATTAATTAAAAATCATGGGTAAGATATATAAATGATTTTTTTTTTTAGAATCATTATAGTGAAATGGATTCCATAATAGGAATTACCTGTTTCTTTTTCTTTTATTAACGGCGGAAATATATTTTTGATCCCTACATTTTGTCCCTATTTCTATTTTTGTCCCTACTTTTTAATTTTATTGCATTTAGCCCCTAAAGTCAAAAAGCAATCTCATTTTAGTCCCTATCATCATCTCTTTAATGGAAATTGTCTACTTGGCAAATGGAGTGCACTATTGGCATAATATATGCTAACATAGCTATTAAAATAATATTTCAAAAATTTTATTTGGCATTTTAACAAATGCCACATCAGTAATTTAATTAAAAAAGAAAAGTTTAAAAAAAAAATTAAATTGTTGACATGGCATTTTTAAAACTAGGCTTTTTGATATTGCCAATGAGAACTGGATTTTTAATGTTTTTTTTTTTTTTTTTTGGTGAAAAAAAATGCTTCATTACAAACTAAGCAACAACAATACAATCCGAACAGACCCTATTACAAAACAACCCATTGAGGTCATCCTCAAAAACATCTATTAGGTCCACAGGCGGACTATCAAAGGTAGAGAAATCAGCATCTAGACAATAGCTCAATCTAGCAAGACTATCCGCACACCTATTCACCTGATGGAAGCAATGTTTAATACAAAACTGCGGAATGCGAGATATCAATAACTTGCAATCATCCAACAGAGGCGATATGACATTATTCACATAAGAATGATTATCTAAGGCATCCACAATAAACTTGGCATCAAGTTCAACTTCAAGAGCATTAATGTTAAGGTTGCTGCATAAAATAAGACCCTCCCTTAAACCCCATAGTTCGGCGGCAAAACTGTTGGTCATGCCAATACTCCTACTAAAACCAATAACCCATCTACCTGCATCATCTCTAATCACTCCTCCACAACCTGCCAAACCAGTGTTACCACAATAAGAGCCATCTGTGTTAAGCTTCCACCATCCTTGAACCGGCTTCTCCCATCTAATCCTCCTTAAAACTTTCCGGGTCATCAGCCTTGGAGAGGAAAGGCAACGAAAAAATTCCACTGCTTGGTTTATAATCACCAAATCAAGCTTAGGGTTCCTACTTTTGCCATTGAAGACCGCATTGTTTCTACTCTTCCAGACATTCCACACAGCAAAAGGAAAAACAACATTCCATGGAGGATGAGTAGCACCTAAACTGTGCTTAAATTTAGTATTTAACATCAGCCAATCTTGAAGGTTGCTACTCCAAAAGGCTTGATTAGAGGGTAAAATCCCCAACTGATTTCACAGGCCTCTTAAAAGAGGGCAATCTCTCAGGGCATGTAAAATGCTTTCAACTCCTTCCTGGCATAAAGGGCAATTAGTATCATGACTAACACCCCTCCTCTCATGGCAAACCTTAACTCTAATGCTGTTATAGGCGCACTTCCAAAGAAACGTTCTAATCCTTGGAAGAGTATTCACTTTCCAGATCCAACGAATTAGGAAAGGATCTATCCCTTCATCCCCCATGGCAATCCTATAAGCACTCTTCAAGTCAAAGGTGCCTTTAGGAGATCCTGACCAAGCCAACTTATCAACACCTCTACTCAACAAAGTCACTGGGGTTGCTTGAATCGACCTTCTAACCTCAATAGGAAGTTCAAAGGGAATCTTCCCCCAATCCCAACCAGTGTCTATCATAAAGTCTTTAACTTCTAGCTGGCTAGCCTCCCTCGTGATAGGACCCTGAATCAAACCTCTAAGAGAACCTCCATTAGTCCAATTGCTTTGCCACACATTAAGCCCACTATCCCTACCAACCATCCATCTGCTACCCTTATTGAAAGTGTCCATACCTTTTTTCATCGCAGCCCAAATGTGAGAACAAGGAAGCCTATTAGCATTGATAGCAACTCTTCTTCTCGGATTACAATATTTTAGATTCAAAACTCTAGCCCAAGGGGCCTCCTTTTCAGTATGGAACCTCCAATTAAGCTTAGAAAGGAGAGCTATATTCTTCCCCTTTGCAGATTGCAGCCCAAGCCCCCCTTCCTCCTTAGACTTTATCACCTTATCCCAACCAACCCAATGAATCTTCTTAGCAGCCTCAGAAGAACCCCACAGGAAATTTCGATTCAATCTATCTAACCCATTCAAAATTCTACCAGGCAACAAGTTACATTGCATAACATACGAAGAAACAACAGCTAAAGAGGCTTGAATGAGAACATTCCGCCCTGCCAAAGAGAGCATGTTAGTCTTCCAACCCAAAAGCTTTTGTTTTGCTCTATTAAGGATGAAGTTGTACTCCTGAGAAGAAGAGCCAGGATGCTTGAGAAGGAAGCCAAGATACTTCCCCAAGAAAGGAGTGGAAGTAAACCCCAGAATGTCACAAAGAGATTCCCTTGTGTCACGGTCTACATTTGGGGAGAAATACACCCTCGACTTAGCTTCACTCACTGATTGCCCAGATAACTCACAAAAATCATTAAGAACATCTCTAATGGCGGCGCAATTAACCCAATCTGCCTTAGCAAAAAGGATGAGGTCATCCGCAAAGAAGAGATGAGAGAATTCAGGACCACTTTGAGAGGTTTTAACTGGCTGCCAAGTCTTCATATTGCACTTCTCTTCTATTAATTAACCAAGAAAATCCATGCAAATGATGAAAAGATACAGGGAGAGCGGGTCACCCTGTCTTATCCCTCTAGAAGGAAGAATCGGATCCAAAACTTCCCCATTAAACAATATGGAGGTGGAGACCGTCAACACACAACTCATTATAACATCTATGAGCTGTGTGGGAAGGTTAATCCTAATAAGCATGTTCCGAATAAATCCCCACTCAAGCTTGTCATAAGCCTTCTCCAAATCAATCTTTAAGGCCATGTACCCCGTCTTCCCTTTCTTTTTCCCAAGGGAATGAATTATCTCTTGGGCAATGATGACATTGTCAATACCCTTTCTACCTGGGACAAACGCTGTCTGTAGGGGAGAAATAAGCTTATCCAGAAAAAGTCTCAGCCTTGCCACAATAATCTTGGTCACCACTTTATACACCGTATTACACAGACTAATAGGTCTGTAATTACCTAAAGTCTCAGGACCTTGGATCTTAGGAATCAAGGCAATAAGAGTCTTATTCAGATGCTCAGGCACTATCCCACTCCTAAAAATCTGCTTAACTTCCTCAATCATAGAGTCCCCCACTACCGGCCAAAATTTTTGGAAGAAGCCCGCATGAAGTCCATCCGGACCCAGGGCTTTAAATGGTTTTAAAGACCACAAGGCAGCCTTGATTTCTGTTTCAGTAACCTCTCCACCGATGCTCTCCCTCTCCCCATCCGAAAGGCTGGCCTGACACTGGACAAAACTAGGTTCATCCCTTGAAACAACCTCATGAGATGTTGCGTATATCCCATTAAAACCACTTCTAATAAACTCTTTGATATCATTCTCCTCAAGGATCCACTCCCCCACTAAATTCTTAATAGCCATGATTTGATTCCTTTTCCTCCTAACCAAAGTTGAAACATGGAAGAAAGTTGTATTACGATCCCCTTGAACCAACCAATTAACCCGAGACTTCAAAGCCCATAACTCCTCTTCTTGATTGAGAACAAGATCTAGATCCCTAAGGAGATCCACTTCCAACTTAAGAAGAAAACTAGAAGGTTTAAAAGCAATAGCCTTTTGCATACCATTGATCCTAGCCATTAGAATTTTCTTTCTTGTAAAAATATTCCCGAACTGATTTTTATTCCAATCCACAACATTCTTAGTAAAGCTATCAACGGCCTCAACAAGATTATCTGCACCTCCCCAAGCTTGAGAAACAATAGCAGGGAAGGTAGGGTCAAGCAACCAGCACGTTTGAAACCTAAACGGCGTCTTCTTCCCCCTGCTTACACCTGGTTACATCTCTAGCAGAACAGGGCAGTGATCAGAGTGGTACCTAGGAAGATGGGAGACTTTAGCATCTGGATAAAGCAAACACCACTGAGGGTTCACAAAGAACCTGTCTATTCTCTCCTGAATCAAAGCTTGAATTTCCCTTCTATTGGTCCAAGTGTAACGAGGTCCCGCAAAGCCGATGTCCATCATATTACATTTATCTAAACACTCCTTAAACAAAAGAGAGTTGTTCACACTAACCGCTCTACCACCAAATTTATCATCATTAACCAAAGGTTCATTAAAATTCCCTGCTATAACCCAAGGCATATTGTGAAGGTCTGCTACTTTCATAAGGTTATTCCATAAAATGTGTCTTTCAGCACACCTAGGACTAGCATACACAGCAACGAAAAGCCAAATAAGATTTGAACTGCGTACCTTAACTGTAAAGTGAATTTCTTGTTCAGTACTGGCCAAATGGGCAACGTCAACTCTTTCAGAATTCCACAGCACCCATATTCCACCAGCAAACCCAACTGCATCAAAGCGAATAGCTCCATCAAAAGGGAGTCTCTCAGTGATTTCTCTTGCTCTGTTAACCCCAACACGAGTTTCCATTACCACTAAAATAGTTGGATTATACTTCTGCACCATCTCCCTAACACGCTTCTGAAAAGAGGGCTTTAAAGCACCTCTACAATTCTAGATAATGCTATTCATAAGGACATTTAGAGCTGGGACATGACAAAACTCAATGGGAAGACCCACTATCACATCTTCCTTCCAACACCATCAGATCCGCACCATGTGCTATACAGCCCCCACTCTCATCACTTAAGGAGCCATGATCAGATTGAGCTACCTAAAAACCCTCTCCATTGTCGGAACAGTCACCAGGACAACCCAGCATGCTGTCGTTGCCGCCAGTCAGCTCTCTGTCCAAGCCTTGATCTTCACGTGGACCAAACCCATGTTCCCAGTTCATATTCCTCGTCTCATAGCCACTCCGATCACCATAATTTTTCCCGAAACCACCTCTTCGAACCAGACCCATCTCGGACTCGTCAACTGCAGTGAACTGGAACTCTCCATTAGGCAACGGCGTGTTGAGGTGCGCCACATCGATCTGCCTCAACTCTGCCCCTGCGACGGCAATGGCATCGGCTTGGCTCATCCTGTGTGTCGGCAAGCAATCCCTTGAGTTTTCTTCCCCAACAGCACCGATCAAACTCATGCTTCCAACCCTTGCACGTGCCTCCACCTTCATTACTTTGACTGATCCAGCCTTACGGGCTTTAGCATTTTTTGGAATAATAGCTTTCATACCTGCATTATGGGCCGAAACATCTTGGGCTTCTTTCCCAATTCTATGTAAGACTTGCTCCACTTGGGCTTTCTCCAGAATCCTTAAAGGGGCCAGCTTCCTTTTTGCCTCCCTGTTAAGCCCGTTGGAATCCTCAGACTTCTCCACACCAACCCAATTCCTCCTATTAGCTATCTGATGATCGTTACTTCTCTGCTCCAAAGCAAGACCGTGGCCAGGTAAGGACCCACCACTCCTCTGGAATTTTGTCTCTTTCTTTCTACGTGCCACGACCACCCAAGGTCCATACGATCCCTCATGCACGTCCTCTCGCACGGCATCGTCCTTTCCATGTGGTCCCAAATTTACCTTAGCACTGTCAGCATCATGCACAATGTGTGTGCTTGCCCCTGTATCACCTGCACCTCCCTTCTCTGCTTCCTCACAAGACGGCACCGGCTTAATAACAAAAGGACAAGCCTCTCCTTTATAGCCCATTCTTCCACACTCAAAGTATAAGTTATAGATACCCTCATAAGTAACGGTTTGCTGGAGTTTACCTCTCATCACTGTAGTGATAAGCGGCTTATCCACATCAACTTGGATACACAGCCTTGCAAACTTACCTCTTGATTCAGTTGCCGTAAAAGTATCGATCCTTAACACATTGCCAATAGCCTTCCCGATGTGTTGGAGAGCCTTAGCATTGTAGTATTCAATAGGTAACCCACTGAGTCTTATCCAAATTGCAATAGAAGACACCTTAGCTGACTCAGGCTTGAAATCTGGTTCCCATGGTCTAACCGACAGGAAGTGGTCTCCTAAAAACCAAGGACCTTTCTTCAACATAGTCTCAACATCCTCTTTCAATGACAACCTTATGAGAAAGAAGCCATGTTCAAGGTCTACAACATCCATACGCCCTGCTGGCTTCCACAAAGATAATAATCTAGCTTGGAGAAAATTTAATCCAATAGTTCTACCGTATACTTTCACAATCAAAGCTCTCGCCCAAGGTCTTCGGATCTCTTGTTTAAGCTCCTTCGAGAACTTCACAACTACCATACCTTGCCTAAGAGTTTCCACTTCGTCATCCGACTCGGGATCGTCATCCATGAACTCTTCAAAACAAAATGCCTGCGTGTATGCACCTGGTATTTCACCCATAAGCTTATCTCTAAATGAAGCATTTTGGCTGCCATGGCCCCCAATGTAGCTAGGAGATGAAGACCCCGAGCTTTGGCCTTCACAAAAACCCGCATGATTCACATTTTTGACTTTTTTATTGCTGCGGGCAAGTTCCGCTTGTTCCACGAGAGAGAGAGAGCGTTCCATTTCCATTTCTATTCCTCTAAACTAACTGGATTTTTAATGTTGCCAATGAGAATTGGGTTTTTTGATATTGCCAGCGAGAACTAGGCTTTTAATGTTGCTAATGAGAATTTGGCTTTTTGATGTTGATAGTGAGAACTAGGCTTTTAATATTGCCAATGAGAATTAAGCTTTTTGATAGATAATTTTCCATGGGATTTGAACCCCATCAATAAAATAATTTGGGCATGAGTTTGAACTATAGGCCTCACAAAATATTGGGTTTTATAATAATTTAAATTTGTGACCCAATTTTGTGGTGGCATGGAAAATATTTATGGGTTAGTATGATAATAGGGTTAAAAATATTTAGAGAGGCCCAATAATTTATTGGTGATGTTTAAGCATAGATAGGTGGTATTTAAATAAAATAGGTGTAAAAATATGTACCCTAACATTCAACCCCCCAAGTTACGTGTGATCAAAAAAAATTTATTTTTTTTGAAATTTGGATCACACATGCGAGTTTTTTTTTTTTTTTTTTGAAAAAGTATGGCAATTTGTTCTATAATGTGTGAACCCCTGTAAAACTTCATATCAAACACTAGGGTGGTTACTTTATGTTAACCATAATAATTGCAGTCTCCTTCATGTCTTTTCAAGACTAGGTTTCACGTTTCTCAGTGCAAGAAAAAGAATCAATTTTACTCTTTCCTCATTGTTTATTGTAAAGGCCAAAAAGAGAGAGAGAGAGAGAGAGAGAAACTCACCTCCTTCCTCCTTCCTTCTTGTTCTTAGAGCAACACAAAGAGATAGAGAAAGATAAAACTCACCACTTTTCTTTTTCTCTTCTTATTTTTAGCAACAGAAAGGGAGAAAGAAGGAGATTTTTTCTTTTGTTTTCATTCTACACCTTTGGCCATTGTGAGAAGATTGGAAAGTGCTTTGCTTTTCCTTTGCTACCTTTTTTTTTTTTTTTGGTTAGTAATTAAGAAGGTTCTCTCACTGGGTTATACCCATGGCTAAAGAAGAAGGTCCACACATTGCCGGCGGTGTCGAAGCTGCAAATGAGTCACTCTCACCGCTGCAAGATCCTTGGTATTTCTCTTTCCCTTTATTCCCTGTGGTTCCTACTGACCTTAGCCCACCTAATGCTTACTTATTTATTTAGTAGTAGGTTGTGATCTTACAAAAGGTGGCAAAAGACAACATAGTACAAGCATAGTAGACTAAGCATGATACAACTTAAGCTACTTGTCGTTGTAGTGGGCCTTTTGTAGTTAAAGTAGGCTGGGCTGCCTCCTACGATATTGGACCCAGGTATTCTGAGTAAAGGAGTTGAGACCAGTCCAATTACAACTCAACTTGGTCCGGCTTGTGCACAAACTATGCCTCATCTACCAGGAGCACGCTTACAACGGGCAGAACTGTTCCAGATGGATTGCGGCAGGCATATATGCTAATAACAAGGTAAAATAAAGTACTTTGACATTTTTATTAAAGTAAACAGATAATCCCTACTTAAGAAAAAGATCATCACAGTTTAACAACAATTATTTTATAAGAAAAGTAAGGGAAACAGAGGGTAGTATATGAGTTGAATGAGAGAGGAAATAAATCAAATCAAGTTTGATCCACAGGACCAAAACGAAAGAGGAAAGAACGCCTCTTCTCAAAGTGAATAATTTCTCAAGGAGATCCTGCCATGGAAATTAATCACTTTGAGAGGAGCGGACCTGAATGATTGGTACACAAGAACACTCTTTGTTTCCGGCAAAGAGCAAGATTTTGAGAGGGAGAGAGGGAATCAACCTATTAGTGCATGCCTGCCATTCTAGCTCTCTATTTTTTTCTTTCCTTCTTTTCTAATATTCCCCTTTTCTTATCTTTCTTTCTTTCTGCCTCTTTTTCTTAATCCTTATTTTCTATTTCCTGGTTTTCAAGTTTTCAATACTGTGATGTTTTTTTATCCCCCCTTTTGCAAAGGCCTCTTTATAGTGCCTGTCATGACCAGATTTTACTATTTTAACCCTTAACCACCTTTGTCTAGTATGGGTGTACCTGCCTACCACCACTGGTTCGTCTGTGTGCCAATCCCCATTGCCAGATAAAAGAAAGTTATTTTGTTTGTTTGTTTGTCGTGGCACCCTTTCCTGCTACGATGTGGGTGCCTTCACTCTCCCTATCCCCATGGCATGCACCTAGTAGTTCCAGCTCAGTTTTGCCCCTTTTGGTGATATGTTATCCTAGTAGGACACTTCCTCCAAAAGAGACTTAGCAGGAACCTCAAAATAGGTTTTCGCCTCTCCCCACCGTCAAACCATGCCCTCTTATCTCTGACCCATGACCTCACCGTGTCCTATATTGGCTGGGTACAGGCTGGTGAGGTCTGGGCTTTATGCGTGCCTCTCTTCCATGTATGTCCAAAGTTTGCCTGTTGCTCATGCGTCTGCCATGGTTGGCCTGCACAGTCTGCCGTCCATTCTTGACTATTTTCTGGTTTCCCTTTCCTCTTATGGCTTGCCCTATTCGGGATTGGGTCTTGCTTGACAGTGGGCTTTGCTTTTTCTTCAGCCCACCCTTTTTCCTGCTACCATCTCCTGCCATACCACTCTATCATTCCCGCTGCGAAGTTGTTTTACCTTAATCTGGCTGGACCTCTTTAGGCCTACCGTTTATTCTTCTCCTAATGGCCCAGTAAGGTCATTAGTTCTTTTGTTACATCATTAGTGGGCTCCTGTGTCCCATTTGTTTTCCCTTGGGAGTCCCGGGCCCGTTTGCTTCCCTTGGGCTTCCTCGGCCCTTTTCTTAACTTTGTATCACCATGGGCTTTTACTAAATTCTTTGGGCTTCCCCGGCTCAATTACATTATTTCTCATCCTTAGAGTTCATGGGCTTGCCATCAACCCCTTACTTTCTTTGCTTTCATTACTTTGGGCATGCCATGGCCCATTCTCACTTTTCCACATCATATACTACCCATGGTTTACTTTTTCTCTCTTTTCGAACTCCTTAGCCCATTTACCTCCTCAAGGCCCATTTGTTTATCTCATGGGCCTATGATTCATCATTCCTGCCGCTTGGGTTTAATGGTTTTTTTTTTTTTATCTGTTTGCCAACTCTTTTCTGTCTGTGTTGCTGGGCTTCTCCCTTCCACTTGGACTTCCGAAATGGCCATCAACAGCCATTAATAGACTCCACGAGGATTTCACCATCCACTGTAGCTAGATGATAGTAACCACTGTCATTGGCTTCCCTTATAAGATATGGCCCTTCCCAACTTAAGGCAAATTTGAAAGGGGCAGAGAGAATCCTTCTCACATGGTCTGCAGCTTTCAAAACTATTTTTCCATTGACAAAAGTTCTAGCCCTCATGACTTTGTTATAGGCATTGGAAATTTGCTGCTGATTCCACTAGATACGGTTAAGGGCTAGATTTCTTGCTTCCTCTAAAGTTTCAAGATCAGAAACCTTAACTTTTGCACAAGTGGCTGCAACCATTTCGATTTCTTGGCCATGAATCACCTTAAGAGTAGGAACTAATAACTCAACTGATGATATAACCTTAGTACCATACATAAGAAAGAATGGTGAAAAGCCGATAGCGGTTCTTCAGTAGGTCAACAAGGTTTCCAACAGATGTTCACTCCATCCACCCTCATATTCATGTACCATCTTGCTAAGAATTCTCAATTACACCTGATTAGTTGCTTCCGCTTGACGGGGACCATATATGCGGGTAGTCACATGTCTTCCACTGGAGAGGTAACTTTGCTAGACTCAGATTTGTTTTGGGGTGTTTAATCCAAAAATCGACATTGGGCCGCATAGACCAGGGGCTTCTGGTGTATTTTTAAGCTTACAAAATAGATAAAGCCCAAAGTCTAAAAATCGTGATAATGGTTAAAATAAATAATATGTTTAGCATAATAGCCTTGATTAAATGATGAGTTGAACATTATTATTATGTGTGTCAAGTGATGTCCAATATTAGAGAGTAATTAATTAAGTGTCATATGTCTAGTAATGGGATGAATCCAAAATTGTCCATATCCTATTGTGTTATAGTTCATGTAATATATGTCTAGCGTGGTTCATGTCCAAATAATATGTCCAACGGTGGTTCATGTCTAAATAATATGGACAGTGGTGGTTTATGTCCAAATAATATACATGTCCAGCGGTGGTTTATGTCCAACGGTGGTTCATGTCCAGATAATATATGTCCAACGGTGGTGAGATGGATTCGATTTATTATTATATATGTTCATTAGTGAAATATTAGTGAATCTATGTTTATTAAATAGTAAGATATCAATGGAGTAATTTGCATTTTGCGGTATAGTGATAACGAAACAATATGTAATTAGTAATGTAAGTTTATAGATTGAGACATAATAATTTATCTTGATATGGTTTGTGGTTCCAACTAAATCATCACTTTATATGGCGTTTGGCTCCAATTGTATAGCATCAATGGTCTGATAACATTCCAATGGCATAATAACATAAGTCCAACGATACAATGATAATGAATTAAAATATACTCAATAATATAATTTTGGAGATAAAAATATAATGACTTATCTTTATAGTTTGTGGTTTGTGACTCCAGTCGTATAACATCAGTGGACATAACATTTCAGTAGCATAATAAAATGATTCCAGCGGTATAGTATGATACCATGAGTCCTTTCATGGTGACTTCATAATTGAAGAGGAAAAATGGGTGCAACTGGAGGGAAAGAGACTATGTTCAGCCGTGTACATAGGTTGGCTAAGTTAATCCATTTTATCATGCACTTAAATGATTTTCCCCATGTAATAATCTTTTAGTTTTTAGTCAAATATGAGTGATATTGCATTCCATGAGAAGGGCTTTTAGTATTATAAATTTGTACATTTCATAAGAAGGATTTTCAGCATTATAATATATTGCCTTCCATGAGAAGGGCTTTTGATAAAATATTCTTGGAAGAGTGTTTGATATGTTTTAAGATGTATGGAAATGGTAAAAATATATATGTTTTGTGAGATATGATGTTTGTAATATATATTAGAAATATATGTGGGAAATAGTATGGATAGTTTGTGAGGAATGTGTTTGTAAAATATATGGAAGTATGAGAGATATGGAGATTAAATATAGTATATGCTTGAGCTTATAATTGCTGTTGGAGCAGTTTTTCATGTTATATCATGAGTTATGTTACTTTCTAAGAAGAGATATTTTGTGAGAGAAATGGAGAAAGATATAGAGATATGTTTATGGGTAGCAAAATGATGAAGTTTCAAAATAAGAGATTGAGAGAGTGATGGATAGTGGTGGGGTAATGGTGTGTTGTAATGGTGTTGTTATTTAAGAAGAGAAATTTTATAAGAGAGATGGAGAAGTATGGAAATTGTGTATATGGCAACAACATGATGAAATTTTAGAATAATAGAGTGCGGGAGAGATTGGTAGTGGTGTTTGTTGTAATAGTGTGATAATGTGTTTGGTTTGGTCCTCTTTATATAAGGCCAAGTATGTAACTAAATAGGATTTGGTTGAAGGAATAATCAGTAAATAAGGAAAGATCTTTGGCAAAGTAAGTGATTTCCTTAGTTAGTTCTTGGGTTTTAGCTAAAAGAGGAAATTTTGAGATTTAAGTCTGCCGCTACATCTGTATAGTAGCTGACACAACAATAGCTGCTACAACTGATAAATGTACAGCAGTAGCTGTCCTGACATAGTTGGATGATGTCAGTTAGGTGATGTCTTCTACTGGAGAAAATGGTAGGATTTCTTTATGGGATCCTTACTTTTTTTGGTATAGCAAGTAGCTGCTAGGATTGACCATTAATGGGCTAATGACGTCATTTTGGACACGTGTAATTTAATGGCTTCTGTTGGAGCTGCTGGAGCTCCTGCAACTTTTGCTAAAGCTACTGCAACTTCTGCTAGAGTTGCTGCTAGTACTTTTTGGCTAAGTTTCCACTTTTGAAAATTATATATTTAGTCCATTGTTTTATTGCAATATAATTTTGGTAAGTAATAAACTCATTGGTTGATATTTGATGAAGCTTTGGAGTTTTAGTTTATGTTCTCTTTATATTATGACCAAATCTTAGAGAGCAAGAAGGACATTTAATGTTAGATGAGATATTATATAGATTTAGCCATGTGCTTGGGCTGGATTTAGATGAAAATAATAATATAATTTATATGAAATAATATAATTAGATTATATGATGAATATTAAGTTTTAGGTAAAGAGTCATGGAGAGTTTTATCATTTTTAAGTGTTATGTGATATAAGAGGCTTACCAGATGTTACCTATTACACACTAACTCATCAGAGTTCAGGAAATTGAGGAAAACATGCCAAGCAATATGTTTTCTTTACACACTAAACGTACTTCTTGGCCCTCCAAACCACGACTCTCAAAGTTCCCATGATAAGACTCATGAGCTTAGATCAAGAGCTAAAAATGAGATGATCTGCCATGAGCTTGAACCACAGGCTTTGATGAGATAATATCGCCATGAGTTTTGGACCATGGGCTTTGGCATTGTTTTGTGTAAATATAGGCTCTTTTGGGCTTTAAAAGAGATTTTTCCGAAATCCATGATAATATTGATGTGGTGCGGGTTGCCAATGAAACAAAGTCATATAGTGTGAAAATTTTGTCCCTAACACCACTTGACCATTGCCTTAGGGATAATAAGGAGTCAACTTTTTATGCTTGATGTGGCAATGGTCAAGTAGTTTGCGGACTCTTTGTTGACAAAAAAGTGTCATTGTCACTAATGATCTTATGAGGAATACCAAATCTACAAATTATATGCTCACAGATGAAATTTGTAATTGCTAGCCCAATAGCTTTCTTCAATGGGATTGTCTCGACCCACTTTGTGAAGTACTCCATAGCTACTGATATCCAAATATAACCATTGGATGATATATTAATTGGATGTATCAAGTCTAGCCCCATAGTGTGGAATGGCCAAGGGGTTGTCATGTTTTGGAGACTAGTGGGATGAGTATGGATTAGGTTCCCGTGGACTTGGCAAATGTGACAAATCTTCACATGTTTGGCTTTGTCTTGCTTAATGGTGGGCCAAAACTACCCAAGGTTGAGCAACTGCTAGAGAAGGCACTTCTTGCCTTGGTGATCACCACATTCACCCATATGAACTTCTTGAATAACAGATTGTGTTTCGGGGTTCCCTAAATACCTTAAGGGCTCTCCGTTGAACCTTTTCAAAAAAGAATGCCTCCCTCCACAAAGTAGTGAGTTCCCATCCTTTTCAACCGGTATGCCTCATCTCAGTTGTCAAGCAAAATGCCTTCTATAAGATATTCGTTAAATAGGATTCATCAGTCGCTAAAGGCGAATGTAGCAAATGGCTGGGGATGTGTCGGCAGCCTTCACACTAACTTTGAACATTGGCAGCTTGCTTGTCCATATCTGGCCAATAATACCTCGACTAATAGAGGCGTCTATAGAAGCTTACTGTGCTGCTAGAGTTGTAGGATTTTTCATGGACTTCTCTCAATTGCTTGCAAGACTTATTCAAGCCTAAGCATCTTGCCAAGACTCCTCCCAAGAATTTTCTGTACAACTCCCCTGCTATCAAGGCATAATCTTTGAAGAATTTCAATTGCCCTTTGCTAGATGGAGACAATAACGTTGCTTTGATGGGTGATCACTGATGATGCCGAAAAATCGTCAGTGAGCTATACGGCACTCACGTGCTCGAAACAACGCCTGCACAACACAAAAAGAGAAGACCTCGCAGAGAGCACCGGTGTGGTGCCGGCCAAATACCCTCCGAAGGTCAAGTTAGAACTTCTCACAACTCTAAAGTGTTGGAGAGGGTAAATTATGCGTACCTTGGTTGGTGAGGGTATTGGGGTTTTTATAGTGGTAGAGGGTTGACCTCTCCTTATTGGATTAGAAGTCTTTTCCTTATAGGAGTCTCTTTAGACGTATTTTGCGAGATCATTTCCTTGTAGGAGTCTTTTTATTTAACACCAAGCGTGGGGCGCAAGATATTTCTTTATATATGCAAACGTGGAGACCAAGCAAGGCCACGTCAGGGTCGTCAGCCTCGTCGGGGTCGTCAGCCTCGTCGGGGTCGTCAGCCTCGTTAGAGTCGTCAACTTCGCCTACTCCCTCGTCGGGGTCGTCAACCTCATTAGGGTCGTCAGCTTCGCCTACTCCCTTATCGGGGTCATCACTTCGCCTACTCCCTCGTCGGGGTCGTCAGCCTCGTTAGGGTCATTCGCTTTGCCTACTCTCTTGTCAGGGTCGTCAGCTTCGCCTACTCCCTTGTCAGGGTTGTCAGCCTCGTTAAGGTCGTCAGCTTCGCCTACTCTCTCGTCGGGGTCGTCAGCTTCTCCTACTCCCTCGTCGGGGTCGTCAGCCTCATTAGGGTCATCAGCTTTGCCTACTCCCTTCAGCTTAGTAGTGTCAGCTTTCCATTTATAACAAGTTAACCTCGTCTTCCTAAAGCTGTAGACGTCCTAAAGCTGTTCGACTGCCATTTATGACAAGTGAGGTCGACGGGTCTATTTTGAACGTCGCTTCATGATACTATATTCATGAATATTCACATTCACAATTTTACCCTTATTAGCTGCCCCCCACTCCATGATCTCGTCAGCTTAAACTGACAGGTTCATGGAGTTTAAGTCCTTTTCATTTGGATAATTCCAACTCGTCTCTTTAGTAGACTTGTTCATCTCGTTATCTTTTATGTTAAAATCATCGTCTTGTAATATTAGTCATATCCTTTAGTGGACAAACTCGTCAACTTTATGGGCTCGTCCGCTTTGGGGACTTGGCGCAATCGTCCATTTCGTGGGTATTACTAAGTGACTCGTCCAATCTGTAGGCTTAATGATAAACTCGTCCACTTGTGGACTTAATAATTTTTCATTCTCTTAGGATTGGGTCGTCCACTTTGGACTTAGCAATGTCGTCCGCTTTGTGGATTTAGTAGGGTCGTCCAGCTTGTGGACTTAATAAGGTCGTCCAGCTTGTGGACTTAATAAGACATGGTTGTCCACTTTGTGTCTATTTTATGGACTTCATAATTTTTTCATCCTCCTAGGATGAAATCGTCCATCTTGTGGACTTAATAAGCTTGTCCATTTTATGGACTTGATAACATTTCATCCTCTTGAGATGAGGTTGTCCACTTAATGGACTGCATATTAGGGTCGTCTATTTTGTAGACTTGGATTCCTCCACTTTGTGGACTTGTTGAGGTGACTAAGTGTTGGTACCTCGTCACCTTGTGAGTTGTCCACTTGGGGTCGTAGACTAATTGAGGTGACTAAATTTTGGAGCCTCGTTACCTTTTTGGTCGTCTACTTGTAGGCGACTTAGTATGGTGATCATCTACCCATAGTCAACTTCGGTCACGCGTCTACCCGTAGGTGACTTAGCGTAGTGACCGTCCACCCGTAGGCAACTTTGGCCATGCGTCTACCCGTAGGTGACTTAGCATAATGACCGTTCACCCGTAGGCGATTTTGGCTATGCGTCTACCCGTAGGTAAATTAGCGTAGTGACCGTCGTAGGCGACTTTGGCCATGCGTCTACCCGTAGGTAACTTAGCGTAGTGATCGTCCACCCGTAGGCGTTGGCCATGCGTCTACCCGTAGGTAACTTAGCGTAGTGACCGTCCACCTGTAGGCGACTTTGGCCATGCGTGAATAAACTCCTCTTATTAAAATAAACCATGCATTCATAGAAAAAGTAGTTCTTAAAAAGAAAACGAAGACCTGCCCTTTAGGCTTTAAAAGAGTTATTGTAGCAAAAACTAAAGTAAATAGAAAAACTGAGGAGTATAGTTAAAATTCACTAAGGTAAACTAGAAATAAAGGGGTGCTGCTCTTCATGCCATCCTTTTTACTGGTAGTACTTCCGTAGGTGCTTGGTGTTCCACGGGCGGTGTAGCTTCTGTCTGTTCAGTGTCTCCAGTTCTTGCCATCTTCTGCCCTCTGTCCTGTCGCGTACCCTCTTGCCTTTCTCTCTTCTCTCGAGTCAGAAGCGCGTCCTCATCATTCATGTACTTGGTTGCCCTGTAAAGCACGTCCGACATAGTCTTCGGGTCGTTCTTATATAGTGAAAATAGGAACTTACCCTTCCGCAGCCCATTTGTGAAAGCGGCTACAAGTATCTTGTCGTTAGCTTCATCAATTGAAAGCGCCTTTTTGTTAAAGCATGCTATGTAAGACCTTAGCGTCTCATCTTCCCGCTGCTTGATGCTTATCAAGCATGCTGTAGACTTCTTATACCTGTGTCCTCCGATGAAGTGCGAAGCAAATTGGGCGCTTAGCTCCTTGAAAGTACTGATGGAGTTAGGCGTCAGCCTGCTAAACCATATCCTTGCGGGACCCTTCAGCGTGGTGGGGAAAGCTCTGCATATGATCTCGTCGGGTACCCCCTGAAGGTGCATCAGGGTCTTGAAGGACTCCAAATGATCTAGAGGGTCTTTGTTTCCGTCGTAGTTTTCCACTTGCGGCATACGGAACTTTGGTGGAAGGGGGAAGGAGTTGACGGACGTGGTGAACGGCAAGTCGGTTCGGTGGACCAGATCATCAAGGTCACTGGACACCCGTCCTTTGAGGGCGTTCATCATGACGTCCATCTGTTCCTTCATCGCCTGCATCTTTGTGACAATGTGGGGTTGAGCCATATCAGTGACAGATGGACAGCTCATATCTTGTCGCTTGGGTCTGCTTGGGGCATTACTACCTTCCGGCCCCTCTTGGTCTCTTCGCTCGGCATTGGTACCTTCTTGATTTTCCCCTTGGGTACCCATAGCGGCGTTCTTTTGTCGTAGCTGTTCTTGAAGGTCCTGATTCTGTTTGGTGAGACATTCCACTGTTGCCATGAGGGTTTGGACCTGCCTCTCCAGGGTAGTGGGTCGCAGCTCGTCTCCCTGAACGTTGTTGGTAGTTGCCATTGAGTGAGTAAGTACCATGCAACTCTTTGTCCGAGAAGCGATAGGCTAAAGTACGCTTCGTTCCCACAGACGGCGCCAACTGATGATGCCAAAAAATCGTCAGTGAGCTATACGGCACTCACGTGCTCGAAACAACGCTTGCACAACACAAAAAGAGAAGACCTCGCAGAGAGCACCGGTGTGGTGCCGGCCAAATACCCTCCGAAGGTCAAGTTAGAACTTCTCACAATTCTAAAGTGTTGGAGAGGGTAAATTATGCGTACCTTGGTTGGTGAGGGTATTGGGGTTTTTATAGTGGTAGAGGGTTGACCTCTCCTTATTAGATTAGAAGTCTTTTCCTTATAGGAGTCTCTTTAGACGTATTTTGCGAGATCATTTCCTTGTAGGAGTCTTTTTATTTAACACCAAGCGTGGGGCGCAAGATATTTCTTTATATATGCAAACGTGGAGACCAAGCAAGGCCACGTCAGGGTCGTCAGCCTCGTCGGGGTCGTCAGCCTCGTTAGGGTCGTCAGCTTCGCCTACTCCCTTGTTGGGGTCGTCACTTCGCCTACTCCCTCGTCGGGGTCGTCAGCCTCGTTAGAGTCATCAGCTTTGCCTACTCCCTTGTCAGGGTAGTCAGCTTCGCCTACTCCTTTTATCGGGGTTGTCAGCCTCGTTAAGGTCGTCAACTTCGCCTACTCCCTCGTCGGGGTCGTCAGCTTCGCCTACTCCCTCGTCGGGGTCGTCAGCCTCGTTAGGGTCATCAGCTTTGCCTACTCCCTTCAGCTTAGTAATGTCAGCTTTCCATTTATGATAAGTTAACCCCGTCTTCCTAAAGCTGTAGACGTCCTAAAGCTGTTCGACTGCCATTTATGACAAGTGAGGTCGACGGGTCTATTTTGAACGTCGCTTCATGATACTATATTCATGAATATTCACATTCACAATTTTACCCTTATCAATCACCAATCTGCCTAGTTTAGTGGTTGATAAATAAAATCTTCCTTTAATACTTGTATAACTGGAACAAGTTTCTTTATAACTGTGACATTGGTAGTTGTGCTTTCAAAACTGATCCTAGATCCCAAAGTAGCTAAAGCATTAGCAAAATGGTTGTTGGCCCTTAGAAAGTGTTGAATGTCAAAGTCTTCAAATGAATCTTCCAAAATTTGAGTCATCATTCTATATGGTGCCAATGGTTTTTTGAGCGCAAAATCTCCCTTACTTGATAAACAACTAGATTTGAATCTCCAATCACTCAAACGTGTTTGATTCTCATCTCAAGTGCTACAGCCAGGCCTCTAAGGTATGCTACGTACTCAATTGTATTTTTTATGCAAGGAAAATCAAGTTTGAAATACATAGCTACTATTTCCCTTTTTTTTTAGCTAGAACAATTCCAGCTCCTCCTTCAGTAGCGATTGAGGACCCATCAAATCTTAGAACCCATCTACCTCCAATCTCCTCAACCATTAAAACTTCCGGCAAATCACCAGGAACATCATTAGTAATATTCCAACTCTCTTCTCCTGGAAATCACACTAGTAAGTTAGTTATAGCCTGCCCTTTTATAGCTATAGGAGCGATTAGGATAATCTCATATTCAGACAATTGCAAGAGCCATTGTGATAGCCTTCGCTTTATTGTGCTGTGGCAGTGGGTTCCGTTGGACTTCCTATTCTTGGGTTAAGTCAAGGGTCCCATCTGTAATTTTTTTTTTTTGAAACATCCTACAGAGAGCCCTGCAATCTTTGGATTTATGATGCATGTATTGGTGATAATGACAATATAGGGGATTTTGCATATCTTCCTTGGTAAGCTCTCGGTTGGTCTTGATGACTTTGAGGACTCTGTCAGCTATCCATTTCTCAACTATTACCTTGATTTCTTCGTTAGTACATGGAATAAGAGGTAGCTCCTATTGTTTTGTGTCATCCTCTCTTTTATGCTTCACCCCTACTGCTAATTCACCTCTGGAGATTGCAAAAGCTTGAGGAGAGTTCCTTTTTACTGCTCTAGGTTTGTCAGGGACAAATGGCTTGACTAATAGGGCTATTTTGCAAGCCTTTTGGAGTAATTGAGCAAATTGACAAATATCAAGATTCTCCAAGTGTGCTCAATATTCATGAAACATGTTATCAATGAAAATCTCTAAAGCTCCTATTCTTTGTACTGTCCATAACAATCAAGGGTACTATTTTGGAATCATTGGATAAAATAAAGGAATCTTTCGGAAGGCTTTTGTTTTGTATTATGGAGGGTGATGATGGTAACCTTCTCCTCTCCATGTAAATATTTTGTACAAAAACTTTCCACCATATCTTCCTACGTGGTAATGGAGTTAGGTTGAAGAGTAGAGCATGATTAGTGAGGGATTTTGAGAATTCCCTTAGACAAAGCTCCTCATTTCCTAAATTTGGATCCATAGAATCCAAAAACTTGCTAACATGCTCTATTGTGTTCCCCCTTCTCCCATCGTAGAGAGCAAAAGTAGGTGTCTCATACTTCTTCGGGTACAGTCTACTAATTAGCTTCACTGGACATAGGGGTTTACGAACATAATGCCTAGGTTTTCTTGGCTGCCTACCTCTTTCCCTTTTTGGCAAAAAAGTGAGATCAGATAAAATAACAAACTGCTGGGCAAGAGTATTTTGCTCACCAAATTGAGGATTTCCAATCGCTAACCCTTTCTATTGCTGTGTACGGGGATTTGGTACTCTGGGTGGTGGTTGGACACCTTGACCTTGAGTTTCCCTTAGAATTTTGATAGGTTCGACTAGTTCAAACTGAGCTTGTTGCATTCCTTACAACATTTCAAGGAGAAAAGAGTATCGTTGATCAGAGTTCTCCTAGTTGACTCCAGACTGTTCAAATTGATTATCTTGTGCAACTGGACCATGGCGGCTTTGTGCCATTGGGTGAATATTATCTTGACTTGTTTCTTGTTGGTTGTTACACAACTTTAGAGGCATGATAGACTTTCACATATGGTTGGCCTCCCTAGTGGAGTCACCAAAATGTTGAATCATTGAATAAAATATGGGGAGGCCAAGCCAAAACTCAACATTGGGTTTCGAGATGATGCCTAAAGGCTTTCAGTATAGTGATAAGCCTATCCAAGTAAGAAATAAAGGCTACACCTTAGCAAGAACACCATTAAGGCCTAATAAAACACTTCATGATGGTTAATTAATAGATAAGTAGCTCTATTACAAAAATGCAAGAAAATAAAATTCTCCAGCAGTAAAGTCAAATTAAACTGATGATCCAACAGTCAATTATTGAACAAGTTTAAGTAAGTGTTCACTTCAGAAAGTCCTTGTCTGTCTTGGTCAAAATGGTCCAGGGTACTTTCTACTACTACTACGTCAATATGAGAAAAAAAAAATTCATTGTTCAAACACATTATATCCCTCAATGGAAAAACAAAAAGTAAAGACCAAAAGTTCCATAGTGAGAAGAAAGGGGTTATTTGGCATGAAATGAAGGGGGAGAGAGATTCCAGCTTAGTGCAGCAGATGTTGAATCAAGATTCTTATGGACAATATATGTGGGGGTAGTAAAGGCTATTTTTAAGTGAATGGGTGAGTAAGTTTGTAGTGAAATGGAGGGAAATAATGATAAGGCTTAGTTGTATTAAGTCTTTAGTGGGGAAGAAGGTCGCTTATAACTGATTAGGAATATTTATGAGCTAGGATCTGCTAGAAAAGGAAAATGAATATTTGAGGCTAGGTGAGTGTAGGTTTTTATGGACTAAGAGGGGTCATTTATGAGCTGTGGAAACTAACCTACAAGTTGAAAGATGGCTTCTCTTTATGAATTATGGGTCAAAGTTACAAGAATAACAAAAATTTCAAGGAGGTTGGTATGTGTTGGTGGAGCTGATGGGATTTCCCTCTTATAGTGGAGCTTAAGGGGTTGATTAGCAAGAATCCAAAAATGTAGGGCTGATCAGCAAGAAGAGTGTTAGACTCCTATCCTAGGATTTGACTATAAATGGGAGATTTTCTTTTGGGCTGTCTTGCTTCTTTGGGCAATATCAAATATAGGTGAATATCTAGGTAATCTTGCATTAAGTGTCCGTTTGGCAAAAATTATTTTTGTTAACTTATTTTACTATTCAGCTTATTTTTGCTACTATTCATGGGTCCCATTGTACTTTTTGGTACTATTCATGGGTCAAACTGTACTATTTCAACTAAATTTTACATTTATCTACAGTACTTTTAACAAAGAGTTTTTAGTTTCAGCAAAATAAGCGGATCCCAAATGGACCCTAAATGCTGAGATTTTTGGGATTAGCTTTAGCCAATGGGATTAAGGCAGGTATTAGAGTAGAATCTTGGTGCTGCAACTGAGATTTGGACCTCAGAGAGTAGGATTTAACACCCCAAGCCAAGTGTCAAATTTTAAGCCTATTTCAGAGGGTTCCGTTGGAGATCCCTTTATGCCTTCCAAACTACATTTTTTCAAATCTTCTCCTTTAGGATTTATGGGCTTGGTGCATGAACTAATTCTTGAACATTTTTGGCATCTATAGAGTTGACTTGCTGAGATTTGAGAAACTTGATTATCACTTCCTTCTGTTGGAACTAGATCTTTGAGGAAGATGATGAAGTTCTATTACCAATTAGACTTTAGTTGATAGTACAACCTCTGAGCACTGTCCACATTAGGGGAGGTAGTGGTAGAAATTTGATAGGACAGCCCTTAGTTTAGTCTTAGAGATCCAGTTGTTTCTTGAGGAATTCCCTAGCTGATCCTTGGTCAGGGATGGACAAAGAGGGAAGCTGTCCAAATGGTTCAGTCCTTTGCCTTGGACTGCCTT
The DNA here is from genome assembly GCF_001633185.2 of Quercus lobata. Classification (NCBI taxonomy): domain Eukaryota; kingdom Viridiplantae; phylum Streptophyta; class Magnoliopsida; order Fagales; family Fagaceae; genus Quercus; species Quercus lobata. The sequence goes on along the minus strand of NC_044910.1, from coordinate 26,898,080 downwards.
GGCTGAAACTTCAAATTGGACTTGTCTACATGGGCTAGACTTTTCAACTGAGTTGTCTTTGTGCCCCTCTTCACTTGGGATTTTTCTTCTTTTATCACATCTTGGGTCCTACAAAATGGACAACAATGATACATATTGCCATGGGTTAGTAGATATTCAATATGCTTTGTGCTTTGATAGATGTTTGTAATGGGTCCTTGGATAATGATTTGCAAGACTTTAAAATAATAGCATAACCTTAATTATTTCAAAATGCCTTGTAAATAATATTTACTATTTTAAAATGATGAATTGCATGGTTTTTTTTAGAATAGCATAGGTAATGTTTATGGTTCTGAACAAGACCCAATAATCATGTCATGATTTTAATGATGAGCTTGTAGGATGAATGACTATCATAGCATTATGAAAATGAAATGAATAGTGACCATAATTTTATGTGTTTAGGGGGAATTATCATAATTTCCCACTAGTTTTGGAAATAGATTAGTAGTCATGGGTTCTCATGAGTATGTAACAAGCTTTAAAATGATTGTGATTAGGGTTTAGGTAATTTTATCATTAACATATGATATTTTCCAAGTATCAACAATCTTGGGTTTTTTACTAAATACTGCCAATATGAATTAGGCTTTTAAATATTGCCAGTGAGAACTAGGTTTTTTGATATTACTAGTGAGAACTGGGCTTTTAATGTTGTCAATGAGAATTGGGTTTTTTGATATTGACAATGAGAACTGGGTTTTTAATGTTGCCAATGAGAATTGGGTTTTTTGATATTGCCAGTGAGAACTGGGCTTTTAATATTGTCAATGTAAATTAGATTTTTTGATAGATAATTTGCCATGGACTTGAATCATGGTTTTTTTTTTTTTTTTTTTTTTTTTTGAGAATACTAAGTATTTTAACACACATGCACACAAGGGGAGAAGGGAGAATGTTTTAAAGAAACTGACAGTGATGTTTATCCATGGAATTTGAACCCCTTCAATAAAATAATTTGGGCATGAGTTTGAACTATAGGCCTAGCAAATTATTGGGTTTTATAATATTTTATATTTGTGGCCAATTTTGTGGTGGTATGGAGAATAGCTATGGGTTAGCATGATAATAGGATAAAAAATATTTAGAGAGGCCGAATAATTTATTGGTGATGTTTAAGCATAGATAGGTGGTATTTAAATAAAATGAGTGTAAAAATATGTAACCTAACAAGATGTTTGTCACATTTGCATAATTTAGCAAGGGATGTGAATCTCTCTCTCTCTCTCTCTCTCTCTCTCTCTCTCTCTCTATATATATATATATATATAGAAAAAATTAAATCTATCTTTTGAAATTTTATTTCTTAAATTAATGTCTGTGTTTTAATGCTTAATGAGATTATTTGTCGCATGAAAATGGATGTGGCTTATCTCTAGTCTTTTTTTAACCGGACATGTCTTTTTTATTTTAAATATACAATGACAAGTGGTAGTAGGTTTTAATCTCCATCTTTTATTTGATTAATGAGTGATGTAGTAGTCTCTCTTTAAAACAAAAGAAGATTTCTTTTTAAAAAGTATCAGAAGTAAGCCAAACCCCATGAAAATTGTAGCTATTTAAGTTTTCTATGTTGGTGGCTCTAAGTTACAAGAAAGCTTAATTTCAAAGATGCCTTAAGCCAAGACTTTGCATTTTAGTGGTATAATTTTTTATTCTTCTCTATCACTACATATATGTGGGATTTTAACATTGTATTTATTTTACCAAACTTAAGTAATTTTGATTATATATATATATATATATATATTTACTCATGTATAAGTTTTGATTAAGGTAATTATGATTTGGACAAAACAGAAAGCCTTATGTGATGCTCTATAGGCCAAAGCTACAACCTTCCTTTGTACCTTTCTGATTGCACAATCTGAAGAACTTTAAAAGATTATTGTGGAGTGAGACTCTAAACCATGTGTTGATACTTTAAATTTAGGTTTAACTTCTGTTGAGTGGTATATTTCCATATTTTTGTATATTTGTATATTTGTTTGAGCTTAGCAAAGGTTTTGTCTAGTGTATTTTTAGTTGGATTAGGAGAAATGGTAATTGTTTTGTATACGTCCTTGCTAAATTTGCCGTTGTTCATAGGTTTTTTTTTAAAAAAAAAATATTGTAGCAAGCACTCTCTTCGTGTTGTCATTGTTGAGCAATTGAAGAAAGATGTTGCTCTTCTTTGTTGATTAATGAAGATATTATATATATATATATATATATATATGTGTGTGTATGTGTGTTGGGTTCAAGTTACATTTGGTGTAACTCTTTAAAGTTATACATTTTTTAAACCGTTGGATTTAAGTAGATCCAATGGTTAAAAAAAGACCCTCATTATTACAAATACTCTTATTAGGATCTCATTAATTACCCTCATTTATTACATTCCAAACCTATTTCTAAACCCAAACTTTGACTCTCTCTCTCTCTCTCTCTCTCTCTCTCAACCATTGCTCCTCCACCATTGTTCCACCTCCAAAAAAAAAAAAAAAAAAAACCAAGCCGAACAACTAATGATCACAGGTTGCTAGTAGAAGCAAAAATAATCTGTTATAGTTCTCCTTAATTGAATTTAGGTCAAGAACAGCGGGCGCAGAGAGGCATGTGCATGACATTGCAGATTTGGATATGGGATATAGAAATTTATGATGCATATAAGAATTCTATAAATGAAGGTGCTTGATGTTGCTATATATGACAAACATTTTTTTTAATATAGGGCTCTGATCAATAATAAAATGTTTATCATATGATGATTTTGTATTCAATGATTTGGATTCTCAAATCTCAATGTCTAAATCTCATGTTTCTATCTCTTGTATGTTGAATTTTCTTGGTCAAAATAAGAGGTGGCTTACAAAATCATCTCATCTATTGTTCAACAAGTTTCTTAGCCGGCCAATCTCTATATATATTTCCACCCTAGCTAGGCGATTCAAGTAAAAACTCAGCACTCACAAACCTCTATTGTTAGTGTTAGGCTTGGTTTGTTTGTTTGTTTGTTTGTTTTTTTGTTTTTTTATTTTGTTTTGTTTTTTTTTTGTTTTTTTCCTTCTACTAGCAACCTGTAAAGGTGGAACAATAGTGGAGGAGCAATGGTGCAAGAGATAGAGATAGAGAAACGGAGAGAGAGAAAGAGAGCCAGACATCAAACGTTTTTGGGTTTAGAAGGTAATAAATGAGGGTAATTAATGAGATCTTAATAAGAATATTTGTAGTAATGAGGGTATTTTTTTTAACTGTTAGATTTACTTAAATCCAACGGTCTAAAAAATGTGTAACTCTTTGTAACTTGAACCCATCTATATAAATATAAATATATATATGTATATATATATATATATATATATATATAATTAGGCAATGAATTGAATGAGTACAATAGTAGTTATTTTAAAAATTAACAAATGCAATTAAGTCAATTTTAGATTATTAGTTAAAGCCTAAATTTTAATCCAATCTCAAATCATATTGGATTCTAAAATTTAGCCCTTATTATTATTATTATTATTATTATTATTATTATTATTATTATTATTATCTCAAATCCATCATATTCAAAAGAAATGGTTAATAAATTGGCTAAGCCTCCGTTGCCCCAAAAAAAAACTTATATCTTTTTTTTTTTTTTTTTAGAAGTACAAAAGAGAGAATAAAGTTCTAACTCAAAAACTCTATGTTTTGTCTCATATGTTCAATAAAAAGCATAAATCTTTTTGATTTGTTGACAGAGGACCTTAAATCTTTTTCTTTGCTTTTCGATGAGACCAGTGTTGAAGTAAATTCAACATTGGCTGGTGCTATGTGGTCCAATTCCCCTTCTATTGGTATTGGACGTCGGTTGCGTTATTTAATATCGTAGATGACTCAATACTCTACACACCGACCATCGTATTCATGGGACCGAAAAGGTCGATGGCATGTAATAAATGTCTCTAGCGCAAAAGGGACTGCTCATTTGTCAGCTGTTAAGAATAGAGAGATCCGAAAAACCAAAAAAGAAGAAAGAAAACTGGACTGTTAACCCCTAATATCTGATTGGGAGTTTGGAAATTCAAGGTGAATATATATAGATAATATCTTGTTGAAATTTTGATAATAAATTTTTAGTTGAAGTAGGAATTAAATTTTTAAAACTTAAATATGTTTTGTTAAAATATTTATTGTTACTTTATCTAAAAAAATTGATAAGAATAAATAAGTTGTTGTCTCTATTAACTAAAACTTAAATGCATGTTGTATATTTTGTTAAAATTATTATTATTAATTTATCTAAAGAAATTAATAAGAACAAATAAGTTGTTGTTTCTATCAACTGAAATATAAATGTATGTTGCATGTTTTTATCTAAAAGATAACTCTAATATGGTGAAATCATTTGGCACCACCACAACTTAGAAAAAATTGCTGCAATTTAGTGAAGTTACCTGGTGCAACCACAACTTCTAATCCCAATATATATATATATATATATATATATATATATATATATTGTAGGGACACTATTTTAGTTAACCCGGTCCTGGACGGTCAGGCCCTGGCCCAAAAAGTCCCACACAATGAATCTTATAGAGTATGGGCAGAAGAACTTGGTTCCAGTTGGCTTAAACGGTTTGTTGCATGTCCTCAGTGGATATAGAGACGTGAATGAAGAAAATGGATGTGAAAGTGGAAGTTTTATTCATGGCTATGCATTCATACAGTGAATCCTTGCTCTCCTCTTCTCTCTTCTCTCTTTTTCCGTCCCCCTCTTTTAAGGGACTCTTACATATTATATAGGCCCTCTTTTATCATCTGGGCCTTACACTTGTTGATCATCCAAACCCCCACTTGAGCACCTGTCCCATCAGACGCCCTTACCAGTTCTTTGTGAGTTGCAGTGACCAAGGTAGCACTGTTCAGGGGTCTTCTCTTCATTAATGCGGTCAGGAGAGTAGTTGTGGTGCATTTAATGTGGTGGTGACAGCCTTTGTTGGGATATTTGGAATCTTTTTTCTTTTTACGTGTTTGGAATGAAGGCTACAGTAACCGGGATGCATCATTGACCTGGACTTTGGAATGTCCGAGGAGGAATTACTCCTCGGACGTGTTTTCTTCGCCCCAGTTGGCTTGGGTAGGGATTCTGGGCCGCGACGTCTCCTCGGACAAAATGGTCCTCGGACGGGCCCAAGGCCCAGCCAACTTGTTATTTTGAGCCGGTCCCCACATATATATTACTACATGTTTTGAAAATTTAATCGTTAAATTGTATATTTTTTACATTCTCAAAATACATGTCAAATTTCGTGCTAATCAGATTTTATTTAATATTCAATCAATAAATTTATTTTTATGCATAATTTTAGGCTACAAATACTTAGAATTTATACATTTTTTATAGGAAAATTTAAAAATTTGATTGATTATAGCTATTGATTTATGATCTTCTAAAAATTTTGCAAGTATGGGAGATACAACCAAAAAAATATAATCCAATGATGGATTTGTCAAAATTCATATCCAATAAAAATATATTAACAAAATTTAGTTACAAAATTGGTTGTAGTCAGCCTAAAATTACAACCTTACTCAATATCTTTTTATTGGAGGTGGATTTTGACAAATCCACCATTGGATTACATTTTTTTCTTATATCATCCATGCTTGTAAAATTTCTAACAAATTAAAGATTAATAGTTATGTCATCAATAAATTGTTTAAATTGCAGGTTATTGTAGTTTAAAATTATGCATAAAATATAAACTTATAGATTATATAGTAAATAATATTCGATTGGAACAGAATTTAACATGTGTATTAAGAACATAAAGAACTGCAATTCAACGGATTGATTTTCAAAATATATAACAATATTATTATTTTTAAGGAATTTGTAGTCTTAGGCTACCACTAATTTTGTAGTTAAATTTTGTCCAAAAGATATTGAGTGTTTTTTTTTTTTTTTTTTTTTTGAGAAATTGATATCAAATGGAGTTGTAACCATTGGCTACAATCAAGTTTATAACCTCACTTTATTCATAATAATTATATTAATAAGATTCTCAAAAAAATATTTATTATATAATTAATATTTTAATAATATCTTTTATAATATAGTATATTCACTCTACTATCATCAGGAGCGGACGTCATAGGTTAAAACTCTCTAAAAAAAAATGAGTAATGTTAAAGATACAAATTTTTTTACAAAATTTTTTATAAATTACTGATGTGATGAGTTGTTATTGGTAAATAAAAAAAAATGATGTTAATGGTGGGTCTTGATGAAAACTAATAAGAAACTAACCAAATCAAAAATCATTAAAAAAAAAAGTTATAAAATGTTGTAAATAGTTTGTAATTGTAGCATTACTCCTAATTTATTTTTTAAAAATAAATATAGATTTTACAGTTGTGCTGTGACAAGTAGGATAAAGATCAAATAATATGAATATATATATATGACAAATCCACAAGAGTTACACCTTTTTTAAGCCGTAGATTTATGACAAATCCAACGGATAAAAACAAAACACAATTATCCATTACAACATTAAATACTTACCTAATTAATAGTCTCCTCATTATCTCTCTCCTCATTAAATATTTCTTTTGTCTCTTTTTTTCTCTCCTTATTAAGTCTTTCTTTCCATTTTCTTTACAATTTCTCCAACAAATCATCCATGAATATCACTTCATCGTAGATTTATGTCTCTTTTCTCTCTCCTTGATAGTATGTTTAGAAAATTACTGGAAAAAACGAAATAAAATTTTCAAGGAGTAAGTACTATTGTATCTAAATTCCTAACAAATATTTTAAAAAAAAAAAAAGAATTACGTTCAAGGATGCCAGAAAGTGCAGAAATAAGGAGAAATAAAAAAACATTAGTAGAGAAAAATGGATGAAGACAATAAACCAAATTTTATTAGATTGTATAGATTACAATAAGATAGAAATTAACTATCCAAATTTGATCCAATTAGAATTTGTTTGTAATTCAAATTCATCCTAATGTTTACCCTCATCGTATGACAATAGTATGGCTAGAGGCCTATAAGTTCTTACAATCTTAAATACCTTTCTCCTTATTAAATGTCTCCAGATGTAGAAGAGAGAGAAACTCAAGATAGGCCCAATTGTTTAACTCTACTACCGCTGACTTTCCATTTTATTCAGAAGAAGTTTTTTTTTTTTTTGAGAGTCTATTAAGAAGAAGTTAAATTATTCATATTTTTACAAATATTGAAATTAGTAGAATGACACTCATACAAACAAAACTTGTGTTTGGCTTCTCAAAAAAAAAAAAAAACAAAACAAAACAAACTTGTGTTTGCAAATTTATTATCATACCAACAGAAAGAAAAAACCAAAAAAAAAAAAAAAGGAAGCAATTTCACAAGTTTATTACTAAGAGCATAACAGGATGATATAATTGGAATACATTCAATAAAACATGGAAGCTTTTGACTTCCTTTATTTTAGTTCACGGCAGAAGCTAAAGAAGAAACTGCTAAACAATTTTGCAGTGTGGCCATTCAGTTCACGGCAGAAGCTTTTGACTAAGAAAGTAGAAACGTAGGAGAAATTGTAAAGAAAATGGAAAGAAAGACTTAATAAGGATTGAGAAAAAGAGACATAAGAAATATTTAATGAGAAGAGAGATAATGAGGAGACTATTAATTAGGTAAGTATTTAATGTTATAATAGATATTGGTGTTTTGTTTGTATCCGTTGGATCTCTCATAAATCTATAGCTTAAAAAAAGTGTAACTCTTGTGGAGTTACACCGGGTGTAACTTAAACCCAACTCATATATATATATATATATATATATATATATAAATCTTTTTTCCCGTAAAAATAGTATCGTTCTATTTATGTTGCCCAAGAGCCCATTGGTTAAAGGCCTTTTGGCTAAGATCAGGCGTAGTATATGTTCCTATCCGTTTAATATATGATATGTGGATCATCCGCCACATTTTTTTTTTCATTTTTTTTAATTAAACGGCTCCTTTCAAAAAAAAAAAAAAAAAATCAATGGCAATGAGTATATATTCTTCTTCTTCCTTTTATTTATTTATTTATATATTTTTTCTAATTTTAGAAAAGAGTATATATTCTTATAATATTCAATTGAACACCCTTTTAGCTGTTAGTGCAATTAATAAGAGCATATATTCTTAGAATTTTTAATGGTGCACCTCTTTAGGCTTTAGCCACTCTTGCCATTGCAGTGAGGAATCCTGAGGAGATATATATATATATATATATATATTAAAAAGAACTAGAAGAAGAGCACTGAGAGATTATATATCCAAGCAATGAGAGAGACCTCTTGTATGTTGTTTTTGTACTTTGATAAATAAGATAGAATTTTAATTATGGTGATCAATCTAAAATGATTGTTCCTTATTGTAAGGACACAATTCTCTAGCGGCCCAATAAGGATGTTGGGCTCGCGCATGAAAGATCCCTCACAATATGATTTGTAGAGAGTGGGCTTGAAAAGTTAGCCGTTGGTCACGGGGCGGTGCCCGGTCCTGATTTGAGAGGAGTTCGTGTAGAAAAAGGATTTGGGCTTGAACGTTTAAGCTCTACGGCATCGCATCCTAGGGGATGGGCCTCCTCGGACTTGATCCGAGGACCATTGGGGTCTTACCCCGGTTACCCGACGATGGGTTTTTTCTGTAATCTCAGATGTTATTGAGATGTTCTCACCCAGATCCTCTCCCTCCCTTGGAGGTGGGATCCAGCCTCCTCTTCTAGGTTCACTTACTTTTTCTTTTATACTAGTTTACGTCCGCTATCCTTCGTCCACGTGTAGGGTCAGTCTTTACAAACACTGACATTTGTCCCATCAGTCCAATCCCGGAATTGTTGGGGATGGTTTGATAAAGCTGCAGAGTACGGCTCTGTCAGGAGCTGGGTCTTATCTGGAAGGGTAGTAAGGATAACCTCCCCAAGGTATCTTGGATCTCCTTACGAATTCGTCCCTATACCAGTTTCACCCCTTTGTTCTGGTGGGATTATGGATCTGCCGAGGACTACACTGTCCTCGGCTGCCTCCCAAAATTCTTTTGTGCTCTGCGTTGTAGAGCTTGGGCCACAGCTCTCCTCGGATTGGGCCTTCGGACTCTCTAAGGGCAAATGGGCCTGGTCCACGAATTGTTGGGTCCCACAATAGCCCCTCAAAACCCTTCTGTCCGACTTCCGGGTTGGAAAGGAGGGTTTTGGCAAACCCGGGCCCTCAATATGGCCCATTTATTTTGACCCCGCATTTATGTGAGCGGTTTCCCAGGAAGTCAGCCGGTTTTCAAGGGATTCCGTTTAATCCGCTCGTGATCTACTCCTGCCGCTTGGATGTCCCAGACGCGCCCTTAAATGAATTCCCTTTACGTGGCACATTTATGTCCGACGGCTCATCTGATAAGGTGGGGAAACGGAACGGGCGCCTCTTTCCTCTTCAGATTCTTTTGGAAACTTTGAACGCATTTAATTCCATCCGTTTTGCCCTTCCTATAAGAAGGCAAGCAGGTGGCAGCGACTTTCGTACAGACTCCTCTCCTTCCTTCTGAAATCTGAAATCCGCATCCCCCTTTAGCGTCCACTTAGCCCGTTTGTTATACATCATATCAGCATACGCCCTCCATGACGAATGATGAAGGAAACACGCTCCTCCCCAAAACACCATATTCTGACAAAACTTGAAATGGCTCGGTCAGGGCAAGGGTGGCGCAAACTTAAGATCTGTCCCGCCTCTCTTTTAGCCAAAATCCGAAGCAGGGGCTCGTCATGTCGACTTCTCGGCGTGACTGAGTCGAGAACAACCAAGACCAGCACCACCCGGCTCCTCACGAGCGTACCTAATATGGCACCAGCGTGTTAGGAGTCAGGGCTGAGGCAGGGGCTAAGTGCTTCTGCTTTTCCCTCTTTTGCTCCTTTTCTTTCTTTTTATCTATTCTCTCTTCTTCTCCTCCTTCCTTACTCATGTCCTCCATCTTCTTCATTCATCTCCTCCATCTTCTTCATTGATTTCTTCCTTACTATTTCCTTCTTCTTCATTTTTTTTTTTTTTTTAAAGTGAGTTCTTCTTTTAGCATGAGCAACAATGTGGCAGAGATTGGAGAGACTTCGAAGACAAGTTTAAAAGGCGCTTGACCGTTTGCTTATCTGTACTGTGGATGTTAGTGCTGCTTCGGCAGCCCCTCTTTTGTATAGGCTTATTGAAGCCCCTTTTTGTACGTTGTAATAATTTTTCATATTAATAAAAGTTGTTTCTATTTCACTTTGCATGTTCTGTCTCTTTGCTTTTATAAATTTGCAAATGCTGTTCGGCTCAATAATATCGCATTTAAATCAATGACGACTAAGACCAAAATACTTAATAATAAAAAGGTGTTGCCATAATTTTAATAGAGTGCTCGGCATAATAAAGCAGACCAGTAAAAAGTAATACTTACCCCCTGCTAGCCGAGGAGAGAAACGAAGGCTTGATGCCGTGTGAGGAATAACCGTTTCAAAACATACCACCCACTAAATGAACAGACCTCTTAGGTCATTGTATACTGGGGCGTTCCACCACCTTCCTTGCTCCTTCGTTGGGCCTAACCCTTTAGGGTGTTTAAGCCGTGGATGAAATGACCTGACCTTTTTATCCAGTAGCCCATATTGCGAAGTCCAAACCTTTTTTTTTTATCCGAGCAGTTGGTTTCCCCGTGGGCTTGGGTCCGAGGAAAGTACAACGCCCTGGTTCTGCCCAGAACTTGTAATAATTAAAATTTTTGTACTTGGTTTCCCCATAGGCTTGAGTCCGAGGACTATGCAATGCCTTGGTTCTGTCCAAAACCTAGTTTTCCTCATCCAGGTAGTTGGTTTCCCCATAGGCTTGAGTCCGAGAACTATGCAATGCCTTGGCTCTGTCCAAAACCTAGTTTTCCTCACCCAGGTAGTTGGTTTCCCCATAGGCTCGAGTCCGAGGACTATGCAATGCCTTGGCTCTGTCCAAAACCTAGTTTTCCTCATCCAGGTAGTTGGTTTCCCCATAGGCTCGAGTCCGAGGACTATGCAATGCCTTGGTTCTGTCCAAAACCTAGTTTTCCTCATCCAGGTAGTTGGTTTCCTCATAGGCTTGAGTCCGAGGACTATGCAATGCCTTGGCTCTGTCCAAAACCTTTTTCCTCATCCAGGTAGTTGGTTTCCCCATAGGCTTGAGTCCGAGGACTATGCAATGCCTTGCTCTGTCCAAAACCTAGTTTTCCTCATCCAGGTAGTTGGTTTCCCCATAGGCTTGAGTCCGAGGACTATGCAATGCCTTGGTTCTGTCCAAAACCTAGTTTTCCTCATCCAGGTAGTTGGTTTCCCCATAGGCTTGAGTCCGAGGACTATGCAATGCCTTGGTTCTGTCCAAAACCTAGTTTTCCTCATCCAGGTAGTTGGTTTCCCCATAGGCTTGAGTCCGAGGACTATGCAATGCCTTGGTTCTGTCCAAAACCTAGTTTTCCTCATCCAGTAGTTGGTTTCACCATAGGCTTGAGTCCGAGGACTATGCAATGCCTTGGTTCTGTCCAAAACCTAGTTTTCCTCATCCAGGTAGTTGGTTTCCCCATAGGCTTGAGTCCGAGGACTATGCAATGCCTTGACTCTGTCCAAAACCTAGTTTTCCTCATCCAGGTAGTTGGTTTCCCCATAGGCTTGAGTCCGAGGACTATGCAATGCCTTGGCTCTGTCCAAAACCTAGTTTTCCTCATCCAGGTAGTTGGTTTCCCCATAGGCTTGAGTCCGAGGACTATGCAATGCCCTCGTTCTGTCCAAAACCTACGATCTTTTTATGTACTTGTTTTGTTTTTCGACCACGAGCCCTTACGCCAGGGCGGGGAAAGTTGGCCTGAGGCTGGAAGCCCCTAGAGACGCCCGCGCCCTTAGCACTGCGAGGCGTAGCCCCTAGCAGAAGCTTACGTCGGAGCAACAACTATATGTCGCCGGAGACGGAGAAGATCCCAGGAATTTCTGCTTGGCGCGTGAGTTGATTCCACCGCCACCTGCGCCAGCGCACAAGCTTTCCCACAGACGGCGCCAATTGTAAGGACACGATTCTCTAGCGGCCCAATAAGGATGTTGGGCTCGCGCATGAAAGATCCCTCACAATATGATTTGTAGAGAGTGGGTTTGAAAAGCTAGCCGTTGGTCACGGGGCGGTGCCCGGTCCTGGTTTTAAAGGAGTTCGTGTAGAAAAAGGATTTGGGCTTGAACGTTTAAGCTCTACGGCATCGCATCCTAGGGGATGGGCCTCCTCGGACTTGATCCGAGGACCATTGGGGTCTTACCCCGGTTACCCGACGATGGGTTTTTTCTGTAATCTCAGGTGTTATTGAGATGTTCTCACCCAGATCCTCTCCCTCCCTTGGAGGTGGGATCCAGCCTCCTCTTCTAGGTTCACTTACTTTTTCTTTTATACTAGTTTACGTCCGCTATCCTTCGTCCACGTGTAGGGTCAGTCTTTACAAACACTGACATTTGTCCCATCAGTCCAATCCCGGAATTGTTGGGGATGGTTTGATAAAGCTGCAGAGTACGGCTCTGTCAGGCGCTGGGTCTTATCTGGAAGGGTAGTAAGGATAACCTCCCCAAGGTATCTTGGATCTCCTTACGAATTCGTCCCTATACCAGTTTCACCCCTTTGTTCTGGTGGGATTATGGATCTGCCGAGGACTACACTGTCCTCGGCTGCCTCCCAAAATTCTTTTGTGCTCTGCGTTGTAGAGCTTGGGCCACAGCTCTCCTCGGATTGGGCCTTCGGACTCTCTAAGGGCAAATGGGCCTGGTCCACGAATTGTTGGGCCCCACACTTATTATTAGAATAAGACATCAATTGATTAATGATGTAAAGGAGTTTGAGCATCAAATTCTTATTCAACAATTGGAAAATTTACCAACTAAGTTAATTAGAACCTACATATATAGGTTTATGTGAATTACTTTTAAGTTTTGACCATTAAATTTCATGTGTATTCATAAGCTTGTGCTAGCAAAAGGTTCATAGGATAAATGAAATTAAAGATGAATATCAACACATACAGAGAGAATTACCTTAGAAATTTTTATTCTTCAAACCAACAAATGAATCTCTTCCGAATTATTACTTTGTAATTTATAAGGCTATCTATCCATGTGTATTATTTAAACAATTTCATAACTCATTAAAAATGATATATGAAGAAAAGTTGAGTTTAGTTAACGTATGTTTTTAGGGCATACATGAATTATCCAGTTTAAGAAATTTTTTATTGAAAATTGAAAAAACTTTTAAAAATTTGACATTTTTTTTCAAATTTTTATAAAAAATTTACTAAAATGGATTATTATTAAAACCTCTCTAAAAGTTTACTAGTCCCTAACCATTTACACTTACTTAAAAAAAAAGAAAAAAAAAAGATATAAGTATATTGGTTATTACTAATTAACTTGCTTCTGTGTATATATATTTTTTCTTCTCAAAAAAAAAAAAAACAAAACAAAAACAAACAACGTGTCCCCTTCAAATTTTTTGTTACTCATTTACAGAGATCTCATCGCTTATCTCTTTCATCACTCATTTTCTTTTTTCTTTTTTCAATTATTTAGCAAAAATTATTCAAATCGTGCTCTTCATAATCATAGCATAAAAGATAAGCCCGTGCCAAATCCTTTACATTTTATTTTTGGTAACAAAGGAAATTTTTTAATTTTAATTAAAGAAAAACTAGAACCTTTTATTTTAAGGAAAATCCAGAAGCTTTTATTTATATATATATATATATATATATATATTATATTAAGACACAGGTTAATCAATTATTTTAGGAAAAATTTTATTAAAAATTGATAAAACTGTCAAACTTTTTTACAGCTTTATTAATTTTTGATAAATTTTTTTTAAAATGATTTGTTATTAACACATAATATTATATAGAAAAAAACGATGAGAGAGAGAGAGAGAGAGAGAGAGAGAGAGAGAGAGAGTTTATGAGGCGCTTTCCCTAAAATCTAGTGGCTGGGATTATATTGCTACAGTGACAAAGCTGCGTCACCGACGACTCCCCTGACAAACGACCATAACAAGCACACTGCACACGTCTTATGGAAAGAAACTTCGTGGAGCTTTTACCAGGTGGTCCCCACCATACACACTATCCCAAACCCCAGTAGAATCCCAATACCAATGTTCCTCACAAATCTGTACTTTCCTTTTTTATATTAATACTATTTTTTAATACTAAAAAGTTTTTGGGAAAAAAAAGAGAAAAGTGATTCTGCGTTGTGTCTGGAATTCGTTAATACCCAAGAGGGAATAAGTTGCATAGGAATTAGGATTTTTGGAATAGCCCATGTTGTATGTCCGTCTAGGTGGTCGAACATCAGGTGAAGCTGTCTCCTTTCTTTCTCACTGAAATCAAAGTTTGGGATCTCCATTTGGGTGTTCAGGATTTCAGTTTTTAGCTCATAAAGCTCACCTGGGTGTTCCTATGTGAGTTCAATTTCCACAAGAATTTTCATCTGGGTGCATTCATTTTTTTCATTTTCTGTTTTTGTTTTTGTTTTTGATGAACTCAAATGGGCTTTGTATGTTTTGGTTTTGCATTCAGTTGGTCTGAGGTGAAAATGGATTTTGGGAATTTTATTGGTACGGTATGCTAAGAAAGGTAAAAGTCTAGTCTTTGAGAGCTCTACATAGTTGTTTTCTAATGGATTTTTAATGAAACTTAAGGATTTTCTACTTTCGTGTGCTTTATAATATGAAAATATTAGTAAAGAACTTTTGCAGTCACCATTCAAGGCTCTTATGTTAATGCATAGATGCTTTTCTTTCATTACACGCATTTAATATAAGTAATTTTGGTTAATCGTGCTTATTGAGATGTAAATTTCAGCTGTGTACACATGTTGCAAGGATGGTATCAGTTTTTTGAGGTCCTGTTAATTATTATCCCCTCTTATTCTTATTCATAAAACAACATTTAACACTTCCTAGTATAATCTTAAATTCATCAGATGGTGCTGAAATCCATTAATAGTACGTGGCATAGATTCTCCACTTGACTGTTTGAGAGAGAGAGTTTTATGATTTGCTTGGAGATGCAAAGATGGAGGAAAAAAGGAAGATTATTCAATACAGGGAGAGGCTGGACAATACACTTGCGTCTCCTGATCTGAAAAATGGGGAGAGACTTAAAACTCTAGTCAAGGATCAACTCCTACATTCTACGAAAGATGAAACCAAAGGTTATATATTCCCTAGACTTTTCCTTTTGACTTCCTTAAAAAAGCTATGTTGTATGTTACCTTATCTTAATATGAATTACTAACATGAAAATTTCATAAGGTTGTAAAACACTTTTTAAATTAGATTTTTGGTTTTGCAGGATTAAATGAGAAAGTCATTGAAAAAAGGACTGCAGAAGTGTCAAATTTTCTTGACATGTTGAGGAGTGCTTCTGTAAATGATAATGAGGGACTGAAAGCCAGTGAGAAATCACATGCTGAATGGAAGGTAGAGCATATAATTTACTTAATCCCTTCCCCTTTCCTTTTTTCCGTAGTTAACCCTCTTGTAATTTGAATTATCTTCTTCGTTTCCACACTCTCTCCACCCTGGAACCTTTATTGTTTCTTCTATCAAGACACTTCCTTTCTATGGAAAATTGAAGGAATTAAGTCTGATGAGTGACTTCATCTGCTGATTAGTAGAGAATTTAACAAAAGCTAATGTGGCTTCAAAAAAGAAAAAGAAAAAGAAAAGAAGCTTGTCCAGCTGCTTATGATGTTTATATTTGGATGGGCCTGCAGATTACATTTCATTACAGGTGTTAGGATAATTTATTGACAATCTGCTACTTTTGACAGTTAAAACAGGATAATGAAGAGTACCGTGTAATGTATCGCGAAGGACCCCAAGGCACTCCCTTTCATTCATTACTGGTTGAAGGCTATGTAGATGGGCCTGTTGATGTTTGTAAGTTATAGCAGAATATCCTGACATCTTTAGCCTCATCCTATAATGATGAAAAATAAAGCATTCTAATTATTTAGGCTGTTGGTTATCATTGAATATCAAAATGAAAACTTTAAGATAAATTTCTTCCTTCATTGCAGGTTTATGCATCTCATGGGAGTCATCCCTCTACAAGAAATGGTGAGAATTTTTCCTTCATTCTACGTGCTTGTTTTCTACATTTTATGGCCTGATGTATGCTTCACGATTCTGCTGAATATGAATAATATAGTAGAAACATAAATCACCTTGTCTAAGATATGCGTTTTCTTTTCGTTTATTTTTTATTTTTGGAGGGTGGGGGAGGGGGGAGGGGGGATTATTTTAGAAATGCAGAAAGCATAAATTTCCAGCATTAAGTAGCTGCTACAGTAATATAACTTTTATCAGTTGACACTATTTCTTTTGGTTGTCGATTTGTTGGCATTATATGAGGCGCTATAAGTTCATGTATTGGTTTAAATGTTCTTTAAATTTGAGGATGTGCAACTGTCAAAATTTTCGGATTTTTTTTTTCTCTTTTACATCCCTTCCTATGTTCATGGTACTGATTATTAAAATTTGAGTTTGTGCAACTGTCAAAATTTTACGATTTTATCCTTCAAAAAAAAAAAATTTAGGATTTTTTTTGTCTCTTTTACATCCCATCCTATGTTCCTACCCTACTGACAGCATGGTACATTCACATTGAAAAAAAGGAAAAAAAGGATGGATTCCTGAGATGTCTGATGTAGCACCTATTGTTAATGAGGATAAGATGAGAGAATATTAGTTGGGATATTTGTCCTGTCTATCCTGCAATTTATTTCTTATTAACATTTACTCTTGTCTATTATCTGAAAAAAAAAAAAGTTGGCTGAAGGGGATTGGTGAGGGCTTGTGCAATAGTTACCACTGAGTGCATCAACAGGAAGTGTTGAGATTGAGAAATTAACAATGTGCGTAGGCAACCCTCCCAGTTTAAGTGTGTGTATGTTTGCACATGTTGTGCTTATGCTTGCCTTGGGGTGGTAAAAAGCACACAAAAGGTGTTGGTTGAGAGAGAGATAGAGAGAGAATGCAATATGAGTTTATGACATTTGGCAACCCATCTTTCAATCTAGACTTTAGTGATACTGTAATTTTGACAATAATTCCGTTCTCTCTTTATATATTTTATATTTTGTCAGGTGGCCTCAATTCACTATTCCAACTTTCAAAATTATCACTTGCAAATGTTTACAAAGGGTCCGGATTGGTGAACAGATATCTTTAGTGAGGTTTGTCTAGCACAAACCAATGCATTTCTTAGAATTTTTTTTTTTTACTTTTACTTCCTCAAATATATTGCAGTTTGAAAATCTGATTTTTCTTTAAATTCTTGGAAGAAAGGATGAAGCTTTCTTGGCCACTGTCAACAAGAGAGGCTGTTGTGCACTATTTTTTGTTTGAGTACTTTCAAGATGATCTCATTGTTGTTCTTCTAAACACGGTAGCACTCGCAATCTTTCAGGGATTTGATTTTTGACTCAGATGCAATGTGTTTTTTGTGCATATGCCTGAAATTCAAGCTATTTCTAGATTCAGATCTGAAGTAAAAGTATATTGTTACAATTTTGCTTCCAGATCTCTGATTCAGAAGACATTGACATGGCCACTCATGGTTTTACCAGTGAGGTAATCCCTGAAGCAGATGATGTTATTAGGATTGATGTGGTAGGAGGCTATGCTTTGCAAAAGGTGACCCCAGATAGAAGTTACTTTCGGTGAGTGTTGATTGGCTAATGTATATATAAGCAGTCCTGTAACTAAATCCAATTTATTTGGGATGCAGATTATACTCGACTAGGCTTATGGACATTTAAATCTGTAAACAACCCATTATATTTTGGTTTAAAAATGACAAGAGCCTTGACGATTTAGGCTTTTCTGTATGTATTCATTTTGTTCACATAATTTTAAATGGGTCTAATGGCTTTCCCATTGATAGAATAGCTTACAGTACCAACTTATTAAAAAAAAAAAAAATCCTGACATTACCATTGGAAATAATATATGCATTAAACTGCTAATTAAACAAGACTTTAAGTCACTAAAAAAAAAAGAAAAAGTCTTAAAGTGATTGCCTTTCTGCCCAATGTTACCTAACTATTTTAAGTAATGGAACATGATTGATTGCCTTGTTTAGTGCTCCACCAATTTTAAAAATTTACGAACTCTTAATTTTTGTAGGACAATAGCAAATATGGATATCAAGCTGGATTTTGTCCCTCCATCCCTAATAAACTTTATCTCAAGGCAGCTCATTGGCAATGGTTTCAGACTGTATCAAAAGGTTATACATTTTATTCTCTTAAAGACTTTTGTTTTGCCTTACACATCTGGTTCAATATATCACTTTTATTGTCCACTATGTCAGCAATAATGCCAATTCATTGAGGAATATTACTATTATAGTTAGTTGTGAATGAAATTGAGTCTAACCAAATCATCCGACTCATTCTAGAATGAACTGGATATAGAAGACTTTCGTTTTTGGATTTTTTTTTTTTCTCAGAGAACTGGATATAGCCTACTTATTCATTGGATTTCAGGTTTTAATGGACAGACATTTTTTTGGGTAATTGATAAACAGAGACACTTAACATGACATATAAACTCAAAATGTATTTGCCAATGAGCTCTAGCTCAAATGACACTTCCTCCTCCTTTAATAATGGGATAAAGGTTAAGTTGTGGGTTCAGCACCCATGAGGTATGTGTCTGAATTGGGGGGGACCTCATAATGTACTTGGTTGGACACATAAATGGATGGCATTAGTTAACATCATATATGTTTTAGTTTTCTCATCTTCATCTACATCAATCCTGTTCTATCATTTTCTCATATTTTTCAATCCTCAACATCACAGGCAGTGTCATCTATGTTTAAGGGTGATGAAGACTTTAGCAAGGCGTTGGGGGACCCACTGTATACTAAAATGCGTGAAGCTCTTTGTTCGACTTATGTATCAAATAGGGCTGTGGAAGGGAAAGAGCAAAAGACTGACGCATGCATTCTTCCTGAAGAACATCTTATTGGAAGTAGTAGGGGTGATATGAGTGATACAATTCTGGAGGTTAATGGCACTTACCATGTAGATGAATCTGAGCCAAAGAATGCGAGAGTTACAGATAGGAAAGCCTTTGGGGAGATTGAAGAGGAAGAGAGTGAAGAAAGCGAACATTTTGAGGAGGATGGCAAGGACATAGAAAAAGTTTCAACCAAGGAATTCATAGAAAGTTGTAATGAGGACATGGAAAAAGTTTTAACCAAGGAATTCATAGAAAGTTGTAGTAATGTAAATGACAATAGAAATATTTTAATCAGGCCTGAGGTGGAACAAGCTCTGGGAACATTAGAGAAGGTCATCTCAATGGTCCGGGTTTATGGTTTTAATGCCCAACCTAGGTTCTCTTCTGGGGTCATCAGTGAAGAACCTCCAATTATGGACAAGAGTGTGCTAAAGGACGCAAGTTCTTCGGAAGATGACAGAGTATCTTCAAATGGTGAGGTTAGTCTTGAAGTATCCAAAAAGGAAACCATAGAGAGGACATCACAAGAACAACCTAGGAATAGCTCTAGCAATCACAGCTTCAGGTAATTATGTTAATAAACCAAGTCATAATAATGATTTTTTCACAATATACCTCTGCATGTCCTTAGGCAATTGGAGTCTAGTTTTGAATTTGTATCCTCCATTTTCGCTCATGTATTCTGAATCTTTCATTCAATTTGGTTTTTTTTTTGGGGGGTGAAAATGTGATTTTCTTTTTTAACTTAAAAAATTTCATTTCACCCAACTTAAATTGAAAGAGGAAAAGTATTTCTTCTCTTAATTTTTGCTTTATTGTTACTTTCCGTTACTTCTTTTTTGATACAATATAAGCCTCTCCACATGTGCTCTCAAGTGAGTTCAAAGGCTCTTACTTCTTTTATTTCTTAAAAATGTTTATTTTGCCTAGTTGTTATAACCCTTAAATGGAGGACAAGAATTAGATTGCCTAGTTTTTCTTAAATCTTTTTGTTTTAACAATTTTATCATCATCGTATTCTGTATAATAAATTCTGTCATTTTGTTTTTAACTATATAATGACCTTTTTGATGAATCAAACATTTTATTTTGTTACAATAAGTGGTGGAGGGGGGATTTGAACTTAAGTTCACTTCTATGGGAGAATCGAGCAATGTCCCTAAGCTACAAAATCCTATTCTTTTTATAATAGTTTGGATGACAAACCAGAGTCCACATTTATGGCTATCCTGGCACTCTTTTTTTTTCCTTCTTGAATAACTTATTACTCACCTAAGCAGAATTTGTCTCACTTGTAAATACAAGAAGTAAATGGTACCGTCCTGATCATGTTTTGCAGGCATGCTGGATCAAATTCTCACTCAAGGGAAGTAAACCATAACAAAATAGCACCAGCATCACCAGAGCAGTATGTTTCAGCTCCTAGTGAGGCTAACCAGGTTGCTTTGTGTTCCACTGGGAATGGGACAACTGAAGTACTGAATTTGGACCAAAGTGCGAATGACATTAATCAAATTAGCACCAATGCAAATGGCATCCATGAAAGTAGTCTAGATGGAGACAAGTCAAGCAAAGAGAAAAGGCATAGGATGTGTTGTTTCAGCATCAGCACATCACTAAGACGTTGAATTAGTTGAAATGGCCACAGAGGCAAATTCAAGAAACACAGGTTTGATACAGTCACACCTACAATTCAATCCTTAACAGATCAACTAAGAGATTTTTTAACATCTTGTTCGAAAACTTGTATCATGATGATATTTATTACAAGTTTTATTTTAGATCTTTCACTTTGGGCATATATGTTTTCAATAATTTTTGTTTTTACCATTTCCTTTTTGTCCTTTTCGGTTAAAAATGTACCAAGTACCAACAGATGAAAAAATTGAGCTGTTTGGATGCCAATGCCAATGCAATGATAATGGAAAAATATTCGGTCAATGCAAAATAGACTTTGTTATTGTTACTTGGTGCAATAGTTTCTTACATGATATTCTTGGATAATCAACCTGTCTTTAAATGTTACCTTGAATTTGATTTAGCAATTTGTGAAAGTTGTGTATGTTTATAAATGAACTACACTGTTTATAAATAGTTCAAGTTCGGCTCGGGAAAAAATTTGTTCATGTTGTTTGTTTAGCAAATAAACTAAGCTCAAGCACAAGTTTAGGCTCAACCATTAAACAAGTCAAGTTCAAACATAATAATGTGTTTATGAACAAACTTGTGAATATGCGGGTTCGGTTTAACCATATATAATGTTATATTTTTATATGTATTTTTATTCAAAAATATATTTATATAGATTTGAAAATGGATTGTGCACGTTTGTTAGTTGGTTCATTTAATATCAAATTTGTATTTGTATCTTATTGATAATATAAATAGGTTATTCGTTGTATAATTCATCACTTTGTAATTATTGTGAAGGATAAAAAATTTTAGTCATGACTTTACTATATATAGGAAAAGAATAAGTTAATTAAATAGCTCATGAATAAGTTAAGTTAATCAAGAGGGAGAAAATGGAAACATTGAAATTTTTTTAAAAACAAGTGGGATTAAATTGACATTTTTTTTTTTTTTTTTTTTTTTATGATCAACATGAAATTAAGCCTAAAACTTCATTGAGCTACGCCTACAAGCTAAGAACCCTATAACTCGCTCAATTGGTTAACATCTTTTGTATGTTCATGACATCTACGATTTAAATCTAGTCTCCTGTAGGGTCACATTTTGCAGCCTAAGCCCAAGATGTATGAGATCTTGGACCTGTGAGCCCTGTACAATAAATTTGTAGAGAGTGGGTCGAAGAGTCAGGCCTCAGTGCATGGATAACAGTTAATATGGTGTTCATGACCATCAAGCAAAGATCAACTGAGTTTATCAAAGAAGGTTGGTCATCGGCACAATCCGAGGAGCTCTTTTTTAGTACCTTTTGGGAGGTCGCCGTTTTTTCTCCCTTTAGATTGCCTCCTGCCCTCCATTTTATACTAGCTTCCCTCCTTCCCTCAACGTCCACGTGTAGATTCAGATTCATAGTGTTGATCCTTGTCTCATCAGCCCCTCTCCAAAGTTGTTGGGAGTGGTTATAAAGGCTAAAAAGCATGGCTCTACTAGGTACAGAGCACTTAATGCAACAATGGCAGCTTTCCCTTAGATATTTCCATTCCTCCCGTTATCCTTTTCTGTCTTAGTACTTATTTTGTTCCATGGAATGACCCGAAGTGTCACTCTCAGTAGTAGGCCGTTCCCTTTGTCCTCAGCCATCTCTGACCGAGGAGGGGTTCTTCCCATGGCCGAGGAGGGATTCTTCCTTGGACTGGGCCCTTGGCCCAACGTATATATTGTAGGGGTTCCTCGGTTTGTTACCCTCACAATAACCCCTCGAGATTCTTCTTTTCTTCCCCATGGGAGGAAAGGAGGATCTTGATGTGATGATAGTTCTTTCGCGCCCATTTTACACTATGTCCGATTGTAAGATATTCTTTTAGTTTATCCAAGTCGCGTTCTTACTGTTTTGGTACACGAGGCGCGCTTTCATTAAGGTCTTTTATGAAGTGACGCAAATCCCACGGTTGAAGACTGCTTTGGAGATTGAGCGAGATTTATTTCGCTTGTAATTCTTTCCTTGAGATTCGGGCGAATTAATTGCCGCCGGGTATGCCTCCTATATAAGACACATAGGAGGGGGGGTCGTTCTTCCTTATTTACAGATCCTTGAGTTCTGCGGGAGTTTCATGCTCTTAACTCTTCAGACGTTCCCGAGGTCCCCATCAAGGTGGTGATTGAGGTTTAGGGAATGAAATGGCCAAAGATAAAGGTGAGGGTGAGGGAACCAAACCCTCTTCAGAAGCCAAGGGCGCTGCTAAGATTCAGGATGACACAGTTAAGGCAAGGGAAGCAGAGGCCAAAGACATTTCTTCCTCTTAACCGGGCAAGAAAGAAGTCTCTCTTCCTTCAGCCAAAATCCGAAGCAGGTGTAGATTGCATCAGATTTTTGGTACAATAGAATTTGTATTTCACCCGGAGCCATGTGTCACGTGTGCGCGAATTTGGATTTCTCATCGCCGGTATCATCCATACTTGCTCGATTGCTGCTAGAGTTAGAGCAAGACTTGCTCGATTGCTGCTAGATCAAGATTGTGGATCTGGCGTCTTCGCTTCTTCTTCTTTCTCATCGCCGGTACCATCAATACTTGCTCGATTGCTGCTAGAGCAATACTTGCTCGATTGCTGCTAGAGCAATACTTGCTCGATTGCTGCTAGAGCAAGATTGTGGATCTGGCGTCTCCGCTTCTTCTTCTTTCTCATCGTCGGTACCATCCATACTTGCTTGATTGCTGCTAGAACAAGATTGTGGATTTATCATTCCCATGGACTGCTTTTTATAGTTAGCTTTTAAAACAGGCTTGCCTAAGCCCTTTTTATGCACAATGTACTTCTTCTTTTTCTAATAAAAAGATGACTTTATTTTACTTTGCGAACCTTTCCTTTTCTACAATAATTGTTTTATGAATTTGTGTGTTGGTATTTTTTCTTTCGAATAGTATTTAGAATTGACGTTGTTGATGGTAAAAAGTTGTCACCCTAAATTTATCAAAACTGATAGGCACCCAACCGCTAACTTTAAATAAGTTAACTATATAGGACTAATCAGGAAAATAACCGTGTGCTCTACATTGCGAATAGCGCAACCACCAAAGGACGTGTAATTTAAAGTAAGCGGTCTGAGGGGATCACCGGGTACTAAGGTTCTCTTCAACATTTACAATGATGTTATAGCGTTAACTTCCCTTAAGCATCTGGTTCAAGGACTGCTTGCTCACTCCCAAGTGCAGAAGATTGTAGCAATATATTTCTCGGAGTACCAAGGTCGAACCACAAGGAGCAGGGTAAATTCAAGGACAATATAATTAAATAACAATTTGAGTGAAGAAGAAAAATACTTTTGCTTGGTGATTGTTAACAAGAATAATAATAAAAACTGATTTTAATCAATAATGTAAATACTAGGGCATCAAGGTGTTTCCCTATATTGATATGAAATTCTTTGTGATCTAAGAAAATATCTATTTCATAATTGATTGTTCTTATACAATTAAAAACTTATGATTCGGTTGAACTAAGACAATTCAAGAACTCATGATAACCTCGATTGATAATGCGGTCAGAAAAGTTTTCAGAAAAACCAATTCACTTTAAATCCTGGTTTCTATTTGAAACTATTAGATATTCATCTAAACAATAAAAAAAACATGATTGAACTTATTGAAAGTATGGAAGAACTAATACATCAAAAGAAATCTAATTGAACAATCAAATATGTCGTTGATAAAATCCTAGAAAGAATCACATTAAATATTCATACCGTATAAAAGAAACATAACCCCTAGCCCTAGCAAAGAGTTTAGGCTGCCATTAAAGAAAGAAAAATACAAGGTTTTCTCTGCCAAAATTCATTCTACCAGCCTCCCTTCAAAACCCTAATGTCTAAGTGTCCAAAGAAAATAAAACATTTACTGTTTTAATTTCCGTCCAAGTTTACATTGGTAACTTGTGAGTTAATTTCAGCCTTAAAAAATTGAGAATTTCGAAAAACTCAAAACTGGAAAGTTGTAGATATTTAAGTCACGGTTCCAACACATCTGGCCTTGTGTCAATTAGATTTTTGAGGAGATAGATACGCCCAAAATACTGATCAGTGCTCAAATCAGATTTTTCCTTTTTAAATTCTGCTTCTTTGATTTCTTTCCTTATTTGAAACTTCCAATTATGGTAGATGATCCAAGCACTCCAGCTGCACCTCCTTAGACATTTAAGCATGGTCCTTTAGCTCCACTTTAATTCTAGTTTGGCCTCCATTCTTTCACAAATTCTTGTAAACTCATCTTTCTTACATGATTTCCTGAAAGTAGAAAATTACACAGAATGAATAGCATCTTATTCAAGAAATTATGTAAAGATAAATAATAGGGACTAATGCAAATCATGACTTAATTGTACAAATTAAGCATAATAATAAGAAGATAACGCCCATATAAATATATAACAAGTATACATTTTAAGGCGTTATCAAGGACCGAGGCATGATTGAATTTAGCTTAAACACTTAGAAAGTTGCCAGTGCGTGTTAATTTCCACAAAGCAGGAGGACCGAGGACCCGACATAACTAAGGTTCTGTTTAGCCGCTTCAAAAGATTCTGGTGCGTGTTAATTTCCCCAAAGCAGGAGGTCCGAGAACCCGACATAGCTAAGGTTCCGTTTAACCGCTTCAAAAGATTTTGGTGCGTGTTAATTTCCTCAAAGCAGGAGATCCGAGCACCCGACATAGCTAAGGTTCTGTTTAACTGCTTCAACAGATTTTGGTGCGTGTTAATTTCCCCAAAGCAGGAGGTCCGAGGACCTAACATAGCTAAGGTTCCGTTTAACCGCTTCAAAAGATTTTGGTGCGTGTTAGTTTCCCCAAAGCAAGAGGTCCGAGGACCTGACATAGCTAAGATTCTGTTTAACTGCTTCAGAAGATTCTGGTGAGTGTTACTCCCCAAAGTAGGAGGTCCGAGGACTTGACATAGCTAAGGTTCCGTTTATTGCTTCAAAAGATTCTGGTGCGTGTTAATTTCCCCAAAGCAGGAGGTCCGAGGACCTGACATAGCTAAGGTTCTGTTTAGCCGCTTCGAAAGATTCTGGTACGTGTTAATTTCCCCAAAGCAGGAGGTCCGAGGACCCGACATAGCTAAGGTTCTGTTTAACTGCTTCAAAAGATTCTGGTGCGTGTTAATTTCCCCAAAGCAGGAGGTCCGAGGACCTGACATAGTTAAGGTTTCGTTTAACTGCTTCAAAAGATTCTAGTGCGTGTTAATTTCTCCAAAACAGGAGGTTCGAGGACCCAGCATAGCTAAGGTTCAGTTTAGCCGCTTCAAAGGATTCTGGGGCGTGTTAATTTCCCCAAAGCAAGAGGTCCGAGAACCCAACATAGTTAAGGTTTCGTTTAACCGCTTCAAAAGATTCTGGTGTGTGTTAATTTCCCCAAAGTAGGAGGTCCGAGGACCTGTCATAGTTAAGGTTCTATTTAACTACTTCATAAGATTCTAGTGCGTGTTAATTTCCCCAAAGTAGGAGGTCTGAGGACCCAACATAGCTAAGGTTCCGTTTAACCGCTTCAAAAGATTCTGATGCGTGTTAATTTCCCCAAAGCAGGAGGTCCGAGGACCCGACATAACTAAGGTTCCGTTTAACCGCTTTAAAAGATTCTGATGCGTGTTAATTTCCCCAAAACAGGAGGTTCGAGGACCCGACATAGTTAAGGTTCTGTTTAACCGTTTCAAAAGATTCTAGTGCATGTTAATTTCCCCAAAGCAGGAGATCCGAGGACCCGACATAGCTAAGGTTCTGTTTAACTGCTTCAGCATCTATGCTTTGACTCTCGGCTTCTTTCTCCAAAGGGGGATTCAGCGAACCGGGCTACTAGACCCGCGAGAGCTAGCCCCTTAACAAGTGTACGGGGCATATTCTTGACATCGAAAGCCCATAGAACTGTGCCCCATTTAGCAATCCTCCCCGCGTAATTAGTACTTCGAAGTGTAGACCTGAGCGGAAGCTAAGTTATGACAACAACTGTGTGTTCTTGGAAATAACGGGGAAACTTTCGTGTAGCATGCACCATCGCCAAAATGGTCTTCTCGAGGGACTCTTGTTGATAGGAGCTTGATCCCACCATGATTAACCGCTGCATCCACCAACGCACAAACTTTCCCCACAAACAGCACCAATTGTAGGGTTACGTTTTGCAACCCAAGCCCAAGATGTATGGGATCTTGGACCTGTGAGCCCTGTACAATAAATTTGTAGAGAGTGGGTCGAAGAGCTAGGTCTCAGTGCATGGATAACAGTTAATATAGTGTTCATGACCGTCAAGCAAAGATGAACTGAGTTTATCAAAGAAGGTTGGTCCTCGGCACAATTCGAGGAGCTCTTTTTTAGTACCTCTTGGGAGGTCGCCGTTTTTTCTCCCTTTAGATTGCCTCCTGCCCTCCATTTTATACTAGCTTCCCTCCTTCCCTCAACGTCCACGTGGAGATTCAGATTCATAGTGTTGATCCTTATCCCATCAGCCTCTCTCCAAAGTTGTTGGGAGTGTGGTTGTAAAGGCTGAAAAGCATGACTCTACTAGATACAGAGCACTTAATGCAACAATGGTAGTTTTCCCTTAGATATTTCCATTCCTCCTGTTGTCCTTTTCTGTCTTAGTACTTATCCTGTTCCATAGAATGACCCGGAGTGTCACTCTCAGTAGTAGGCCGTTCCTTTTGTCCTCGGCCACCCCTGACCGAGGAGGGGTTTTTCCCATGACCGAGGAGGGGTTCTTCTCATGGCCGAGGAGGGATTCTTCCTTGGATTGGGCCTTTGCCCAACGTATATATTGTAGGGGTTCCCCGGTCTGTTACCCCCACATCTCCCATTGTAAATATTGAATTATTGAAAAAAAAAAATTTAAGATAAAGAGTTTTTTTTAGAGAGAGAAAAAAATAGTTAAAATTCAATTGAGTCCCTTGATTTTTTACTTTAGTTGTCAAATTAGTTTCTATAGTTTAATTTTTGTCAATTTAGTCCATCCCTAAAAATAGCCAATTTGGTCATTTTATCCAAATTTGATAGCAAACCATTCATGATATATATATATATATATATATATATTTTTTTTTTTTCTGTTTTAAAAAAAAGTTCAACGGCTTCATTTGTCAACAGATTCGAAGAGAAAGATCAAATTGATTCATCATGATATAGTGTGGATAAAATTAGCAAAAATCAAACTATTTTTTTTTTAATTTTTTTTAGGTAAAACGAAAAATCAAACATTAAAATTAACTAAAATTGAAATTTGACAACTTTTTTGCTGTTGTTAAATTTAAACCCTCAAACTCAAATAGTAAAGTCTTATGTAGTTGAATAAAAGACATTAGGTTTGATTTTTACCTATACCAAAAATTCAATTAATGACTAGTTATAAGCTCGTGTGTTACATGGTTTTATGAAAAAACTTATAAAATAAATGTATAAATAATTATATATTTTAATAGATTTAATAAAGATAAAAGAAAAAATTATCAAGTGTAAATAATTATCTTACTAAAATAAGAGGTAAGATTTCTTCCTAAAACTAAATTAATTTGATAATTCCAAATTGAATTTTAAATTGCTAATTATTTTAAAAAAAAAGTACTAAACAATTGATAAATCTAAAATTAATATAATCTTGATAATATTATAAATTAAAATTAAAGTTGATAATTCAAGAATACACGTATAGAGCATCTTGATAATTTGATTTAACATAAAAATTGTAGGGACACGATTATTTAGCGGCCCGAGAATGACGTTGGACTCGTAAGTAAAGGGCCCTAACAATATAATTTGTAGAGAGTGGGCTTGAAAGGCAGGACCTTAGTCACAGGTCGGCAGTGTAATCGGGCTTTCTGTGGAAGCTTATATATGGGCGGACTTGGCTTGACTAGCTAAGCCTTCCATTAATGCGGGTCATAGGATTTAAGTCCTCGGATATCGTCCGAGGAGCCTTGTATCCTTCCCTTTCTCCCTTTTTATAGGATTTTCTCCTTCCTCTTTATAGGATTTTCTCCTTCCTTTTGGAGATCCCCTTCTCCTTCGCTTTCTTTCCCTTTTATACTAGTGTTCCTTTTCCCTTTTAGTGTTCACGTGTAAGTTTTACTTTTTGGGGTGCAGACCTGTCCTGTCAATCCATACCTAGAGTGGTTGGGGGTCGTTGGAAAAGTTAAATGGCGTGGTTTGGAGCATGGGCTTGTCAGATGCAGGATTCTGTATTACGATGTGGGCAGCTTTCTCCCTTGTCCTGCCTCTGTACTGAGTTTGTCCTTTTCTTTGAGTACTTTGTGAGGTGCTGAGCATAAGATCGTCCTCGGCCATATCCTTGTGCCTTTTTTGGGCTTTTATTATGCGTCTTCGGCGATGGCTCTCCTCGGCTTAGGTCCTGGGCCCTAACGTAGAGTGGGCCTGGGCCATGAATTCTCTGGCCCCACAAAAATCATATAAGAAAATTGTTAAAATTAATCTATTAATTCTAACCATATTTAATCATTAATTCTAAGACCCTAACCCTAAGCATATAAATTAGATCAAAGCTAAGAATTTAGTTTAAACAAAAGGCAATCAATACACAAAACCTAATCAATTTAATAAAAACAAAATACAAAAACAAAAAAGGAGCCTTTAGAAACTGGACAATGTTTTCAAATGTTTTGAATTCATTAATTAAAATCACATGAAGACAAAAAACCAATAATAAAACTAAAGAAAAGAAACAACAACAACAACAACAACAACAACATAATAATAATAATAATAATAATAATAATAATAATAATAATAATAATAATAATAATAATAAAAGAAAGAATGTATACCTGCATTGTCATGGGATTTAGGCATTCACATATTGAAATAAGCTTCACTCCAAAAATGATATATGAGGTTATATATTTCATTTGAAATATAATTTGTTTAAATCTTATTGAAATTAAAGATATCTAATCAATGTATTTGTTTTTATCCCATAAAAATTGGAATTAAAAAAAGGTCATATGAATAGAATGAAAAAAAAAAAAGAAAGAAAGAAAAAAAAAGGAGTTGATTCAACCTAACATAACATATAAAAAATTTAAAATTAAAAAAAAAAAAATTTAAAAAGAGAGAGAGAGAATGTGGGTTCATAGCTATAAAGAATTTTGATATATATATATATATATATATATATATATATATAAATGCCATCAACGTAGAAATTATCAAATTAATGGAGATATATACTATTCTTTTTAAGTTCTTTTAAAATCTAAAAATTTAATAAAATTTTTGCAAATTGGAAAAGGCACGTGGCGCAACTACGACGTTCAAGCCCAACTTTTATTTTATATATATATATATATATATATATATGATATGATATGATTTTGAGAAAATAATTATCAAAACCGTAGAAGTCAAAGTATCAAAAAAACACTTAAACCCTCCCTAATCGGCAAAATTTGCTCAACAAAATTTTTTCAGAAAAATATTAGATAAATAGTATGCGGCTGAAAGTATTTAGTAAGTTGAACTATTTTTTGAAACTCGAGTTCTAATCCAAAATCGAGTTTCTCAAACTCGATTTAGACCTGATGTGAATTTATTTATTTTTTTAAAAGTGAAACTCTCTATTTTAAAAAAAATAACGGAACTCAAATTTGCTTTCGTATTATACTCGAGTTTACTAAACTCGAGTTCCACTTTAAAAATAAAAAATAAAAAATAAAAAATGGCCGCAGGCTATTCACCGAATTTTTTCCAAAAAAATATGCAATTTAACAAATTTTGCCCTCCCTAACCAGAAACAACCGCTATACAAAAACAAAACAGTAATACTAAAACCTCCAAAAGGCCAAGGTCGAAGTGTTTCCATAGGAAAGTACAGAAAAATGTGGAAAAATAAGGTTTGGAATTTGACACTTCTCTCCACCATTCTCAGACGAAGAACAACCCTCCTTTCCATCTCTCATTTCCAAAGCAATTCTACTTCACACTTTCCGCCTGCAATTTCCAGAACTTCTAATTTTGATTTTCTCGGGAATTCCAACTTTCCCGGAAAAACCTTCTGCTCGGAATCGGCAGAGAAATCCCATGTCCATGTCAGATGCTGGAGTTGTGGTAACGTGGCCAATGGGTCGCTGTTTCTCTTCTGTGACTCGTGTCGGAGCGTTCAGCCCCTCGATCAATCCGTGGACTACTTCCAAATATTCGGCTTGTAAGTAATTTATTTTTGCCTTTTCATCTTGAAAAAAAAAAAAAAAAAAAAAATCCCATTTTACTCTGTTTCTTTGTCGAGAAAATTTGCCCACCAAATTTTTTGGATTTTTAGAATTCATAGTTTACTTTCTAGTACTTCTGTATTTGTGGTTCATGTGTATTCATATTATAATAGATTTTGTGTTTTCTGGGATGACTTATTTATTTGTTTAGAATTCAAAATTTACTTTTTGCTACATAAATCATAATACCCAATTCAAAATTTTAAGTTTAAAAGCTGATTGGAGCTTCTAGAATAGATAAATGAGGAAAATAATGTTTTTTTTTTCTTCCAAGTTCTAGTATTATAGGCCAAGATTTATTTGTTTGTGTATTATATTATATGGTTTTAACTTTGGCAGGGAGAGGAAGTATGATATTGGGGTTGAGAATTTGGAGGGAAAGTACAAAGACTGGCAAAAAAAATTGCACCCTGATCTAGTTCACTCTAAATCTGAGGTCGGTCTACCAAGTTCTTCATTTTTGGAATTGGAAATACAAAATTTTGATTCCCTTTTTATTTTTGGTTGGAAAATCTTGTCTTGTGTTAAGTTTTTTTGGGGTCTTTTTGTAGAAAGAAAGAGGGTTTGCTGCTGAACAGTCTGCTCGGGTAATTGATGCGTACCGCACACTTAGCAAGCCATTGTTGAGGGCAATATACATTGTAAGTTTTCTTTGAATAGATGCACTTTATGTTTATAGAGTTATTATTTCAGAAATGTATCCTGGACTGGGTTATCAGATTTTACAAGGTTTCATTTTTCCAAACTTTACTCCTTGATAACATTTTCTTTAATCATGATTATTTTTTTATTGTCAGGTTTTAATCATGGTTATATTTTGTATAGAAATATTTATTCTTACTCAAGTTGGGTTGAAAGGCCAGGAATGACTCATGTGGCTACCCATTGTTTTAAATTTCAGTTGCTAGAATAATTAGTTTAGGCCTGCTTCTGCAATTTATTGAGAACATGGGGCATTTTAAACTTAATAAATCTAAACATCTTGATTTCTTTTTCAGTGCCCTTAATATATATATATATATATATATATATATAAGTTACAGTACAATTGTTTCCTGGGATGGGTGAAAATTCTAGACAAAATCAACATGATTTTAAAAATATAGTAGTAGTATAGCCAAGAGCCTTGTAGCTCAACCGGCACCACCTGGTGTCTCTAATTGAGACATCCAGGGTTCAAATCCCTTCTCCCCCATTGTAATAATAAAAAAGAAAAAAAAAGAGTATTGTACCAGTAAATCTGGATCATCTTAGTTGAAGATATTGATCCTATGGCATACTTATTTTGTTATAATAGATTGATATGGATGGTCATAGTATGACCTAAAAGGCTGGCGGGAATAGTTGCAATAGAGGCATGTGATGAACCTGCTCATTTATTCACTAGACTTTCTATTAAATTTATTTATTTGCAACATTCTGTTGGTGGTTATGTATAAATGCATTTGGTATGTGGGACTGCATCTCAGAAGATAAATACGATACCACTGAGAAAAGGATCCTATCTTGATGAGATTTGTAGATTATGATGTCTGTCTACGGTGATTTCATTATAAATATCCTTGTATTTATTTTCTATTTCTTGAAGTTTGTGAAATTAAGAATTATCCAAGAAAAAGTTTGTGAAATTAAGATTTGTCGGTTCTTTTACAGATGAGGCTTGAAGGTGTAGATGTTGATGAAGAAGAAACACTTTCAGATCCAGAGTTGCTATCTGAGGTAATTTTTGTCTAATTGGTCTACTTCAAGATATTTGATCATTTATAGTTTGTTTATACATGACAGTTCTATCTGCATTTTAATGTCATTTCTCCCTTTTCAACGTATACTTTGCCTTACATAATTAGAAGGCCTATCAAAAGAGTGATAAAAAGAATGGAAGATGGTCTGAGTATCCTGCTCATTGCTTTTGTTACAAAAATTATGAACAATTTTGAAGTTCCTGATCCAGAAGTAACATAATATTTGCAAGGATCCATGTAAAACATGTTTGATTGAGGGATGAAAACTAACACAGGCAATGAGATGCCAATTGCGTTTTAGTTTAGTTTAGTGTCAGGGGCAATTCTGTAGTTCTGGTTTCTAAACATGGGTAATATTATTCTATTGGGTCTTATTTTGGGGTTTGATTTTTTGATTGGTTTTATTTGCTAGTTTAGTTGCTTAATTTGTTCTTAGTTATCAAAGCCCAAGTATTCCAAATCCTATTAGGGTTAGGGTATTAGTCATCTAGTTATATGGATGCAATGCTTTCTCTTCGAAGGGAAGATGTTTTGTAAATTTTCAGATGCTATGAAGCTTTTTGTGATACAACATTCTCCGAGGTGTGACGCTGAGGAAATTTTGGGTGTGATGCCTAGAAGCCCATCTTTTGTTCTCCTTCGTCCTTGAATTTCCAGAAATTTGAAACCAAACAACCACACATTGATTTGTCATATTTAAAACCATAAAATACGAAAGTTCAACCCTAAACTACCCACCCATCAAATAGCCGCAAATAACCCACAAACAGCCAAACTACCGTATTTGGGTTACTAGTTACTGCTGTTCACAGCCCTGGAACAGTAACCCAAACCTTAGATTTTCCCCTATGTTTCATCCCTAAATCCTACTATTCCTTTACACCATTAGAAACACCATGTTCCTCACTATTTTCAGCCTTTTTTTCCTGCCAAACCCTAACCCTAATTCTTCAAAATCTCAGCTGTCCAGCATTTTGAAGTCTAATTTGATTTCCTTCCCCTTCACCCTTCATAAAAAACATTGCATGTAATTATTATCTAGATTCTAGGGAGGTCATGTGCTTTTTGGTAATCCTCTGTATTTCTAGATGTGAAACCTTTGAGTACAAATTATGGTTTATCATTATTATAGGCCTTTTTGACTTGTATTGTTGTGTGTGTGTGTGTGTGTGTGTGTATTTCCAATGATAGTTAACTTGTTATAGTAGTCTCATTAATTTATTTAACAAATATAAAGAACTTACTGCAATCTTAAATTACAACCTTTGAAGTACTACAAGTACAATTGCATTTGTATTTTGTTTTTTAGTTCCTCCTTAATTATATATGGGAATGAGCAACTGACTTGGTAAATGTTCGTGATACGGTTCACTCCAAGGGGTAGCACAATTGGTTGAGGACCATGCCTTGTGAAGTAGAGGTCACTAGTTTGAATCTTCTCTTCTCCCTCCCCTTGGGGCCAAACCCACTTGTAAATAATATATATAGTCAAATTTAACTAGGCAAAATTTGTTTCATGAAATTATTGGCACTACTGTAGCGGATGGTTAAGGCCTGCTATGACAGTTGGAGATAATTTTATGGATTTTAAATAGCCAAAATATATTTCATGATGCTGTTCACAGTAGTGTCAGAAGCAGTGGTTCGTTAGTGGACGCGGATAATTTTGTAGAAAAAAAAGCTTCTTTTTGTATTTCAAGAAGTGACTGTTTTTCCGTAATCAAAAAAAGAATTCACCTCCAAAATTTGGTTTTGAGTGAGTTTTCATTTATTTTTGTCTAATTGCTGATAGGAAAGCTTTTTGACTCTGTGAACCTTTATGTTTTTTAATTATAATATTTCAGTTCTTAAATCAAAGAGTAAGAATTTAGATCTAAATTGCAGATTTTGGAAATCAGGGAAGCTGTTGAAGAGGCAGCTGACTCTCGGGAGTTAAATCAAATTCAGTCTCAGGTATGACGGAGCACTCCATCACTGGACATATTTTGTCAGAATGCCAGGGTTGCCTGTACCCTAGTTTGAATCTTTTAAAACCATCATATGTTTTCAGTTTGCAAGAAGATTTGAAAAATGATGGCTGATTCAGGGGCCTGAATGGATAATTTAAGTCATCTAGCTACATGATTATAGGGCTATGAAGGTCTCTTACACAAATGTCGAGATTGGTGGGAGCGAACCCCTTCACAACTCAGCTGCGTTTACTCTATTTTCTAGTAGGAAATTTTCATGATTGCTGTCCTGGTTCAAGATTTAATCAGAAATATGCATATTTGTTTGTCCAGATGCAAGAGAAGCTGGATCATTGGTCAAACTCTTTTGCAAATGCATTTCAATGCCGGAAGTTTGAAGAAGCTCTAAATTCTATCCGACGAATGACTTACTACCAGCGTGTAAATGAAGAAATTGTGAAGAAGCTTTAATATAGGTATGCAATGCAAGTTTTTTTTTTTTTTTTTTTTGTCCCGCTCTTTTCTATTGGAAATGTGAGTTTCAGAATCATCTTTTGGGGAAAAGATTTCTTTTTAGGAGTGATTTCTCCACCTCAAGGTCACAAACTCTGACTTGTTTAATGATTTTGGATGGTGAATTAATTAGCTTTCTTGCTAATAGCCTAATGATTTGTTAATGACAAAACATGTTCTCATTGTAAGTCAGTTCCAATATTTTTTGTATTTTAGGAATAATTTGGAAAAAATCGAATATAATTTAAGATGATTTGTATGTCTGCAAATTCTTTAATATGAATTTCAAGTTGGGATCCATTACCTCTTTGTTTGTAAATTGTTTTAGACTAAGTTCTACATGTTCGTAATTATAAATAAGTTTCTGAGCCATTGCCCACCCATTGTCAGGATCTTGGTGGTCTAGCGCCCACTTTTGCGGTTGTAGAGTCAACAATTTAATGCCAAAATTCACAAGCCAATGTCTTCTGGATAATTGTGAGTATTCTGGATAATTGTGAGTATTGAATGATATGGCTGTGTAAGCATTCACTTTAAGGTTGAGAAATTCAATACTATGAATACAGTTGTAGCCATTTGTCTGCTCTCCCATGTAGGGCAGGGTGGAGGGCGAGACTGTGTGTTCAAGATACACAGGGTGCTTGTGTAACTTATCAATAAAAATAAATCTGTATTATTTTTCCCTTTTATCTTGTTAGCTTCATAGAAGCAAATCTGTATCTTGAATTCTTGATCCTTGTTTGCTTGTTCCTTTTTATGGTAGGATCTGTTCAAAATTCAAATGCCTGGTCAAGATTGCATACTATCACATAAGACAAACATGAATAGAACCTCAAAAATACAAAGGTCGTGGTTGAGGATTTATGGACAAAGCCATAGATGTTTGCCATGCCATGAGACTATTTATTTGTTCTTATTGTAATCCGTGGTTTTCAGTTATTCA
This sequence comes from Quercus lobata, assembly GCF_001633185.2. NCBI lineage: Eukaryota > Viridiplantae > Streptophyta > Magnoliopsida > Fagales > Fagaceae > Quercus > Quercus lobata. The sequence goes on along the minus strand of NC_044910.1, from coordinate 26,861,956 downwards.
TCTGTTTTTTTCTTAAATCGACACTGTTTTCTTTCCAGTGTTGCCAGTTGGTTTTTTTATGATTTGGACAGGCATACGGCAGTATGCATGTATTTCTATTCTTACTAAAGAATGTTTGATGTTTTTGTCAAAAAAAAGGAGAAAAAAAAAGGAAAAAAATGTTTGATGTTAGAATAACAGATGACATCTTGCATCGAAACTGCTTGCACTTGGAAGAGCTAGAGATAGTCCATTAGTACTTGAATAACAGCTTCATCCTTTACCTGTCATCTTTCAATAAAATCAGAAATGATGAAAATTTGTCTATTATCTTGGTTAATGCGAAGTGGCAGTAGCTAACTTTGAATGCATTTTTTTTAAAAAGGTTTTTATACCTATAATTTGTAATGAGGTCAGATGTAATTTTGTTTCATTTTGGGCTCTCCATTAAAAGGGGCAATAACAAGAAATAGCCAAGTGTAAGAGTTGGTAGAATCGGTTACAATCGTCGGAGAATCACGATTCTATTTGATCCCACTCTGATTCTGCTTTACAATTGTTCTTTGTATGATCCAGATTGATTCCATGGTCTAGGATTGATAGGGACGAGGGTAGGGAGCCATCTGACTCTGAGTTTTATTTTGCGCTTGTTGTGAAAGAAAAATTACCTAATAAGATCATCTCATGAAGAGTCACTCTCACAACATATAGGTACCATAGGTTAGCATCTATACATAATTGTTACCTAAATTTTTACCAATGGATATCCAAACCCGACCCAAGCCTAATTTTTGGGTTATTTTATTTTATTTTTAATTTAAGCAAATCATCTAAATAGGTAAAGTTAGCATGAAAAGTGAAAACTAGAGAACTCTTAAAAAACTAGTCTGGCCTTTATTAAACTACACCTTCGTCTTTTTTTTCCATAACTCAGCTTTTCAGTTTACATAATTGTTAGAAATCAAAAGCACTAATAAATACATTGAAAAGGCTAAGTACATATAATTGTTACATTTATATTACCCAAAAAACAATAAACACAAAGCATAATTGAATTCAATCCCTCAAAATTCAATTTCTCACATAATGTTTTTTCCCCCTTTTATGGTTTCACTTTCACCCTTAATTCATACAGGACTGAGTCTAAAACATAGGTGGTGCTAATAGGATGATTAGCATCATATAAATTAAACGCCACAGATGGTTCAACTAGTTCCACAGGGCATGCTCATGTTATGTGTACAATGGATAGATAGCAGCATAAGTATATTAAAACTCTATTTTGAGGCAAACCTAGTTCAAGAAATAGTTGTAATCTATTCTACATGTAAGTACAAAAAGAGGTTATGTAAGGATTTACACATTTACAAAGAAAATTTAGAAGGAAAGATATAAACTCAAAGACAGTTATTGCAGAGAAACCAAATCCTAAAGTGAATGTGCAGTATAAAAAATTGAACCCATCCAGCAACAATTTCAAAGCAATCAAATGCACAGGTGGGTTTGCGAAAGCTCTAATGTTTGGATTAAACTAAAGCACCAGACAGTTCTTTCACACAATCAATTCCAAAAGGTATGCATAGAAAAAACAAAACGAAAGCAACAATCCCACAACAATCAAATAGACAAGCGGGTATGCAAAATCAAGGCTTTGGAGAAACCAACTCACTAGCTAGTTGTTCTAGACAAGGGGCCGTTTGGTAACATTGTTCTACTAACTTTATTTGTATTTTTTGGAAATACGTGTAAGTGAAAAAGTGTGTAGAAATGCGTATAATGTAGTTTAAAAATTGAAAACATGTATTTAAACTCTTATACCAAATGACCCGAATTTCAAAATGGTATGTAATTATGCATAAAATGACAATTGAACCCACCAAGCAAAATGCCAAAATAATCAAAGCCATGGAGAAACCGACTCACTAGCCGTGAAGTTGCTGAAGGGGCTGAAAGTTTATGGGTCAGGTTTGGGTAATATCCAAACCTAACTTGAAAATTTCGGGTAATATCCAAACCCAACTCGATTATCATTTATAAATCGGGTATTACCCTAAACTTTTTGATCGGGTATCTATTACCCAATGGATTTGGCCATCCCTAACTGCAAGAGTATGGAGCTTATCAAACGTGAGAGAGGCATTCTATAAAAGTGTAAAACCTTCTCATGGTTGAAGTAAGAGAAAGTATATAGTGTTTTCACTCCATATAGCATCACACTTAGTGTGTGGGGGACCCCCACACACTGTGAATGTGATGCTATATGTATCAAAAACATAATATACTTTTACGCTCACATACTGTGAATGTGATGCTATATGTATCAAAAACATAATATACTTTTACGCTCACATACTGTGAATGTGATATTATATGTCGCAAAAACATAATATACTTTCAAGTGAAAGTAGCCCTATTTTTCCATTGAAATATTCCACCCATGTTAACTTCTTTAAGTCACCTCAGCTGTATTTTTGTAATTTTTTGGGTAAAATCATACACGCCAGCCCAACACCCAACATCAAATCAGGTTCATGAGGAAGGTGTTTCATAATAACCGTGTCACATGCTGTGAGCCTGTGACCTTACAGACAATCTTAACTAGTACACAAAGGTTTAGTAAATTTAGAGTTGTATCCTGAAGGACCCGAACAAGTTGAATTAAATTAAAGCCCAAAAAAGAAAAGAAAAGAATAGTTGTTAAAACAAAATTTTAAAAAAAATACTTACAAAAAAATACTTAAAATAGATTATGTTAAGAACTTGCGTTTTGATCTTAAAGCTAATTTTTGTTGTAACACTGAACGAGCTAAATCTTGCTTCCCTTCTCTGTTTAGCCCGTAAAAAACTTCTCGAAAATTAACAGTACTAGGAGTGATCCCATTACTTGCCATTTCAGATATAAGCTGCAAGGCCTCTTCAGAACTATTTGCCTTACAGAGAGAGGTAATAAACATTGAATAAGTTTTAAAATCAGGCAAAGGCCCTTTTAATTTCATACGATGGAAGATATTCCAAGCATCAGAAACCTTCCCCATGTTCATGTAACCACGTATCAATTCTGAATAAGTAACAATAGTTGGTTGGCAACCTTCTTGTTGCATTTTCTGAAAAACTTCCAGAGCTCTTTCTATCTGCTTCTCCTTCAGGTAATGAGCCATTAAAGATGTATAAACGTGGACAGTCGGATTAATCCCTGCCTTCCTCATAGAATCCACCTTAGTCATTGCCTCTTCCATGCGTCCCTTTTGTAGTAGTACATGAACAAGACTTCCATAAGTGTACTGATCCAATGTAGATCCTTCTGCCCCAACCTCATCCACCAATGCTTGAGCTTCTTCCAGCTTCCCAGCTCGACAAAGAGCCCTAATGTACATGGAATGACTAAGTGGAATTGTAAAACCAACCCTATGGAGAGAATCTGTGCATTTTTTAGCATCCAACAGCCTACCCACTTTACATAAGCAACCAACATAAGCTTCAACCAGTTCTTTGTCAGGGACATGTCCCGCACGAATCATCTCATCAAATATTTTAACGGCTTCTTCCACCTTCCTACCTTTCCTCCTACAAAGATTTATAATCAAATACTTGTATGTACTGCCAGTTGGTTTACAACCATTAGCTTTCATCTCCCCAAATATATTCAAAGCAATCTCAGTCAGACCAGTATGACCATATTGCATAATCATGATTGTCCATGTATCTGATGTTATTGAGTAGTCTCTTCTTCGCATTTCATAGAAGAGGTTTCTCATGTGCTTGAAATCTTTTCCACGTCCAGCAATTTTAATGGCCATGTTGTAGGTCTCTGTAGTGTGGCTAAAACCAGCTTGTTTTCCTACCCATGAGAAAAAGTGTAATGCTGCATAACCATGCGAATTGCAGTTATGCAAAATCTCCACAACAAGATCTGGTGTGAACTGAATATTGCATTTCTCCAAAGCTTCTTGAATTAAGCACCAATCTGTCGAGGATGACAAAATCCTACAAATTTCTTGCAAATCCTGCTCATCATAATTCCTTGGAAGTGGTTCTACCAAGTGACAGTCCATTCTTACTGCCTCTGATTGGTTAGAGTTTAACTCCATATTGTGCTCTTGCTCTTTGGATTCATCAGTATGAGGTGACTCACCTTCTTGAGGGTAAAGCTCATAGATTCTTTGCATTTGCTTTATTTTTTCAATACTACTGACATCTCCCATTTTCTCCATGTAAGATATAACCCAATCAAATATTTCATCTTGAACATGTATCTTGGATGCCCGCATTTCATTCAAAACATTGAAAATCTCATCTGTCTTAGAAATCTTACAGAGCTCCTTAATGAATACTGAATAAGATTTCCAAGTGGGCCTGATGCCCATGTCTTCCATACTCTTAAAAACTTTCCATGCTTCAGATATATGGTTTTGGCTGATGTGACCAGCAACCATGGCTGTGATTGCCACAGTATCTGGCTCCACTCCTTTTTCCAGCATCTCATCATATAGCATGCAGCCTTTTTCATACTCACCCAACCTGAAGAGACGCTGCATCAGCTCTGTATAAGTAGAGGTCATAGGCAAATGCTCGGACTCTTTCATGCTTTGAAACATCTCAAGTGCCTTAGAAACATCATTTCTCCTTAAATACCCACTGATGATAATCCCATAAACCTTCCCATCAATAAGATGTTTTTTCTTCATAATATCAATAATTTCCAAAGCATCCGCAATCCTATCAGCCCTACACAGTCCTTTCACCAAGGTCTCAAAGTATTCAGCATCAAGTGTTACGTCTTTATTTTTGAGGTCACGAATCCATTCTAAAGCTTCTCTTATTCTCCCAGAAATGCACAAACTTTTCAGCACATATCCATAAACAATGTGTTCTGGAGTCTGACAAACTCTCATCATGTCTTCTGCAACTGAGTGAATAGCACCCATATCTCCTAATCTTGCTAAGCAATTCATTATCATCTTATACAAATTCATATCAATCATCATCTCCTTCTTTACCATCTCCTTGTAGAATTCTATCACAATGTCATCTTTTCCAGTTGCACAAAGAGCACGCATCATCTTTTTGTAAACCTGCACATCTGGTTCACAACCACACTTCTTCATATTATTAAAGACCAGCAAGGCTTTGCTAATTAACTTTGCATTCCCATATAGGGAGATAAGAATGGTCCAAGTCTTAATATCCTTCTCACAAAAGTTCTTCTCCATTTCCTCCACTAACTTCTCCACCAACTGTAATTCTCCAGCTTCCCCAGCTATGAACAACATGGTATTGTAAATCCTAGTTGTATGACGAAATCCATCTCTGAGCTTCACCCAATTGAAGAACCTTAATGCCAAACCTGGCACTTTAAAGCACCTTTTCAACACTTTCTCAACAACCTCTGAATCAAACCCAACACCCAGATTTTCTAACCGCTCCTCCATCGAAACCACACCATTTTCTGCCCGAACAATCTCGGTAATCTTATGAACGTCGAAGCTAACATCATTACCACCCAAAATTCCCATCTGGGTATCCTCCAAACTCAATACATTGTCCTTCTCTTGCAATACACTCTCCTCGGCATTTCTACAAACACCTTGTGTGCAATCTGGGAATTCTTCCTTTACCCCCTTAACTTCTCCGGATATCAAGTTCCCAGATTGGGTTTTCCCAGTGGTGAAATTATCACCACCTAAAATCTCAGTAATCTCATTGAAAAGTAAGCCAAATGTACTACTAGTACTAGTTTCTGCTTGATTCTTCAAATGGGTGTCTTGGGATTTCTTCAACCGTTTAGAAGACCTGGAAAAGCTTGAATAAGAACAAAACTGAAATTCTGAAAGCTGAGAATGAGAAAGCTTGTTGCTTGATCTTAAACACAAGGAGTGGAGCTTCATCAAATTCCTCATACTCATGGCGCGCTTTGTAGAAAAAAGTCAAAAACTTCTTCTTGTTCAAGCTGAAGCTTACGCTAAAAGATTGTTTAGTTTTCATGGGTCTTAAAATTGGGCCATGTTTCTCTTATGGGCCTTGAACTTGGGCCCAAAGAAAATTTTCCCACCTATGGCTGTCTCTATATATATGGAAACAAAAACCAACTAGAATTGTGTGGAAGATTTTACGTGGAAGAGAAGAGAAGCGAAGCGAAGTTGATCGAAGAATTTGGAAGAATGGGGTGGGTGTGGAAGGACGACGAACCAGACGAGAGCAATTCATCGGCCGGAGATGTCATTGATAGCCGGAACCCTAGGGCCGGCGACCGGTGCTCCACCAGGAAGGTGGTGAAGTCGCAGTGCAGAACGGAGGAGGTGGAGCCCGGAAAGTTCATCAGAAAGTGCGAGAAAACTGAGGAGCTTCTCAGGGAATGCGTTGGCAAGTACGTTTCTATCTTTATATATGTGTATATGAATGTATGTGTATTTGGGCTTTGTTTGGTTTCTAAGAAAATTTTAGTGACTAGCTAAGGGCTTTGTTTAGATTTTTTATTGTTTGGGCTTGTGGTGAACCAATACTAGTGCATTTGGCTATGGTTTATATTTATCTATTTATATATTTAAATATATATATATATATATATTTTTTTTTTTAATTATGTGATTTTAGTGATAAGTTTTGGTATGTGAGGTGTTTGATTGAGTGCTTGTTTTGTTGTTTCTTTCTCAATTTCTTCATTTGACTGAATACTTTTGAACAGTTAATTTCTATTTAAACATTATTTTCTGTTAGATATTAGGTTAATTGCCATTTTTGTTCCTAAAGTTTTACTTTTGTTATTTTCATCCCTAAAGGCTAAAAGTTCACATTTGTTTCCAAATTTGTTAATCAAGAAAAAAAAAAGTTTTATAAGTAAGAAGAAGCTATTAAAATTTCTTTTAGATATAAAAAAAAAAAATTATTCGAAAAAAATATAACAATAAATTGAAGCTCTATGAATGATAAGTTAGGTAGAAAAAGAAATAGATATTGTATGAAACAAACATTAAAAGTTAAAACCACCCAAAATTTTTTTTGGGAAAATAATGTTTGATCTAATTGGGGGAAAAAGTATAAATAAAACCCAAACAAATCTTACCTTGATCACCCATGAAATGTAATTTTTCTTGGGGATAAGTAGTTGGAAATGTAGATTTTTATTTTTATTTTTTTGGTATTCTTATAGGTTTTGAACCCGCAATTTCATCCTCTAATATTTTATTATGGGAGAAGGAAGTGCTAACTGAGCTATAGTTCGTTTCCATTTAATTGGAAATGGCAGATTTTAGATAGTTGGACTGCCAAAAGAAATCTAAGAGAGTATTTTTCAAAATGGGAATTATGAGGGTATCTGAAAATTATGTAATTTGTGGAAAAGAGAAATGGAGATTGTTTTTTTGGTAGGAAGCCACCGTTCCATATTTATTTATTTATATGTTTATTAATTTGTACACATTGAACCCAAGACCTCACCCTTCACCTAGGTCGCGTCAGTTGAGCTAAGGCTCATTGGCAGGAAATCACCATTCCTTATGCTTGGTGTGCTTTTGGATGTAACAGCTTTTTGTTGATTGCTATTTGCTGAAAGTTGGTTGAAGTATAGTTGTATACTTGTATCCAAAAAATAATGTGAGGCTTTAAAAGGTTGTATATAAGTAAATAAGTTAAAATGCTGAAAGAAAAACAAATTAATCATAAATTATGTTTTAAGTAGTTTTCTTGATATTTACCGTTGGTGAGGCTTTTGGTTGAACTATAGATTAATCATAAACTTCCTGATTTGTTATCCATCATACAAGTTTTATATTACAAAGTGCTCAGCTCTATTCCTTTATTTTGCTTCAAAACTGAACAGTATTATAGTGAACTACTTTAGCATTAAACCTGTGTCTTTAATTTACTGTCAATCTGCCATTATCTTATTTTTAGAACCATTATTAGTCCCGTATATGTACTCTGCCATGGTTGCTCCAAATTTTGTTGAATGTTACTTCTCTTTCTTCCTAAAGTTACTTGAAATCTTTTTGCAAGAATATGTCACTCTTTCAACCTATTTTCACGGTATATGCCCCACCCCCCCCCCCCCCCAAAAAAAAAAAAAAATCATGGTATAACTTATACTGTTTAATCATGCTTCCCTTTCATCTAATAGGATAGATTGCTTATGCTAATATTTTGTTGTTCTGTTTCAAACTTATACTGTTTCTTAAATATGATCAGAAAATAAAAGAAATAAACATGTACCATTGTAATATTTCTAGAAAAAAAATCCTCTAAGCATGTGTGTCGGCGCATATAATGAGGCTAATTGATAATGATGACGATGATGTTTTATTCTTCATCATCATCATCATGATTATTATTGTTATCATTATCATTATTATAAAGTGCATCAAAATGAATGCAAAGCCAGAAACCTTTACATAATAATTTGTCCTTTCTCGTTTTGATTCTCAAACAGCACTTTTAAATTAGTGGAAGCCAAATGCTTAGATTATAGAATTATAGCCCATAATAGCTACCAAAAGAAAAACAAATTACATTAATGTTTTTCCAATGATATTCATTTGTCATGCTTGTACATTTAATCTCAAGTATAGTAATGGTTTTATGTTTGAAGTCTAGTTATTTTAAAAATTTTTTTACTCTGAAAAAAAATCTAGTTATTTTCCTATTTTGGAAAATTTCGATTTGCAAAGGGGTAACTTGTAATATCAAAAAGCTTAATTTTTTAATTTCCAGGTACATTCAGAGTTCTCATTTTGGAAAATTTCTGTTTGTGAAAGTTAGCTTGTAATTTAAACCATTAGTGTTGGTGGAAATTTTGGCAGACACTATTGTTTTCTTTTAAAGCTCATAACTCAATTTGAAAACAGTTATTGATTTAGGAATTCTGTATTTAAGTAAAAGAACCTAATGTTCCATCTTAAATTGAGGTTTTCTACATCTTGTAATCTAGAAGGTTATGCTTGAGCTCTTGTCTCTATTCTTATGAGTTATTAATCAGCCAAGCATTCTTCTTATGGCTTGATCCAATCTCCTGGTCCTGTGGAAAGGCATATAATTAAATTGGGGCCTGTTAGATAGATTCCACTAAGTTCAACTTTCCTTCGAGCTCAGCTTTTTCTCTAATATGATTATATGTTTGTTTTGTATGGGTACATTTTATTTAATTTTTTATGAGGTTTGTCTGTTTATCTTCTACCTGATAGATGCATGAGAGTTTGATCAATTACTTTGTTTTACCCTTCTATAATTTTGTGTGTATGTTTTCCCCCAAAGTTTTAACTATTGTTTGTTTGTTTCAGTTATCAAAAAAAATATTTGGTAAAGTACATTGCTTTATTCTTCTTCCTTAAAAAAAAATTATAGTTATGATTAGAGTTAACAGACTTGAAGCTATGGTACTTTTTATATGTTATTGGTTCATATTTGTTTCCAAGTGAACAGTCTGCTTTTTATAAATTGTTGTTTTCTGTGCTGTTGAGATTTGTCACTCATTTGGGCATAGTTATTAGGTAGAATAATAATCAGGTATATCATCTGATAGCGGATGTATATACTCATTGGTTTTGGTTGCATTGGGGTCTTACATTAGTTTGGCATTGGTATGGGATTTTGGGCATGTTCTGTTTTTGTTTTGGTTTAAAAAAAATGTGGTTTTCATATGATATATCATGGCGGATGTGATTCTGTCCAACTTCAGGTTGGTTTTGTTCACTCTTTGGGTTGGTTCTATTCTTTAAGTTTTGTAAACTTAATATAGCTCCATAAGAATATTGGAATTCCAATTAATGTGGTGGGATACCAATGCAGCTGTGACAATTCAAGCAGTGGTCATAATAGAATATAGTCTGACTGGGAGGTTAGTCTCACACTTGCCTTAATATTTTTATCAGGCCTGTTGAAGTGATGCAGTCCAACAAAGAATACACTGAAGATGATGTCACAGATGAGGTGCTTAAAGGGTCTCTCTCTTTTGGGTCATCAGAGCATGGGGCATTGGATTTCCCTGGGTTACGGAGTGATATTGAAGCCATAGAACGTAGCTTCCTTGGTGGGCTCAACAGTTTCTTTGAAGCAGCTGAAGAGATGAAGAAAGGTTTCTTTGGTGCGTTTGGGGGTCCAAGTCTGTTTGATGGGGAGCCTTCATCTTCACCGCCTACGAGGCGAGGGAATCCTTCATCTTCACCGTCTATGAGACGAGGGATACCTATTGAGGATAAAGCCTTTCCAACTGAGGCCGAGTCAGGAAATGTTGATATTGCAGGATTGGCAAAAGATGTTTGAAGTGCACTAACTGTGGATCATCAAGTTGCTGGTTGATGGTTTGTTAAAGAAAATAACCATAATAACTTAGCTTTTTATGTCCTTTTTTTTTTTCTTTTCTTAGCATATAGCGTGTGTTTGCCTAACGCGTTTTGCAGCATTAGGCATTGTTCACGCGTTTTAAGTTTTCAAACGCAGACCCACAGCACAGCATTAGGCACTGCATTTTAAAGAAGTTAATCAAATGCAGACTCACGGCATAGTGTTTTCAGCAAAATAAGCAGTATCCAAATAGACCCACAGAGGACATAAACTCATTTTACTATTGCAGAGCAGTGGTTGTTTTTTAAGCCTGTTTTGAAGTGATTATGGTCCTGGCATGCTGTTAGCTATAGTTTGACATCTTTTTGTGCTAAAGTTGTGAATATGGGTATGGTCTTTTTGCTGGATTCTTGGGTTTTGATCTATGAGTGGATAGCATCCAACCTTTCTCTGTATGTGCACGAATCAATTTGAATGGTGAAGATCTAACCCTTTGCCCACTATGATGTAGTCGTGTATGTATGGCTACATATTTTACACTTTTAGTTATGTGTGCATCAAATGATTTGATACCATTTGCTTCATGGTGTCTTAGTTCTAATTTGACATCATGTTATTGCCTTTATTTGAAATTGGCTATTAACATTGTGCTGGATTATGGAAGGTACATAGGGCTGTAACAACTTTTTACTATACATGCACAGGGCTGCTAGGATTCACTAATTTGAAAGGTCAAGCATGCATCAATACTATTGCTGAGTTATCTTGTGATTGCAGAGGTACGGCTACAAATGAAGAAAAAAAAAGGGGGGGGGGGTCTAAACTTGTATGGATTATAAATTTGACTATAATTAGTTGGGCTGAGTTCTGATTGGATTTTAGGCCCCAAGGCGGGCCAGTTTCTGTCAATAATAATCCTGCTAAATAGAAGATAACACTTGATGTTTGACCGGAATTTTACTTATACATATGGCCCACTGCGCTTAAAAAAACTGTTTTTTATTTTATTTTATATTACGGTGATATATCATATCTCTCTTACAAAGGCAAGACTTTTAGAGAAATTAAATTTCTCTCATAGCATTCTTATCAAGAAGGCCAAATATTATAAATGCTAAAATTTAATATACAAAATGCTATAAATACTAAAATGCACACTCCATCAATACTCTCAAATCTTATTTATTTTGCAATTTAGCTATAGTGGATTGCTATTTTAGTAGCCTACTGTAGCAAGATTATTAAAAAAAAAATTTGTTTAATGGTAGTTACTTGAAAACATAAAAAGAAAGAATAAATAAAACATAAAGAAAGAATAAAAAAAGAATATTTAAATGAAGTGGTAAACTAAGAGAAGTTTTGTATTTGGTGGATTGTAAAGTAGTATGTTAAAATTGACAAAATAGGATTTTGAAATAGTAAATACTAAAATATTTAGCATTCTTCATAAGAATGCTCTTACAATAGTACAAATTTTACAAATGCGAGATTTTTAGTAAATTTCTTTTACAATAGTGTAAATTTCATAATCTTGTAAGAGAAATTTGATATATTGCCGTGATACCAATTACCTTATCATTGGAAAGGGATTTCATCTTTCACAAAGGCGAGACTTTTAGTAAATTTCTTTTACAATAGTATAAATTTTACAATCTTATAAGAGAAATTTAATATATTACCATAATACCAATTACCTTATCGTATGAAAGGAATTTCATCCTTTGATGCTAAAATGAATTACAGAGAAACCTCGTCCCAACAAAAGGTTAAAAAGAAAATTGATACCTGCTGCGTGGCACGCCTTGAAGTACTTAGTGGCTTGCCTTAAAGTCTTGATAAATATTATTAATGTGCCATTAATGCACGTTTGGAAATTGAATTTTCAACGAATTCACATACAGCTACACCACTTATGACTTATCCAATGTTGACCAAACCAAAAGGATGTCAAAAGCCAATCCCGTGGAGGCACCAAATTGTCTCTAGACTCGGTAATGCTCTTTGCTCTGGTGGAGGATCTATTCGAAGCATTCAAACAAGTAATAAAAATCCATTCCACTTTGATAGGTACAGCCTAACTTAGAAGACCAGTTTTAATTTCCCTGATGCACGTTCCTCATGGTTTCCAATTACCTCGTCATATTAGTAGATAAATATAAGTAAAAAAGGCTTTTAATTTCTAATTTTTCATTGTCAAATTCCATTTGAATTTCTGTAAAGTTTCATATGATTTAATCGTCCTAAACTGGATATTAGGCCATAGTGTGATGCACGCTTCTCATGACTTCTAATTGCCTAATTATAGTAATAGATAAATATAATTAACCAATCTCCAATTTCTCTTTATAAAATTGGACGGTAGTGTAGTGCACACTTTTCATAACTTCCAATTGCCTAATCATAATAATAGATAACTATAAGTAAAATACTTCTAATCTCCAATTTCTCATTGTCAAATTCTACTTGAATTTTTGTAAAGTTTCATATGGTTTGATCATCCTAAACTGGACATTGAGCCTTAGGAGAAAATTGTTTCAAATTTATTATAAAAGTGAAGCTTAAAGGCAGGTTCACTTGAAAGTTGAGACCCTCACTTCATGTCATCATGGTTTATATTATATACAATAAAATTTGAAGAACATGAGGATCAATTATATTGAGTATACCTTAAACTGGGTAGGGACTAGGTACAATTTTAAAGAGATTATTTTTCTTCATAAAAAATGAAAAAGAAAGAGGAAGAAGTAAAAATTAAGCATATTTAGGAGAAAGTCCTGCCAAAACAATCAATCAATGTTGTTGAATTTAGGATTAATGTTATCTTATTCATTCCTCCTCTTTATTATCCAATTAAAGCAAACGAAACTTCTAATCTTTTTATCCAAAAAAAAAAGCAAAAAAGAAAAAGACCAAAATACCCTCACCTTATGACCCCTTAAAAACAAAACAAAAATAAAGAATACACCGGCATCGGCCGGTCGCGGGCAGTGGAGAGTCTGGCCCACCAAGCCGCCACCTTAATCCAACTTCCACCTGCTGACTTCTGTGAATTCATGCCATGCTTTTAATGCTAAGATTTTATTTTATTTTTTTTTTAAATTTTATTTTACTATTAAGATTTTTCTTTTAAAAAAAAGGGTTCCGGGTCCAAATCACAGTCCAATTGGCACCATTAACAGAGATCTAAACAAAGGAGAGACTACAAAAAGATTATTTATTTCTATTTATTATTTTATAATATCGAAGAAAGAAAAACCCACAAAAGTAAATTACTATTAAGACTTTAACGCGTCCGACTACGACCCTAGAAATTTGAAACATTCCAAACACAAAAACCTGCGACTCTCTCTCTCTCTCTGTGTTCCTCTTTTCCTTGTTTCTCTTCTCCTTTCGTGTCCTACATTAATAATCCGCGAAACAAAATTAAAAAAGTTCAATAACCTTTTGTCACAAATTTCTCAACTACTCAAATATTTTGTTATACCTCTCTCTGTCTCTGTCTTTCCATGGCGCCCATTTTTTATTCATTCCATTCTCTGAATCTTTCCTTTTTTGTAATTCGTCGGCGTTGATTGCGTCAATCCCACGTAATTTTCCATTGGTTTCCTCGAACTTTATATTATCATTACGATAATCTTGTTTCGTTTTACAAGTCTTCTTTAAAAAAAGGAGAGGTTTTATCCAGGTTTCTCAGCGACTCTGTTGAATGGGTTTGTTTCGTACACCGATGGATAATGCTCTTCGCTTCACATTCCTATCCCCATTTGCGAAAAACGAATTGGGGTTGTAGCGTTTCTCTCATATCTCAAATATATGGTTCGTACAACAAGAAGAATAATACAGGGGCAAAAATAGTAATAGTAGAATTCGATGGGAAATAACTGCGTGGGAAACAGAGCTCCTTCCAAGTATGGACTTATGGAATCGATTTCGAAATCGGTTTGGTGGACTAGATCCCAGGACTGCATCGTTTCTCAGAGAGGAATTGCCAATGAATCATCAACTTCTGTGAAAAAAGAAGTAGATTTTCCTTTACCTGTACAAAACAAGCCTCCGGAAATGGTTAAGATTTTCTTTGAAGATATTAAGCCAGTGCAGGTGCAGCCCATTAGAAATGTAGAGGATGACAAATTAGCACAACCCCAGAAGCCGGACAAAGAGGAAGAGACTAAAAAACCTGCAGAACAACCATTGACGCACAAGGAAGAGATTACTATTACTATTAAACCAGTACAGCTGCCAATTCCAATTCCAATTCCAAAGGAGCAAGAGGAGGTTACTAAGCCAATAGAGTTATTAAAGCCGAGGAAGCTTCCTTATAATGTGAAGAGATCAGCGAGCGCGGGGCTTCGGGCTGATTCTGTTTTGCAAACCAAGACTGGTCATTTGAAGGAGTACTATAACTTGGGGCCGAAGCTTGGGCACGGGCAATTTGGGACGACATTTCTTTGCGTGGAGAAGGGGACTGGGAGACAGTACGCGTGCAAATCTATTGCGAAGAGGAAGTTATTGACGAATGATGATGTGGATGATGTGAGGAGGGAAATTCAGATAATGCATCACTTAGCAGGGCAGCCTAATGTAATCTCAATCAAAGGGGCTTATGAGGATGCTGTTGCTGTTCATGTTGTGATGGAGTTGTGTTCAGGGGGTGAACTCTTCGATAGGATCATTCAGCAGGGGCATTTTTCAGAAAGGAAGGCAGCTCAGCTAACTAGGACAGTAGTTGGTGTTATAGAAGCCTGCCACTCTTTAGGGGTCATGCATCGTGATCTTAAGCCAGAGAATTTTCTTTTTGTCAATGACCAGGAGGATTCGCCTCTCATGGCAATAGATTTCGGATTATCAGTATTCTATAAGCCAGGTTTGTTCGAGAAGTCTCCTTCCCTTTTTGACTTGTATTTCTTTGGCTTCACCTCAATTTGTCTTGTTCTATCATCTATAACCGTACTTGATATTTTGAAATTACATAAACTTCTTACATATTGAATTGGGGACTCTCTTATGGACATATTCAGCCTCACCCTGTCCTATTGTAACTACTTTGCTAGAACAAGCTTACAAGCAAAATCTTTTTTTACTTATATAAAAAATTTGTAACTAATTTGGTAGAGGTGGTAATGTAGATACAATACAGTTCAAATAATGCACTTGGTTATGGTAAATGTGGCTATTAGATTTTCTGCTTATGATACATTTATTGTTGCCTCAAGTTCTGGGGTAGTCTTTCTTGCTTTTTATTTATAGGAATAGTATGTTTGGATTGGTAATTTTAAAGCTTTAGGCTTCCTATATATATTAATGTAGAGTCTCTAGAACATTGTTGCAGGGGAGAGGAATCATTTGGGAGTTTTGAGATCAGCCTATACCTGTCAAATAAGTAGAAGAATTATATTAGACAACCATAATGCAAATTATGTTGCTTTTGATTATACTGTGATGTTCACGAGATGATGCTCGATTATTTAGTAGAGTATGAACTCTTGATATGAATATTTTTTTTTAAAGTTTTGCAGTTATCTAAATACAATTATGCTATGTGTATTTTATTACTGATAGTCCTAGATTACAGGGGAAGTTTTCAGTGATGTGGTTGGAAGCCCATATTATGTTGCCCCTGAAGTTTTGCGTAAGATTTATGGTCCAGAATCAGATGTTTGGAGTGCTGGTGTGATCCTTTACATTCTTTTAAGTGGGGTGCCTCCTTTTTGGGCTGGTAAGAATCCTAAAATGCTTTAGAATATGGATTTTTTTTCTTCTTATTGGTGCTTTCATAGACTGTTTTACTATAGTTCTAGTAACTTAAATTTACTTTTTTCTTCTCTTCTTTTCCTTTTACGTTTTGAAATAGAAACGGAGCATGAGATATTTGAAGAGGTTTTGTATGGTGACCTGGACTTCTCATCAGATCCCTGGCCTAATATCTCCGAGAGTGCAAAAGATTTAGTTAGGAAAATGCTTGTCAGAAACCCAAGAAAGCGGATAACTGCACATGAAGTATTGTGTAAGTTGTTTCTTTTTTTTCTGTTTCCTCCCCTACGGATATATCTGAGAATAATCATGATAGTGATAGTATGGCAAGCCCCCTCTCAACAGATGGCATGACATACATGTAATTTCATTGACAATTTCCTATATTGGCCACTCAAATTGTAGCTTTTGGGCTTTTATTATATAATTGTAGATAGCCAACCCCAAAAGTTTAGGTCTAAGCCTCGTTTGTTGTATTATATAGTTGTTGATAGATAGCCAGAAGTGAATAACCTGGCTGAGACCACTTGAACTCACCCGGTCTGTTACATACCTTGTTTGTCGGAGCAAATTTAGTAAGTAGCTTTCTGTAGTGATACTGATAATATGGCTTGTAAAAATTTTCGTGCCTGTTTTCTGCTAGTTGGCTGTTTGAAGAAAAACCTTTTTTAGAAAGTTTATTTCAGAGTCAGAAGATTTTTTTTTTTTCTTATTTTGAAGGAATGTAGAATGACATGCATCATCACAGTCATTGCTGCTTGAAGCGAAAATAAGAAAAATGATTTATTAAACAGAAAAAGAAAATATAGCATAAGGAAAGCAGAATTTCAAAAGCATTTGGATAAGGCAGATGACTTTGCATTGTTGTTCTATATATGTGAGCTATTTGTTTATTTGATGGACATGGAACTCATGTTTATGTCAATATAAGGAAGTAATTATTTTCCATTGATAATTTTTTTGTGATTTGTTGCAGGCCATCCTTGGATTCAGGTTGATGGAGTGGCTCCAGACAAGGCTCTTGATTCTGCAGTATTGAGTCGCTTAAAACAGTTTTCTGCAATGGACAGGCTTAAGAAAATGGCTCTTAGAGTAAGTTGTTATTTTATTTTCACATAAGTCAATCCCACAAGTATTTGTGACTAATTCTTTATAGATTTAATTATGTTAAGAAATTGCTTTCTTAATTTTTACATTTATTATCTGTAGGTTATTGCAGAGCACCTCTCTGAAGAAGAAATTGCAGGGTTAAAAGAAATGTTCAATGTGATAGACGCTGACAATAGTGGTCAAATTACTTTTGAAGAGCTCAAAGATGGACTAAAAAGATTTGGTGCCAATCTAAACGAGTCTGAAATACATGATCTTATGCAGGCTGTAAGTATTGTAACAGAAATGTTTTTTACTCATATGCTACACTTGAAACCCATGAACTCTTGACTAGCATTTTAAATTAAATGAGTAATGCATCATTTCTTTCCCCAAATTGTAAAATTTCTTTCTACTTGAATGAAAATAGAGGGTGAGAGATATCATCTTTGGTTATAAGGTTCAAATTGACAAGTTTTTGCTCGGTGAATTTTCCGGCAGACCCCAGGAAGTATTTCTTCCTCTTCACCTGCCAAGGAGACACAGAAATTCAGATATTTGAATCACTGAACTGGATTTTGACCATGGGACTTTTGCTTTAGGATATATGGTTCTAATGTACAGCCATCCTATCTAATGAGTTTTATTGGAGGCTCCAAAATGTAGGTCTTCATGTACCAAAAAGACTTAAAATTCTTATATCCCCATCAGCCAACATGACCACTCAGGCTCAATAATGAAAATCTTTGTAATCTAATGATGTCACTATTGGCATTCTAATTCTTTTGTTTTGTTGCTTTCTAGTGTTGTTATTTTTATGATTGAGATTCAAGGATTTAACTTACTAGCCCAAGTTCAGAACAGATATATAATCCCATTCAAGTGGTTTAGGGAAGGCCAATGGTCCAGATTTCCTTGCACAAAAAGTCTATCATGGTGCCTTCTATTCATAACACAAAGAGAACTCTCTCATTTGGTTATCTACTTAATGTCTTTCTCCTTCAAGGTTGCATTACCTGCACTTGATGAATTATTCTTTCTTTTTTTAGGTTTTTTGTTCCATCCTTTCCTAGTAACTTATCCAATTACAGCATAATAACTGCTAATGGAGCTTTTTAAAAACAAAATCTTGTGGACATAGTCTGTCTAATCATGGGGGTAGTATTTTATCATGGTGTTGGATTGCAAGTTTTTCTGGAATCCTTCTTTGTTACCAGGGTTGACCCATGTCTCAAAAGAAAAAATTCTGCCGCTGTAACACCATTTCTCCTGAAGTTGATGCATTGCTCCATGTTCCTCTTCTGTCACTGCTTGCACAGCATCATGCATGCAAAACCTCTCCAATGTATTCTTTTCCTATATTCAAGGATGGCTATTCCTTAAGTATACATTTTACTGAGTGTGGTCGTGTTTGCTCCTGTATTCAAATTGATATATATCTTGAACTTTGTTTAAATCCTACACTAAGCACAATATTCATCATATTTTTAGACAATGGCCTAATGCTTGTTTTAAAATTACAGGCAGATGTTGATAATAGTGGCACAATTGATTATGGGGAGTTCATTGCTGCAACGTTGCATCTAAACAAAGTCGAGAGGGAAGATCATCTGTTTGCAGCTTTTTCATATTTTGACAAAGACGGAAGTGGCTATATCACGCAAGATGAGCTCCAACAGGCTTGTGAGGAGTTTGGCATTGAGGATGCCCACTTGGAAGAAATTATCCGAGAAGTAGATCAGGATAATGTAAGTATATTCCTTACGAGTTACGATCACATAATCTTATTTTTACTTAGAATTGAATAAGCCATCCTTACATCAATACCACATGTGGCGCATAGTGAAACTTAATACTTTGACAATTCTACGATGGGAATCTCTGACATGTGAACTAATAGAAAAGTAAAAAAAATATGTCTAGTTATCAACAACCTTCCAATTCCTTCAGAAGCCATGTTGACAAAAAATGGACAGCTGCATGCAAACACACACAGAGACAAACTAGACAAAGCGCAAAAATGATGCCTGTAAAAAGAAAGAAAGAAAGAAAATGTAAAAAGGAATTAAAAATAAGGGAAGAAGAGGGAGAGCTTGAGAATATGACAGTGGAAAAAAGGTTTAGTGCTAAATTGCTTTATATTTTGTTTAGTTGATCTTTCACTTAAAAGGCAATTATTGGTCTCAAAATCCTTTACGAACAATTTAGCCCCGAAAAAACAGATATTTTATTAATAAATTGATGGGAATTTTTATTATTGATATAAGAATTTATTAACCCTACAAGCACCTTTCTGTCATGGACTGAACTCAAACTTTCGACTTAAATAATTAAGAGAGAGAGAGAGACCCTTGGCTACAAAACTCAATGGTTAAGCTATACTTTTGTTATGTTGAAGCACAACCTTTTGGTGATGAGAATGGAAATTATTACAATACTGGCTGGAGAGTTATTGCTTCAGTCGGGTATCCTCTTAATTCTGAACTTGTACTACCGATTGAGAATGACATGGACAAGTTGGCCAAATAGATTACACTGAGTTCTAACTTATACAATTTTTTTTGTCAATGCATCTTTAATACTGTAATTCGATTCTATCTTCTTTTGATTTAAGATTTGCCTTGTACTTGTCTTTCAGGATGGACGGATAGATTACAATGAGTTTGTGGCCATGATGCAGAAAGGCAATGCTAGTTTGGGTAAGAAGGGTCAACAGAGTAGTTTTAGCATTGGATTTAGGGAGGCACTTTCAGTTTGCTAACACAGTGAGGCCTTTTTCTTTTTCTTTTTCTTTTTTCCCGAATACTTGGTAACTCTTTCTTCCCCACGGTCTTGTGGATGTATACGACTTGCAAGGTGTAAGGATCATCAGGTGCTGGTATGTATAGTAGATGCCTTATTCCTTTAGCGTTCAAATGTTGAATTATACTTAATAGTTGCAGTTGTATGATTGTGACTCACTGATCACAGAACAGGCTGAACTTTCCTATGTATTATGTGAAGGAAAAGAAACTATAGAAGTAAAAATTTGTCGTTTCCTCTCTCTCTCTCTCTCTCTCGCACAACATGCAAGTGTTAACTCACTTATCTTCTTCATAAAGTCAAATTCTGAATTTATATATTTTGTTCCATAATTTAAGAGTACATTTTACATCACAATAATTTCAACTAACATTGCAAATGACTACTGTTCGTAAATATATAAGCTATGCTCTGGATAAGATTACCCAAACCTTGGTAAAACCCTATTGTTATATGCCCTGAATTTGAATTTCAGTTTGTTAATAAACACATATTTATAGATTTTTTCTTTGAATGAGAGGCCGAGCAAAGCTTTCAACTATTATAAGGAACGGGAATGAGTTGTCTTTAAAGTAAGACTGGGGACCTTGACTATTATTGAAGTTTCAAAATCTATTTTAAAACTATATATATATATATATATATAGAAAAGAAAAAAATCCTTCTTTTCCGCCCCTAGTAAATCAAAGAAATCTTTGCATTGATTTGTGGTTTTTACTAAGATGATCTCCAACTCACCTCATCTCAAAATGTATTGAGTTGGCCCTAGTTATTGGTGCTCTCGGATCCATATTTAGGATGGACCAATACCGGGTAACTTCCAAGAAAACCATTCACATGACGGACGTGATAACATACATGGATTAGGGGCAACAACATATCATTATGGTCTAGGATTGCATTTTCTAATTTCTTTTTTGCATTTTATAAGATGATCTTTTTTTTTTTTGTGTGTAATCTTTTAGATTATTTTTCTAAAAATATTTTATGCATGGACGTAATGTTTATAGATATAATTGCTTGCTTGTAGGGATGAAAAAAAATACTATAATTGACCATTAATTCTAAGGAAACCGATATTTGAATTGAACGAGATAAGAGATTGATGTTGAGCTTTCAGATGCCTAACACATCTCATCACTTACCTTTGACTTTAGATTAAGGGATTTAGGTTATAACTTATTCAATTTTCCCCCCCTTTTTTCAGTATGTAAATAGGAATTAAAATATTGTAATTTTCTATCTTCAATTTGAAATAGAGAAACAAGCAATATAATTTGCTATTTTCTTTATTATTGAGAAAATGTAATCATAAGTTTTATTCTTATAAGAATGTATTTTTTGAGGTTTCTTGATTTATGTCCCATAATAATCAAATGGTGATTTTATTGTAAATTTCTCGATCTAGTAGGAAAAACATTGTTAGTAGAACTAGAACCTCATTTTGAGACTCATAATTAAGGAAGTACCTAAGAATTTTGGTCCTATCAGATCGTGACTCCCACAAATATTTACAATTAAATTTGTAACGCTAAAAAGCTATGTTTTAGTTGTATAGTTATTATGTTTCACATATCGTTCATTACGAACAATTATAGTATTCTACACAATATTTATAACTCACTTCCACTCTAGTCAAATAGTAACATCTTTTACAACAAAAACGCATAGATGGTACTAAATATTCACCAAATATATATGTAACAGAACACTTTTGCAAACGAATTTTTGTTTAATTTGCAACAAAATTGTGCTATAATAATCAAATCGACACGTCAAGGGTCAAACCCGTATCAGTTTGTTTCAGATTAATCTAGTTTTCTCCAGGTCAAAAATTCCCCTCTATCCATATCCTCTTTTTTCTCCTTTGCATTTGGATGGGCTAACAAGTTCAAGTCCAATTATACCGACTCCTAACCCCACCAACAAGCCCAAATATTCAAATTACGCTTCATGAAGAAAACAAAGAAATATTTGAAAATTCTAAATGTTTTTAAAAATAGTGGAGGAGAGGAGAGATTGGACTTTGAACGAAGTGTTAGTTGAACTATAAGACTCTTGGTATATATTTTATTAAATACCTTAAAATAAATTGTAGTTAATTATTAACATTTTAACATTAGTCATTCTAACATTAGTTAAGTATTATTTACATTTCAACATTTTTGCCCATGAAGCTTCTTGCTCATTCGCCAATCTCCAACTCAACCTGGCAAAGAAATCCTCATTCCTAGAATTCATTTTCCATAACCATAATACCAAGACCTCCAAGGTGTTTTGGAAGAGCGGCTGTTCTCCACTTTACAAGATGCAGCTTTCTTTTCTCTCGAGTTCTTCACAAAAAATCTTTATTCTAATGGTACCAAGTACCAACATTAGGTGAAAAAAAAAAAAAAAAAAAATTCCTAGATTTGGTTATAAATCAAAATCCAATTTGAAACCCAAAGCTTCTTATCATAGTCAAAAAGTAATGCTACATCAAAGCAGACCATAAGATATATACATCAGCACAGAATAATAGCTAGTCCTACACACACCATCAGAGAATGATGGTAACAATAAACTAACATGCCTACTAGTCCAACAGTAAGCATTTTTGCTTTACTTCTCCGCCGACAGGGTAACTTAGTCCTACACCAAGACTTTTGGCAAAGAAATGAAGAAGCAAAAGAACCTACCAATTTATCATTGGACTCCTGATTCCTGAAGTAGATTTAGGGGTCCGTTTGGTTTTGCAATTCTGTGGAGCAAAAAGAGCGATTTTAAATGAAAACTCAAAAACAAATTGTCACTTAGCTTTTCATTTTTAAAATTGGGAGGGGGAGGCATGTTATTAAATTGCAACTCATGGAGTGCTCATAAAAAAACTATTTTGATCTCTAAATTTTAGCAAAAAATTATTTTTCATTCTTAAGCATTATTATTTTTTTCATCCTTAAACTTAGTAAATAATTTTTTTAATAGTTTAGAGAAAAAAAAAAAGAATGAAAAATAAATTTTTTTAATAGTTTAGGGATAAAAAACAAACTTTTGATAATATTTAAGGACAAAACATAAAACATTTTTCAATAATTTAGGGACTAACAACCAACTTTTCAATAGTTTAGGAGCCAAAAACAAACTTTTTAAAGTTTAAAGATGAAAAAGAATTTTAAGTAAAGTTTAGGAACCAAAATAATGTTACCCTTTAAAAAATTTGTTAAGTAACTTGCATCCGTTCAATTTTTCACAAAAACAACATTTTTCAATGATTTTTTTGAATGTTAATTGCATTTCTTTTATATAAAAATATATGTTTTTGAAATGCTTCTTTTTTTTCTTTTTTTCTTTTTTTCCAAATTGCTACATTTTCAAACACAAGTTTTCAAATGGCTAACCAAACAAACATTTAGGCTGCGTTTGGTTGAATGTAAAATATTTTCCAAGTGTATAATATTTTCAAGTGTAAAATATTTTCAGAAAAGGAAAATATTTTCAAGTGTTTGACTGCATTATGAAAATTATTCTAGAAAATGTTTTCATGTGTTTGGTTGCATTCTATAAATGCTATTTTTCTACTAATTTCTCACTTCTTCTCAGCCATTTTCTCAGCTTCTGAACAAATTTTTATAATAGAAATTAAATTTCAATATATAAACTTAAAAAAACAAAAATCAAAATAACACCATTCGTTAAACTTAAACAATTCAGTCAAACTGAGAGAGGGAGGAATAGAGAGTGATCAAAAATTGAGGGAAAGGGACAGGTAGGTCGAGAAAGAGAGAGATCGGTCATGGACAACGATCTCAGCGGTGTTGGGGTGTGATCTCGACGGCGTGATCTCAGAGGCGAGGTTGAGTGAGAGAAGAGAAGAAAAGGGAGATTGGTTTGAAGGGATATGGATCGGGTATTGTAGAGGGTGGGTATGAGAGAAGTGTTTCATCGGTGGCGTAGGATTGACAGATCGAAGATGTTGGAGGTGAGATGGGCTTCGCCAATGTGAGGGTGGGTTTTGCCTTGGTGGATCGGGTACATGCAGGGCTTGAAGTGGGCAGAGGTGAGGTTGAGTGAAAGAAGAGAAGAAAAGGGAGAAAACCCACCTGTGCGGAGGGGAAAACGGCGGCGCTGCTCGCCGGAGTGTGGGTGGACCTCGGACTGGTGTCGGCGTGTGGGGTGGAGCTCTGTCTCCCTTTCATTGGTGCGTGGGGTGGAGCTGAAGAGCTTGGCGAGTCGGACCGTGTGGAGTGAAGAATTCCGAAAATGCTTTGAAGGTAAAATAACTCCTGCAATTGTTTTCTAGGTTTGAGGGGTTCATTTTACAGTCAACAGAAATGATTTTCCGTTTAATCAAATTTTCCATGCGCAACCACACACACAATAGGGTGTAAATTGTTTTCCCGAATCCATTTTCAGTCGAAACAAACACAGCCTTAGTAGATATATTCTCATAATTTTTTTTTTTTTTTTATATAATAAAGACCATCTACTAGATGTTAAATGTCAAAAAAAAAAAAAAAAGAGAAAAGATGAGGATATATCTACGAAGAGAGGTGATACCTCCATAACATTTTTATAATATTTTCACAACAAATTATAGATGGTTAGTTGTTATTGGCTGAAATTTAAACCTAATACTAAGATTACTTTTTTACCCCAACAATAATAACCAGTAACAATTCCTATTTGGAATTTATTGTAAAAATGTTGTGAAAATATTGTGGACATATCATTTCTCATATACGAAATTTAATTAAAGAATTCTATCTAGGAAGGATAGACACAGACATTAGTTTGGGTAAAGATATGAAACTATGACACAAGTAATTTTTTTAAAGATTATAACATGACATAGTGATACGTCACCCCAAATAAAGTGTCAGAAACCTAATGTCATAGATGATGACCTGTCTTAAAATTGTCGTGACCCAATTCTCTCAGTTTTGGTTGCTGCGGCAATCATCTCATTGACATCAAATTCTGAATTTTTCTTTCTCTCTTCTCCTTCATAGCACTCGGGGTTTCCTTAATTATCTACAACTGCTCCATCACGGCTTTCTCGACAATACCAATTGACTTCAAAAGTTTCTGCGGTGGTGTGAGAAACTTTGATTCTCCAACATTTTTGATTATGTACTCAATGATCGAGTGCAACACATCACCAACATCAGTTGCGCAATGCAGCAGTGGAGGCTTGACACGAACAGCTGTCGAAATCAGAGTGATCATAGAGATATCGTGCTTACTAAGTCGAGCATTAACAGGAGTAAAAGGACTCGCTTCAAATGCCTGAATACAAAAAGTTAATTAAGCATTGTTCAAACTCTATATTCTTTTCTTTCTTTCTTTCTCAATAGCCAAACAAAACGTTAAAACCAAAATAATAAAACCCTAATTTTTAAAAGAATAAATTTAAACCCAAAAAACTAAGAGGAACTTACATTATTTCTTATATCAAAGACTTCTTGAGAGAAGGCCATGGAGAAATTTGAGAAGAAAAAAAAAATTGGCAAATTAGGAATGAATAGAGAGAGAGAGAGAGAGAATGAATTTTCAATAAGATGGTTGATGATTGGTTTGCACACAAAGTAGAGATTAAAGAATAAAAGTGAGTGAGTCTGAGTGTATGAATTTGAAATTGACCGTTGGGTTTCGCCAATTTATATGTCCAACCGCCAAAGTTAGCGTTGTAAACAAGCTTAAAAAAGGATACAGCTTCTGTCTAGTGGCCAGTGCCACTGGACACGTTGGATTGCGAACATGTGTCTAAGACTGGACACGTGTTCGTATCCTGACAGGTCTAGTGGCCACTAGCCATTGGATAGAAGTTGAACCCCTTAAAAAAAACCGAGTTCTATTAACGCAATGTGAGAGCACTAGTCACACATGATAAGAAAAAAGGGTAAATTTGGTATATTGAACTCCAGAAAACACACACATTAACTAAAAGGGAAATGTTAATGAATGTTCTAAGGGCATTGGTTTATAGACTATTTTTAGAAAATTTTTATGGAAAAATGAAAAGCAATTAATTTTCTGACAGCTTTTTATATTTCTCACGAAAGTAGTGTTAAAAAGTTTCTAATATGGTTTATTAATCATTTCCCTAATGGGAACCCATTAACATGATCTTAACTAAAATTGTATACTTTCTCCAAAAAAAAAAAAAAAAAAAAAAAAACTAAAATTGTATAAATTTACATTATTGCAGTAGTTGTTCACATGTAAATCTACTTTTCAATATATATTTTACTCCTAGATAATGAAATGTCGTGTAAAAAATAGATAATTTGATGATGATGTTTTAAAAGTTGTTAGATAAAATAGAAAAAAGTAGGTTCTTATGTTAAAATATATAGAAATTTTTGCATAAGCTGATGCAAATGCTTTAATTTCAATAAGCTTAATTTTTTTTTCAACAAATATTTTTAACAATTTTATGAATTTTTTAATTAAAGAAAATTTTAAAAATATCAAAAATTTTAAATTCATTAAATCAATAAAAAAAAAAATCTTTTTTAAATGACTAAATGAGCACTTAATATATGAATATAAAATTGATGTCACATTAATAATAAACTGCATCTAAAAAACGTTAATGTAATAAATTTATGGGGGAATGGACCCAAGTCTTCCTTTGAAACTCTACTGAGGAAAAGAGGACCTCGAAGAACAAAAATCCCATCCATAAGGTGGGCTCAATTAGGAGTTGAGGAGGGGTGGATGGATCCCCTATGAGAGAGGGGATCATTTTGGGCTCATTACCGAGGTAATCCATGGAGTCCTCTTTCCGAGAAGCATGGGGCTCAAGTCAAGGATCCGCCACTCGTTTAGCTGAGAAATCCCTTATTATCCGCTTTCCCGAGAAGCACGTCAAGGAAAACACAAAGCCCAATGTAACAGTTACCTCCGCATTTAAGACTTCTCTTACTTAATGTCAGTTGCATTAAATGATGATTGACTGGTCTAAATAGTGAGGACACCCCCAAAGTCTACTCTTATGATCAAAAATGGCAGGGGAATGTGCTGATGGGACAAATATCTCCCTAAAATCCAGCTAAATGGCAGGACTGCTAGAGGAGGAGGTGGGCTATAAAAGGAGGAGAAGAGCAACAAGGAAGGGGGGTTCAGAAAAATTGAGAGAAAAAGTGAGAAGAGTTTTCATAAGTATTTGTCCCTCTAAATCCTTGTACTGACCTTGCGAAAACCCTTTCTATATATATAAAGCTGTGATTCAGTCATTTCTATCTTTGATTACGTATTTAGTTCTCCCATTGTGGATTTCCGCCTCCCACATTTCATAAATTAGTTGTGTAGATCAAGAATATTCAAACAACCCTTTTGTTTTTGTGTTTTTAAACCCCACAAAATTATTTTTAAAATCATTAATTTCGTTTTATATTTAAAAGTAATACATAATTTTTTAATACAATTTTATATGCTCTACGAAAATTTATTAGATATTTTCGAAGTACAATAGCATAGTACTCCTCACTTACATGGTAAAACCCACAAAAAAGAACTACGCACAAACCTCCCTATAGTATAATGTCGAAAAATTTACGGGACTCTAAAAGTTGCAGTAAACTCGTTGAGCTCCATTCTTCAACGATAGACTTACTACCTTGCAGAGTTCTAAATGTCATTTATGAGTAGGGGTGGCAAAATCAACCCAAATCCACCCAATTATTAATTGGGTTAAATGAGTATTAACTTAATTAAACCCAATTAACATTAATGTTTATTGGGTTTTAATTGGGTACCAAATTAGACCCAATTCTGATCCAAGTATCATTTTTACAAATCACCCTATTCTAAAATACCCTAAAACCACTAAAAATTACCAAAATATCCTCTAAACCTAAAAATAAACAAACCGAAAAAATGACCGAAATAACTCCAAAAACAAAAGAAATTGACCAAAATACCCATAAACTTAGAAAATGACTAAAATACCCCCGAAACCTAAAAATTAACCAAAATACCCCTAAACCTAAAATTTGACCAAAATACCCCCCCAAAACCTAAAAAATGACTGAAATACCCCAAAAACCATAAAAATTGACCAAAATACCCCTAAACCTAAAAATGAACAAAATAGCCCCGAAACCTAAAAAAGACCAAAACACCTCTAATCCTAAAAATTGACCAAAATATTTCCGAAACCTAAAAATTGACCAAAATACCTCTAAAACTAAAAATGACTAAAATACCCCCTCAAACCTAAAAATTATCAAAATACCCCCGAAACCTAAAAAATGACCGAATACCCCCCTAAACCTAAAAATGACCAAAATACCCCCAAAACCAAAAAATAGACCAAAATACGCCCTAAACCTTGAAATGACCAAAATACCCCCTAAAATCTAGAAAAAGACCAAAATACCCCTAAACCTAAAAATTACCAAAATACCTCCTAAACCCAAAAATTGACCGAATACCCCCCTAAAATGTAACATCTCAACTTATTTGCATAATTAATTTATGGATTTATATACTTAGTATTATCTTAATTAATTTAAGTGCATAAAGCTTTGATATGTTGATGTTATAAAAGATATAGACTTATTTTTATGTTATGGAAAGAAGTTTATAAAGGTAAGGATTTATATGCAAAGTTATATTATTCTTCGGGCTATTCTAGAATATAGAACTATGGGAGGGTAATAAGTATAAATATTAAAAGTTAAAAGGGTGAGTCATCAACCCTTTTTCCCCTTAGCAAACAAGTACCCCACTCAAGTTATTTTCCTTGTCTTCTTTGTTGCACTAGAACACTTTCTTGGTTCATCTTTCTTTACTCCTTTCTTTTCTTCTTTCTTTGTTCTTACATGGCAGCACCTTCCTTCACACCAACAACCCTCCCTTTCTCACCGAAACCATATATCTCTCTCTAAGAAGAAATTAAGAGCTTAACACTAAAGTTTTAGCTTGTAAGTAAATAAAACCTTATCTTATTTTGGGTATTTTGATGGTGTAATTGTTTTCTATAGTTTCTCTTCTATGTTCTCTAATCTGATTGTTAGAAGCTGAAATTTGTGGTTTTGTGTTAGCAATTCGAAAGATTGAAGATATTATGGTCAATTGGATGCCTATTAATATATTCTAACATGTATAGTATAGGTATAAAAACACCCACACGAAATGAAGGCCAATTGCAATTAGTTGATGATTTTGTGAGAAAATATATTAAGGCTATCACTAGTGTTTACAACATGAAAAATCTGGATTAAATCATATTCTATGAATTAGGATGCTAGGAGTAGTTCTTATGAATTCTAAGACAGACATGGTTGTAATGGAAGTGGCCTCACAACAATTGGATCAATATAAAAGTAATGGTTTAATATCTAAGTTGCATGAAATTTTGTCAAGACAGATTTGAGCATGTTGTCTTGTATGATTGTTAATAAATCATGGTTTTATGCTTTGACTCTGAAATTGATATGGTATCTGTAGGCGAACAATTTGGTGACCCAATCCTTGTCGCTCAAGTCTTGGTCCAAAAGGTCCCACACAATGAATTTTTGTAGAGTATGGGTTAAAGAACTCAGTTTTAGTTAGTTTAAACGGTTTGATGCATGGGTTAAGGGAATACACAAACAAGAACGAAAATGCCATTGTGTAGAAAGGTCTCCAGAAATGATAAGGCTAAAAACTTGATTAATAGATACAGATCAATGCAGTGAGGCTTCTCTACAGTATTCTCTCCTTTTTTTTTCTCCTTTCTCTTGGGGGACTTATACATATTATATAGGCCCTTTCCTATCATCTGGGTTTTACACTTGTTGATCATCCAAACCCTCACTTGAGCACCTGTCCCATCAGACACCCCTCTCAATTCTTTGTGAGTTGCGGTAGTTAAGGTAGCACTGTTCAGGGGTCTTCTCCTCATTAAAGCGACCAGGAGAGTAGTTGTAATGCATTTAATATGGTGGTGGCAGCCTTTACTGAGATATTTCGGGTTTCCTTCATTTTTACGTATTTGGAAGATGGACTATAGTGGCTAGGATGTATCTTTGCTCCGGATTTTGCAGTATCCAAGGAGAAATTACTCCTCAGACATGTTCTCTTTGCCCCAGTGGGCCTAAATAAGGATTTCTTGGGCCACACTGACTCCTCGGACGGGTCTAGGGCCTAGCCAGCCTGTTATTTTTAGCTGGTCCCCACAATAGCCCCTCAAAACTTCGGTTTTTGATCTCCTTTCGAGGAGAAAAGCGGGGTTTTGACATTACAAAGGATGGAATTAATTAGCTCCTGATTCACACGTGTGGGGGCAGTTACTTTTGATGCACTACAATTTACGAGGCGCGACTATTTACTCCAGGCGGCTTCATGTCTCCCTTATCAAATGGCGAGGCGCGAATCCAACGGCTGACATTTTTCCCAGAATTCTTGAGCGGGAGTGATTTCCTTTTTCCCCTAGCTATATAAAGCCCTAAAGAGATTCGTTTTTTTTTTTTACTAGCACATAAGAAGTCTAGAGAACTCCAGGGCCCAGAGATTCATGAACATTTCCAGCCTTCACATTTCTGTAGCCATTTTTGCGAAGCATCCTTCCTGGAAAAGATTTCCAAGTGTCTTGGTGATTGTTTGTGAGGACACCCGTAAGTTCTGCTTGCATCGTTGCTTCAAATTTCTCCTCGGCTTTCAATTTTCACCTCGGTTTTCTTTCCATCCCTCCAATTTAACTTAGATGGGTAGATTCAAGGATCTAGTAGATACCCCGGCTGCCATGGAGGCTTTTAGGGCAAAATATCATATCCCACCGGGTGTGGTTCTGCAGTTCCCTCAGAAGGAGTATTAATAGATAGAGACGTGGGTCAAGTCGTCATTCCCATGATTGCTTTTATAGAAGGGGGAATGACACTTCCCATGCGTAGGATTACCCGGGACTACTTGTTCCATCATAGGTTGACACCGCATCAATGCGCTCCAAACATGTTCAGGATATTAGGCTGCATAGATGTCTTGAACGAGTAGATGGGTCTAGGCCTTACCTGGCATGATGTGGTTCATCTGTACAAGTGCCACTACATCGAGAAGGGGGGGTATTATCTTAAATTTCAGTCCGAGGTCGTTAGGCTAATCTCCTGCCTCCCCATATCCAATAAGACTATGAAGGATGATTTCCTCATTACCTCAGGAGAGTGGAGCAATGGTTTTCATTGTCCAACTCGGGCAGGAATTCCAGGTGCGGCGCCTCTAGGGCCAATCCTTTAGGGAGGGGGCTTAGCTCTTTAGATGCATTTTTTTTTTTTTTTTTTTTTGCTTAAGAATAAAAAAATTTACAACTTAACCAATATCTCCTTCTCGGCTATTTTGCAGATAGAGCTCAAGTTGCTTCTCGGCTGAGCCACGTAAACGTTCCGGCCTTGAACTATCTTTTGAGGTCAAAAATCTACGTTAGCGAGGATGGGCAACTACGCGCGGCTCATCTGGTTTTGGGCCACCAACCCCTATCCCGCGCCTTCCAAGACATTGGCCACGCCATAAGAGCTGGTAGTCCGAGGTTAGCTCGGATTGACGTGTACAAGGCCAAATTTTTAGCCCGCCACGATCTCAAGCCAGTCATTTTTCCCTGCGTTCAGAATCCTCCACCAGTTGCGTAATTGCCTCCACCAGACAACTTTGAAGTTGCTGCGCAAACTAAAGGAGAGACTGAATCATCTCGTCTTTCTCTTGAGGAGGAGATAGACGAGTTCTATTTTGAAGAGGAGATTCCCAAAACTTCTTTGATTGAGCTTTCAGACCCTGAGGGAGAGCAGGATCGAAATTCTGTGGTCGGCGCCCCAATTATTATAGCCTGCTCAGAAGACTCCTCAGACGACGAGGTAGATAACATGGCTTCCAATAAAGGAAAAAGCCTTCGAGAGTTGATGGCCTCCCGAGCCAAGGGTCAATCATCAAATGTGGCAGATCAGTTGTAGACCCCTGTTCTTCCTCCAATTGCCCCTCAGCCCCCTTCTGATCTCGGCTTAAAGGTTAACCCGGACCTAAAGAAGAAAAGGCCAGTTGAAACCCCTGAGGAAGGCGGGGTGGTCCCTCACCCTGGAGCAGAAGAATAAAAGGGCTCCCTCTGTAGAAAGCCGGGAGGAAGAGAACCGGGCCGAAGTGTGTGTTAATCTGCGAACTTGGAGCCCAAAGCTCGAGGTAGACGGGGTCGCCATTCCCTACACTGCCTTGGTCCGAGAATACAATAGGGGCCGAGCAGGATATATAGCTGAGGCCCTAGAGCAGCCAGTGCTCCTTCCCCGGGACATGGAGGCCTACAGGCGATTCTCTTAGCCTGAGCTCTTTCTATCCCTCAAGAAGGACCTTGCAATGGCAAAGTAACTCTTCTAACCTTTCATAAAATCATTAGACTTTGTCACATTCTAAGATATCATTTTGTTGTTTTGTGGGCAGATTACTCAGCAGGTGTTTGTGGCCAAGGAGTACTGCCGCAACAACCGCAATTTGGCTGAAGCTGAGACTCAGTCTCGTGCTAAGGTGGAAAAATTTGTAAGGTCCCTCAAGCAGGAGAATTTTGAACTCTCGGAGAAGTTCAAAGAGGCGGAGAAAGGTCGCAAGAGCGCCCTGGCCGGACTAAAGAACGCTGAAACCCAAGCCGAGGACCAGTGCCAAAAATTGTTCGTGACTGAGACTAGCCTTGCCACTGAAAGGCAAACAGTGTTGGATCTCAAGGCCGCGTTACAGAAAGCTGAGGAGGAGGTCTGGCTGGCTAAAGAAGAGACTCAGCTAGTTCGGGAAGCAGCCGAGGTTGAAAAGAAGGCTTCTTATCAGCTTGGGGAGGAAGAGACTGAAGCCAGGCTCTCTGAGGAGCTTCCAGAGGTATGCAGGGATTACTGCAGCATCTCATGGGCTCATGCCCTTGATGCTGCAGGGGTTCCTGCAGACTCGGCCTTGAGGTTGCCCGAGAAGGTCTTCTTCCCTCCTAAGATCCGAGAGATCCCTGACGGCGCCCCTGAAGCTTCTGAGCAGGCCTTGGTTATTCCTGATGCCATCCCTTTGCTTGATAAGGCCAAGGATCCTGCCAAGGAGTCCGTCTCCGAGGGTCTTGGGGCAGATTCCCAAGCCAAAGAGATTCCTCCTCCTCAGCCAGAGCAGAAAGAGAATCCTCTTGCTGAGGCTTAGCTTCTAGGTTTTCTCTTTTTTTTTTTTAATTTTTTTTTATTGTATTTTCTTTAAAATGTGAGTTGTCTTACCTTTTGTTCTTTTGTAAAGACCTCCATTTGTATTATTCTCAGCTTATTAATATAGAATGTTCTTTCTCCCATTTCTCTTTTTGTATTTATGATCAATGGTGATATAATTTTATTACTTTGTTCAAAATTAATGCTACTGCTCCTTTAATTGATGTTTGCAACAATCCTTAAGATTCTACCAACATAAACAAATGAGAAAAGGCAATGCCGAGCGGCGAATTTAGAACAATAGATGCTATCATACTAAGCTACGAACGTACCTTAAAATTGCACAAGGGTCCTAAGCTGTTAATTTCCCCTAAGTCTGTGGTCTGAGGAGCCATGCAGGACTTAGGTTCTGTTTAAAACTTATAGAGATGCCATAAGTTGTTAATTTTCCCTAAGTCTGTGGTCTGAGGAGTCATGTAGGACTTAGGTTCTATTTAAAACTTGTAGAGATGCCATAAGTTGTTAATTTCCCCTAAGTCTGTGATCCGAGGAGCCATGCAGGACTTAGGTTCTGTTTAAAACTTGTATAGATGCCATAAGTTGTTAATTTCCCCTAAGTCTGTGGTCCGAGGAGCCATGCAGGACTTAAGTTCTGTTTAAAACTTGTAGAGATGCCATAAGTTGTTAATTTCCCCTAAGTCTGTGTTCCGAGGAGCCATGCAGGACTTAGGTTCTGTTTAAAACTTGTATAGATGCCATAAGTTGTTAATTTCCCCTAAGTCTGTGGTTCGAGGAGCCATGCAGGACTTAGGTTTTGTTTAAAACTTGTAGAGATGCCATAAGTTGTTAATTTCCCCTAAGTCTGTGGTCCGAGGAGCCATGCAGGACTTAGGTTCTGTTTAAAACTTGTATAGAAGCCATAAGTTGTTAATTTTCCCTAAGTTTGTGGCCAGAGGAGCCATGCAGAACTTAGGTTCTGTTTAAAACTTGTAGAGATGGAAATGGACCAATGGGTATGTGATGATCATGGAACAAAACATAGGCAGAGCTATTTTCATTAATAATAATATCTTCTTAGATTATTTACATTCTATGGGCGTGGCACAGTCTTTTCATCTAAGTCTTCTAGGTAATAAGCACCTATTCCGGCCACAGATGTGATGCGATACGGTCCTTCCCAGTTGGGTCCCAGCTTGCCCCAAAAAGAGTTCTTAACGCTGCCGAGAATCTTCCTCATCACTAGGTCGCCTGGACTCAAAGGCCGCAGCTTTACATTAACATCATACCCCTGCTTTAGCTTCTAGTGATAACAGGCCATATGGATCATCGCTCTTTCCCTTTTTTCCTTAGCTAAGTCTAGACTTCTCCCTAGTAACTCGTCATTGTTTTTTGGGGTAAAAGTGCTAGACCTCAATGTGGGGAAGCTGGTCTCGATTGGGAGTACGGCCTCGGCCCCATAAGTCATTGAAAAAGGAGTTTCGCCCGTTGACCGTCACGACGTCATTCGATAGGTCCATAAAACGTGGGGGAGCTCTTCCACCCATCTCCCTTTTGCATCATCCAACCTCTTTTTCAGCCCGCTCACTATGACCTTGTTCACGGCCTCAGCTTGCCTGTTTCCTTGGAGATATGCAGGAGTGGAATATCGGTTTGTGATCCCAAAGTCGTAGTAGTATTCTCTGAAGTTTTTACTATCAAACTGAAGACCGTTGTCCGAGATGAGGGTGTAAGGAGTTCCGAAGCACGTAATAATGTTTTTCCAAATGAATTTCTTGGCATCTCCGTCCCTGATGTTGGCCAAAGGTTCAGCCTCTACCCATTTGGTGAAATAATCGGTGCGGACTATTATGTACCGCTTATTTCCTACTGCTTTAGGGAAAGGGTCGACAATATCAAGACCCCACTGAGCAAACGGCCAGGGGCTGGAGAGGGGGTTAAGGACTCCCCCCGGTTGGTGGATATTTGGGGCAAATCTCTGGCATTGATCACACTTCTTTGCATATTCTTGGGCCTCTCTCTGCATTTTCAGCCACCAGTACCCTTGGGTGAGTACCCTATGCGCCAGCGATCTTCCTCCTATGTGACTTCCACAAATTCCCTCATGTAGTTCTTCGAGCAAGGACTCGGATTCCTCTGGGTGTATACATAATAGGTATGGGCCAGAATGGGAACGCTGGTATAGCTTGTGGTCCTCGGACAACCAGAACTGAGGAGCATTCCTCCGTATCTTCTCGGCCTCCAGTTTTCCTTCTAGTAACATATCATATTTGAGGAAGTTCATTATATGATCCATCTAGCTGGGATTCTTTCTAATCTGATGGATCCGAGCTGTGTCTCTTCCAGTTGAACTTGTCTGGCATAAATCCTCAACAAGGATCATTCGTGACAGATCACGTGCAGAGGACGTGGCAAGAGTGGCCAGCGAATCTGCATGTGTGTTCCCACTTCTGGAAACATGCATCAGATTGAAGGATTCAAAGTCTAATTGCAGGCGTTTGACTCGACCGAGATACTCTTGCATTCTAGCATCTCTAGTTTCTAACTCACCCATTACTTGGCCAACGACCAATTTGGAGTCCGAGAATGCTTCCATTGCCTTTCTGCCCAATTTTTGAACCATCATCATTCCTTGAAGTAAAACTTCGTACTCGGCCTCGTTGTTCGTAGCCGAGAACCCGAGCCTTAGCGATTTTTCAATGGCAATACCTTCAGGCGATATTAGAACTAGCCTAATTCCCGATCCTTTTTGGTTGGCCGCGCTGTCCACGTAGACTTTCCAACGCGAGATCTCCCGTGCTGAGATTGTGCCAACCGATTTTCCATCCACGTCTTCCTTCTCCGTTATTGTTTCTACAGAGGGTTCAGCGAATTCTGCGACTAGGTCCGCGAGGACTTGACCCTTGACAGAGGACCTAGGCATGTATTTAATATCAAAGGCCCCTAAAAGTGCACTCCACATGTTGATTACACGAGGAAGCTGGGTTAAAACAATGACCGTGTGTGCCTGAAAATAATGGGGGAGTTTTCGCGTGGCATGCACCACTGCTAGAATTGCTTTCTCCATTGGTAAGTAGCACACTTTAGCCTAATGTAATGATTTACTTATGTAATACACCGGTCGCTGTATTCCATTATTATCCCGTATCAATACCAGGCTTACAGCATGAGGGGCTACCGCTATGTATGCGAACAGTACCTCGTCCGCCTCAGAGCTAGACATGATGGGTGGTCACGACAAGTATTCTTTGAGTTACTGGAAGGCTAGGACACAATCCTCCGACCACTCAAACCCTTTCCACTTATTTATTAAGAGGTAGAAAGGTCGGCATCGGTCTGCAGATCGTGATCTCCCCCTTTGGCTATTCTGTGACAAAACCTTAAAACAAACTCTAGACTTAACATGTGAGTTAGGAACAGTTGAACAAAACTCACTCACACCTAACTCTAGAAGCTGTGAAGCACTTGAATCATATGAACATAATACTCCTGAAACACAACAATACACCATGATCATTGTAAGCAGAAAATCATAAAATGCATATGAAACAGGCAATATGTGATCAAGCAAAGATGGAGTTAAGAAACAAACCATGGCTTGATCAACCAAGTGAACACCACAAGGTAGTGATCACAGTGCTCATTCACACTTGGAATGAACACAAGGACATACAAGTTAACAAGCACAAGGCAAGATACTTATATGCTCAACACTCAACCAATGCATAATATACAAGGTATATGCATCTAGGAACAATCCTACAAGGGCACAAGAGTGACAGTACATAAATCAAAATGCAAGACATTTAGATTGAAGTACTGATTTCAACATAGCATAAAGGCTGCATTAAGTAAGGTACATACCATAAAACCTATAAACTATGCATAAAACATTAACCCTAAAAGCTTACAAAAGCACATGGGTACAAACTCAAAACTTCCTGAATATCATCATCAAAATATATAAAGGATTAAACCAAGAGTATAAGTTATGAGTTAGAAACAACTATACACCAAAAACACAGTGTATCAAACCCATAAAAACATTAAATACCCAAAACATAAGCATATATAGAAAAAGTCTCTGATTTTGACAACTTTGACAACTCCCCCTCAACACATTACTCCCCCTTAAGAGCTGCTTTTCTGCTTCTCATCATCAATATCATCTCCCCCTTTTTGACCGAAATGGCCAAAGGGTCACTGATCATGCTGTGTGGTGAAGCTGTCAAGTTTTGCAGACAAAACATCAATTTGGTCCTGCATGGCTCTCATCCTCTCAGAGTGCTCAGTCTGGACTTCTCTGATCCCATCAAGTCGTTCCAGAATGATTTGGAAAGCATCTGGAGGTGTATCTGAAGAAGTTGATGCTCTAGACCTTTTGCCACTCCTCCTGGGTGTTGAGGTTGATGCATACCCTGCTGCCTCTGCTTCAGTCTCCATTGGGATACCCTCTCCTTCATCACCTTCATCTTCTTCTCCTGGAAGCCTAACACTTATCCTTTTGCAGGTAAGCTTGTTAATTGCAGAGGGTGTGGACATGGGACTGATGTCTTGAGGGATTGGAACACCCTTCCTTCTAAAAATCCTCATTAGCAAACTGGGAAAGATCAATTTTGGCCTAGAGGTTGTTCTGGTCTCATCCACAATGGTGTCACATATGTGGGAACTTATGTCAATGAAATTCTTTTCTTTGAGATCCATCAGAAAAATTGCTCTAGCACAGTTGATTGTAGTCAACTTCTTTATGGGATAGAGGTTAAACATCATGATTATTGTTAGACACCTCATGTCCACTGGGAAGGCAGTGGTATTCAAACATTTTCCTTCTCTCTGCCCACCTATCCTTTGTTGAACTGTTTCAATAGAAACACTCCTATCCTTGTAATTGATAAATTCCTGATCTTCTAATCTATCAAGCCCTAGCACATCATCAATGACATGTGCATCCAAAATGAATTCTTTACCTCTAACCCAGCAACTTAACTCATTCTCCTTTATCACAGCATTTGAATAAAATTCCCTAATCAGGGGTTCACGCACTACAGGGAAATCACTCAGAAGCTTTTCCCATCCTCTTCCTTCAAAACAGCTGGGGATAAAGGATTGTCTTAAGTCCTCCAAATCTACAAATCTTTCTTGAATAATTCCTGCTTTCAAGAAGATATCCTTGTATATCTCAAAGTGATGAACTGACCTAAACAGTTTAGAATCCATTTTCAATCTTTTGTCAGCCTTCTTTGCAGGAGTTTTCTTCTTCGGAGGTGAGGGAACCATCTGTGAACAATCAGAAGAGGCCACAACAGCATAGAACAATATATGTGTAGAACTAGTCAGTACCATGTAATTAACAAAGAGATTTCAGCCACACAAAAGAACTTGAACACTTAAACAAGAAGCTACTTAAATCAACCACATGGATAAACAAGCCTAAACTAGAAAACACAAGAACAACAGGGAGAATGCAGGGAAAAATTCAGCAAATATAGGAACTATCCTAAAGGCAGATATATGTCATTGAGACATATAATGAAAAAATGATATGAATCATAATCAGCATTTTGAAACTAACAGATGCTCCCAACAGAATAACACAATATAATATGCACATTCAACACAGTAAAACTCACATCCTCAAACGGAACATTTTGAAACAACACAACAGCTCAAGATCAGATAAACTAAAAGACACACTTAGCTAAGCACAAGATGAAGACCAAAAGGGAAACAACCAAGATCAAAACAAATTTTAGCAACAGCATCAGCAAGCTAAGCATGAACATAGAGCAATAGCCGAATCACAAACCCATTTCTAAAACATAAACATATGCGAAAAATCAAAGGGAAAAACACAAAATCAAGTAGAAATGAGTTCAAAACTGAAAATCCATACCTGTGACTTGAAGAATTTGAGCAGAAAATATGCAACAATGGAGATTGGAAATGGGTGCACGGAGAGTTTGGGAAGGAGATAGTTTAGGGAGAAGATGAACAGTCACAAATGTTCGAGGGAAAACTGAAAAAGATTTAAAAACTGCTCCTATTTCTGC
This sequence comes from Quercus lobata, assembly GCF_001633185.2. Classification (NCBI taxonomy): domain Eukaryota; kingdom Viridiplantae; phylum Streptophyta; class Magnoliopsida; order Fagales; family Fagaceae; genus Quercus; species Quercus lobata. The sequence continues at coordinate 26,822,904 of NC_044910.1, read as the reverse complement.
CAAACACGCATTTTTCACGACTTGATTGAGTCGCCACAAAGTCGCCAGTTCAAGCCGCCAAAACACTTAAGGACAAAAACTTGAAAAATTTTTCTAAGTGTTTTTCGCGACTGGAAGGTCTACCTGCGAGTGAGTCGCGAGATGAGCCGCGAAAATCTCTGAGTAACCTTCGCGATTGGACCTTCCACTTGCGAACAAGTCGCCAAAAATGACCCGCGAAGACGCGACTGAGGCACGCGACTTGACATACCCGCGACTAAGCCGCCAAAACAGGGCAAAATTGGATTTTTGAAATTTTCAGATTTTTCAAACAAAATACTTTCCAAAAACACCTAAAACACTCAAAAATCTTTTTGTGCTTGAATTAACAAAGATTGAGCATGTGAAAACACATTTCATCAAGCACAATCACACAAATGAATATGGCATTTATTGAACATAAACTTGTGTGTTGTGTGTAGATATCAACAATGAGATAGTCCTTAGTCTAATGTGAAGCTTCAATGATCAATTCAACCAAGACATACACAATTAGCACTAGATCATGTGACCCATCTCAATTATAGAAATATGTATATATGACCTCCCACAAAACTTGATAACATAATTTGGAGCTTTACATTTAACTCCACTTTTAATCATGACATTTGATCTTTTTGATCTTTTGAGGTAATCACCTCTCATTGTGAGAGTGATATTTGATATTTCACTTTAATGAACAAGCCTTTGGCCTTTTGAATGAATATTTTCTTTAATATAAAGTCGCTTACCCTTTTTCCTAGTCGAATACTAGAATGTGCGACAGGCTTTTACAGCTCAATATCTCTTTTCATATGGAGATTTACATTTGGTGAGCTCTTTTTAGCAAAAACAAAAAAAAAAAAAAAAATAGTGGGAAGATATATAGACACAAGTCTATGCATGTCTCAAGATCAATATAACCATTCACTAATCATTCATGACAAGTTTGAAGATCTATTTACAACAATCACATAGATTTCAAGATTTTCCTACAGTGATATGAGTGCAATGAAACAAGCAATGCTCGAAAATGCACAAAGCCATTAGCACAAAGGTACAAGGCAAAACAAGTTTTGAGACAAAAACTCAACAATGTCAATCAAACTTTTTGATTTTCTAATTTTTATGTGATTTTTGGATTATTGACACTAAAAGAAAAAAGATTGATAAAACAAAATTAAAAATATGCACAAGTAGGCAAACAAACAACCAACAGCAAAAACAACACGCAAACAAAAAAACATCGTCACAAAGCATAGGAAGTATTAATGCATGGACATGTTGTAATGCTTATGCATGAGTACCCTTTTTCACCCACACGTCACTTGCGTTTGGGGTGATTTCCTTATAGGATTGGGTATAGGAGTTAGGACTTTCAAACCTTCGTGAGAAGCTTTCCAAACAGTTGGTGAATGCACCAATCATCTTCATCACGTTCATCATTCCGGGATCACCATTCTGATCTCTAGATTGATCACCTGCCCAATTTCTTCTATAATTTCTAGGTCCTCCTGACCTTTGAGGAGTTGCACTATTCTTTGCTCTCAGCTTTTGGCAATTTGGTCGAGTATGTCCTTGAAGTCCGCAATAATGACACACATAAGTTGCTCTAGGACCTCTTTGTGGTCGTGGACGTGACTTGGCACGAGATTCAGACCTGCCCACAGATTGACTACGGGGATTCAGCATCCGTTGGTTCACCACATTCTTCTTCTCCTCCATCTTGAGCTTCTCATCAGTAAGGTCAGCTACAACTGGATCTTTGGCCTTTACAAACTTCACTTCTTTAGTGACATTTCCAGATGAACTACTTCCTCCGGTATATCCCAATCCGGATTTGTCTGAAAAGCTCTTTTGAGATGAGATAACATCATCTAGCTTCTTGGTGGTGACCCTCTCTATTTTAGCATTTGCTTGCACAACCTCATTCTCAAGAAATCTCACTTTTGTGTAAGTTTCGGACAACTCACCATTCAGTGTTTCTATCTCACATTTGGCCCCCCCTATATCGGATTAGGAGACTTTTGTAGTCCTCCTCTGCCCTCTTCATTTTTCTCACAGCAGTCTTGGCTACCCTTGTGTACTCACCCGACTTCTCCAAGAGTGAGTTATAATTCTCTTGAAGATTTGTTGTGCTTTCATCTTCTTCAGCATCTGATTCTTCAACAATTCCTAGTGATTCATCATCACTATGTTCTCCAAGGTCTTGTACAAGCAGATTCAACTCATCTGAGGACTCAACATGAGCAATGGTCATAAAAGCTGAATAGTTCCCCTCTCCATCACAGCTCTCTTCAGATTCTGAGTCAGATGAATCCAAGTCACTCAATGTCGTGGCATACACTTTACCTTTCGATTTCAAATAATTCGGACATTCCTTCTTAAAGTGTCCATGCCCGTTACATTCGAAGCAAGTGACACCTTGTGTAGGTTGGGATTCTTTTCCATCTTTCTTTTTGAATTCCCTTTTCTCCTTTCTAGAACTTTGGAATTTTCTTTTATCATCAAATTTGCCATTATTTTTGAATTTCAAGAACTTTCTGAAATTTTTGACAAGGTATGCAACATCTTTGTCAACCACATCTTCTCCCGATGAGTCTTGATCTTCCACCTTCTCATTAATGGTCTTTAGAGCAAGAGATTTACTCTTCCGTTGATTGAGCAGCGACATCTCATAAGTCCGCAGAGAACCAACCAGCTCCTATACTTTGATGTCATCAAGGTCCTTGCTCTCTTCAATCACTGTCACTTTAGCACGAAAACTTTTCGGCAATGATCGAAGGATCTTTCTTACAATTTTTGAATCCTCCGTTTTCTCCCCCAAGTTGAACTTGTTGACAACCACCTCATTTAGCTTCCCATAGAAAGAGTCAAAAGACTCATCCTCACTCATCTTGAGCTCCTCAAACCGAGTGGTCAGCATTTGCAACTTGGTGTCTTTCACTTTCTTCGTGCCTTCATAGGTGGTTTCCAAAATCTCCCATGCTTCTTTGGCAACGGTCATGTGAGAAATCCTGTGAAATTCATCTGGAGACACACCACAGAAAATAGCATTGAGTGCTTTACTGTTAGCATTAGATGCAGCAAATGCTGCCTTATCCCATGTGGATTTGGCTGCCTCAGGTCTGGTCCAACCAATCTCAACAGCATCCCAAACAGATTCATCAATAGAACACAGAAAAACTCTCATGCGAACCTTCCAAAAAGCATAATTACTACCATCAAAATATGGAGGTGCATTTAGGGATTGAGACCGATCCATCTCAGAAGGGAGTCAAGGATCACACAATGGTAATGAAACCAATAACAGTGTACCCGCTCTGATATCAAATGAAAGTTCAAAAACGTGTATAAACACCCTTGAACGTTTAGACCCCCAAATTACAACTTAACCAATTCAAGCAATATGTCAAACAACAAGTGTGCGGAAACTTAACATATGCTATAATATGAAATTGGTAAAAACTATCTAAGCCGAAACAAAACACAATCCACAGCAGATAATAAAAAGGCAAAGATAGAGAGGAAGGAAGATGCAAACACAAAGACAACACGCGATGTGTTATCGAAGAGGAAACCGAAGCTCTCGGCGTAAAACCTCTCCGCCGCCCTCCAAGCGGTAAACAATCCACTAGAAAATACAGTTGGGATACATAGACAGCAATAGACCCTCCAAGCCTAATCTACCCAGTGCACCTAAGCCCTTCAAGCTTCTTGCTCCAACGAGGTTGCGCCGAACCTTTTTCTTTTCTAGCTTCCCGGATTCCGCTACTAAACCGTAGCATCAACCAATGAAGATTGGTTCCTTCCTAACTGCTTCCCAGAAATCCAAACAGCTCTCTCACAGTAATGATAATGGTGAGAATCAGGTTTGGTATAATGCCTCTCAAGGATTTGACAATGGAGAGGAAGAGAGATGAGGAATTTGAAGAGACTCTAATGTATAGATTGTGGATGAATCAATCTTGTTTTTCTTTAGGGTTTCTCTCTCAAAATTCTCTCTGGAAGCTCTCTTACAATCGTGGGTAAAAGGGGTATTTATACTGGAGTGGGAGAGGAATGTGAAACGTCAGGTTTTACAAAACAGGGGTGGCTCGCGGCTTGACCTCGCGGCTTGACTAAGTCGCGAGATCCAATCACGAGATAACCGTATGGCCAGTTGTCCTGTTTTGTCCTGTAGTGCTCCAGCTTGCATGACTGTTCACCTTCCAGCATGCTTGGCACGTGTGCTGCGTCTGGCAGCTTGAAGCCGCGAGTCACCCGCGAGGCCTAGCCGCGAGTCTCTGTTTTCTTGCACACTCTTGAGCAATATTCACTCTATCTCACTCACTACCCTTACATCAAACCCACCTAAATACAGGGTTACTAAATGTTGAATTATAAGCAAATTTGGCACGGAATAAAGCTAATTAGATGGTTGAATAAATTCAACCTTACACGTGATATGAACCAGTTCAACACTGCGATCATGCCAGTGAGTTTCTGTATTTCTTTCGGATTTCGAGGAGCCTGTAGGCTATTAATTACTTTGATTTGATCTGGGCTTACCTCTATTCCTTTGTGAGTTACCAAATAGCCTAGGAATTTCCTAGATCCGACCCCAAATGAACACTTGGAAGCATTGAGCCGCAACTTATACTCCCTTAAGATGCCAAAGATGATCTCCAAGTCTTTCACGTGCTCGGACACCATCTTACTTTTTACTACCATATCGTCTATGTAGACTTCAATAACCTTACCTAGCTGAGGTTCGAACATTCTGGTCATCATCCTTTGGTAGGTTGACCCTGCGTTCTTTAGTCCAAAAGGCATCACCTTATAGTGGTAGTTTCTGACGGGTGTCATGAACGTCGTTTTCTCTTGATCCTCTAGTGTCAGTGGTATCTGATGATAGCCCTGGAAAGCGTCCAGGAAGTTCATCCGAGGGTGGCCTACAGTCGCATCTATCAATCAGTCAATTCGAGGTAACGAGAATGGTTCTTTCAGGTATGCCTTGTTCAAATCTATGAAGTCCATGTAGACTCGCTACTTTCCCATTTTCTTTCTTACCACCACCGTATTTGCCAGCCATTCGGGGTAAAAGACTTCTTTGATAGCCTCTGCCCTTTTCAGCTTCATCACTTTGTCTCTAACGGCACTGGCATGTTCTTTCGAGGGATGTCAGGGTGGTTACTTCTTTGGAATGGAAGATGGGTTAACATTCAAGTGATGACAAATGAGACTAAGGTCAACCCCCGGGGCATTGTAAGCGTCCCACGCAAACACTTCAACATTTCTCCTCAGAAACCTGACCAGTTCCTCTTTTTCTTTAGGAGGCAACTCCGAGCCAACCGGGAAAAATCTCTCTGGGTCATTGTCAATGATAAAATTTTCCAAACTTTCACACCTTATCTCCTCGGCTGGTTCACTGACTGGCCCTGCCAAGGTGGCTGGTTGCTATAAGTTTTCAGAAGCCAAGGACTCGGCCTTGGACCGACGTGAGATGGCGGCCTCCATACACTGCCTAGCCATGGCCTGATCTCCACAGATTTCTTCCACTTGGCCTTCGGACGGGTATTTTACCTTTTGGTGAAGTGTGGAAGACACGGCTTTTAGGGCATGGATCCATGGCCTGGCTACTATCGTTGTGTTGGGCAAGTAGGCATCGACCACGATAAAGTCCACCTCCACCACCTCTGACCTGGTCTGGATGGGTAATCTAATCTACCCTTTTGGTACAACTGTCTTCCCTTCGAAGCTGATAAGGGGAGAGTCATAAGCCTTCAAATCCTCCGGCCTTAAGTTCAGCCCCTTGTATAGATTAAGGTACATTACCTCTACCGCGCTGCCCGGGTCTACCAGTACCCTCTTCACATCAAAACCTCTGATTCTCAGCGTAACTACTAAGGCATCGTCGTGAGGTTGGATAGTTCCCCTCTTATCTTCATCCGAGAATCCTAATATTAAAGGGCTTCCCTTTCTAGACCTTTTACATTCTCTTTCCCTGTCCTCGGTAGAGAGCCGAGCTACGGACAGCACCTTGGAAGGAAATGAGCCGGTTCTTCCTGAAGCGGCGAGAATGACGTGTATCGTCCCCGTGGAAGGTCTTAATGATACGTCTTTTCGAGGTTCTTGCATTGCCTGGTCCAAATGACCGCTTGAGGGGTGCAAAAGGTGACGTAACTTTCCTTCTCGGACCAGCTAATCTAGGTGGTTCCATAGATTCCTGCAATCCTCAGTGGCATGCCCATGGTCTTGATGATAGTGACAATACAGGTTTTGGTTACGTTTCGAAAGGTCCCTGCCATTTTTCCCGGCCATCTGAATAAGGGTTTGTTCTTGACTTTCTCTAGCACTTGCTGTACTGGCTCTCTGAACACGGCATTAACCGTTTGCATGTTGCTTTGTCTAGCCTGTCTCAAAAAATTTCTCCTCTGCTGGTTATGGTTATATCGTTCCGACCTAAAATCATTCCCTTTGGGGGGAATGATCTTCTCCTTTCCTTTTCCTTGTAGCTGATCTTCTTCCACCCTTTTGTACTTGTCAATCTTATCTATCAACTGATGAACGTTAGCAACGGGTTTACCAGTGAGAGATTTCCTTAAGCCATGCTTGGTGGGGAGACTGCTTTTGAATGTGCTGATAGCGACATCATCGTGGTTCTCATCCAACTCGTTATACATCTCCCAATACCTATCCGAATACGCCTTTAGGGTTTTTCCCTCGCGCATGGACAAGGACAACAATGAACTTAGGGGTCGAGGGACTCTGCTATTTGTAATAAAGCGAGAACAAAAAGCCTGAGTGAGCTGCTTATAGGAGCCTATGGAATTTGCCTTCAGGCTATTGAACCATCTCATCGCCATTGGCCCTAAGCTGGACGGAAAAACACTTTGCACATCAGAGCCTCATTTTGGGAGTAGATGGCCATTCTTTGGTTGAGCTGGCTCACGTGCTCCATCGGGTCTACTCGAACGTTGTAGATGGCAAACGTTGGTTGATTAAAACGTCGGGGTAATTTAGCCCCTTCGATCCTGTGCGCGAAGGGTAATCTGGAGATTTGATCCAACACCTTATTCATGGTGTCATTACCCAATCCCTTGCTAGATGGGCTCTCATACCTTCGTGCAGGGCGCACCTCATTCTCGTAAGAAAAAGTTTCGCTCGGGGGAGTTCTCGACCTCCGTCTGTAGCTAATGTCCTCCTCCTCATTAGAGGACGCATCTGAACTAGAGGGAGATTGCTTTCGCCGTGCATGGCACAACTTTCTTTTCAAGTCTTCTATTTCTCGTTGCATGGCCTGATGATTGTTACGCCTTCAGGATGCACGACTACCTATTTGGGTACGGCTTTGGCTAGTCTGGGTAGTATGTATGCTTCCCTCATGATTTCCTCCATTGCCTAGATTTGTTCCCGGGTTGGGAGGATTATTTTACCATTGAAAGCCAACAGGTTCCGTTAGTTGAGGGTCAGCTTGGTGGGGATTCTCCAGGTGTGGACCTAATTCCGCCATGCCTAACCGTTGCACTTGCCAACACTTAAGTTCTTCTTCCCACAGACGGCGCCAATTGTAGGCGAATAATTTGGTGACCCAATCCTTGTCACTCAAGTCTTGGTCCAAAAGGTCCCACACAATGAATTTTTGTAGAGTATGGGTTAAAGAACTCGGTTTCAGTTAGTTTAAATGGTTTGATACATGGGTTAAGGGAATACACAAACAAGAACAAAAATGCCATTGTGTAGAAAGGTCTCCAGAAGTGATAAGGCTAAAAACTTGATTAATAGATACATATAAATGCAGTGAGGCTTCTCTACAGTATTCTCTCCTTTTTTTTTTCTTCATCCCTTCTCTTGGGGGACTTTTACATATTATATAGGCCATTTCCTATCATCTGGGCTTTACACTTATTGATCATCTAAACCCCCACTTGAGCACCTGTCCCATCAGACACCCCTCTCAATTCTTTGTGAGTTGCGATAGCCAAGGTAGCACTGTTTAGGGGTCTTCTCCTCATTAACGCAGCCAGGAGAGTAGTTGTAATGCATTTAATGTGGTGGTGGCAGCTTTTATTGAGATATTTCGGGTTTCCTTCCTTTTTACGTATTTGGAAGATGGACTATAGTGGCCAGGATGTACCTTTACTCCGGATTTTGCAGTATCCGAGGAGAAATTACTCCTCGGACATGTTCTCTTTGCCCCAGTGGGCCTGAATAAGGATTGCTTGGGCCACGCTGACTCTTCAAACGGGCTGCGTCCTCGGACGGGCCTAGGGCCCAGCCAGCCTGTTATTTTGGGCCGGTCCCCACAGTATCTACTAGATATTCATGGGAGTGGTTTTGTAAAATTGCATGAACATTAATGTGATTATATAGCCCATTTGTATTTTGCAAATGAGGCATATGCTACTGAAATAAGTAGTGAACAGTATATGATATACTTAACTTTGAGAATTTAATTCTAAAGTTAGGGTGAATGTTTTGAGCTATAAATTAGTATGCTCATCTTTTGGTATGTTTGGATCATAGAAAAATTTTGTATGCCTTGGTTTCTCTATGGTTTGGTATATAATGTGTTTGATGAATGTACCTTGTGTTGTGGGAACCATTTGATATGGGAAATAAGATTTTTCTTGAATTTGAGAGTTAGGTTGTGATTCATGTATAAGTTTAAATACTTAGGAAGAATTTGTCAATAATAAATTTTGGTCTTTCATTTAAGTGATGAGAACAAGAACATGGACACTTGAGCTCCTCTTACACAATCTATTGCGTCTTCTGTTTTCAGGCAATGGATGTGTGACATGTGCGTTTGATAAGTATAAGGATTGTTTAAAAAATTATTATGCATCAAAACCTTTTAGTTAGAGATATTACATAAAAGTATGATTTAAGTAAAGATATATGTTCGTGAGTTGTTCAGTCTTATATATATAATAATTTTAGCATATTGATGTTATTACTTATATCACGAACATAATATTTAAAATTGAAGTGGATATACTACTGTTATAAAATATTTATGTAAAAGCATAATTATCAGAAAAATTTAGTTTTCAGTTATTCCATTGTTATGATTTGAATTCAGCCAGTAGTGGTTATAGTACTAGTATTTCCATGAAGATTTTTATTGGCCATTATAAGTGGTGAGGACTCTATTGTACCCACCCTTGTTGGGAATGGCCAACTTGTGGAGGATGCCAACTGACCCCCATAGTTGATGATATGATTACATCGAAAGGGGTGATACCTTCTGATATGATTCCTGAGATTTCCTAGCATTGTGAGGATTGCTGGATGCCTAGCACTATGTACTAGAAGCCTCCGAAAGTTGTGATAGACTTATAATTGGACTGACTAATATGTATTGTAAGGGTAAAATTCCTAAGTCAAACAATGGGCCTTGGGCCCCGTACGGAGTCCAGCCACGACCAAGGAGAAAATGGGGCACCAGAAGACTTCCAGCCCAACCCTGATGAGCCCAACTTATTTAAAAAGACGTCCGAGGAGAAATGTCTCCTCGGACATACCAAATCTGGGTCCAACGTGCGCCCTATCCATAATGAAGAATCGTCCCAAATGAGTATGGGTAGTAAGGATGAGCCTCACAAAACTGGGAGAAGGAAGAGAGTATAAGACGTCCATGGGGAGACCACAACTGCCGCATTAAATGCAAGGAAGCTATTTTTCTGGCCGCATTAATGTGGAGAAGACAAGCAAACAGTGTTACCTTGGCCAATGCAACTCATAGAAAGATAGGGTGGATGTTCGATGGGACAGGCACTCGAGTGAAGGTTCAGATGATCAACAAGTGTAAGGCTGTTATTAATTTAAGGAGGCTATATAAGAGAAGGAAATCCCCATGAAGAGGGGATCGAAAAAGGAGAAGAAAGAAGGAGATATAGAGAGAGAAAAAGATTATAGCCTTTAAATCAGAAACAGAGGTGCACCCATATGTCTCCTTGGACTGAGTATTCAGTAGAGATAAAGGAGGTGTTCTTACGTCCAACCCGTTGCATGGCTTAAAATTAAGTAACATTCACTTCGTCAAGTCCTAGTTCTGTAACCCGCTCTCTACAAATTCATTGTTTAAGGTCCTTTGGGCCAGAACCACCTACTTGCTGGGCCTGGGCCCCAAAAACTGACCTTATAATTGGCGTCGTCTGTGGGAAGAACTTGTGTCTTGACAAGTGAAACCGTAAGAAATGGAAGGATCAGGTCCGCACCAGACCGGACGCGCAGATTCTCAACGGCAGGACAATTTTTTGAATCTCGAATGGGAGAAAGATCAAGACAAGCAGCGAGAGGGCAGTGTGAATACCTCCCACACGAGCAAGAGCCGCTCGAAAGGGAAAGGACATGCATCCCATAAGCAAAACGATCGAAAGGCTTTACAGCAAAAAATTGATGACTTGAAGAAAAAGCTGCACCGAGCGCAGCGAAGACATCCTTCACCCAGCTCGGACACTAGCAGTAATGAGGATAATGAATACAGGTGGAGATGAAGAACCCCTCCAAGCGAGACTTTTTCCTATGAGGAAGAGCTGCCTCGCAAACGCTGCCATAAAAGCCTATCTTACCAAGGCCTGGCCAACGATGCCATGAGCAAGGCCCTGGATTGCATCTCTCAGTCGCTTTTCACGCGTAGAATAGAGGGGGCAGAGCTTCATCGGCGGTTCCATCAACCAACATTTGCATATACAATGGTTGGAATAACCCAGTAGAGCATGTAAGCCAGTTTAATCAGAGGATGACTATCCATTCCAGGGACGAGGCGTTGATGTGTAAGGTGTTTCCGTCCAGCCTCGAACCTATGGCAATGAGATGGTTTGATGGCCTTAAGCCAAATTCCATAAATTCCTTTAAGCAGCTGACACAGGCTTTTGGTTCCCGCTTCATTACCAGCAGCAGAGTCCCTTAGCCCCTAGATTCCCTCCTATCCTTGTCCATGCGAGAAGAAGAGACATTGAAGGCCTATTCAGACAGGTACTGGGAAATGTATAATGAGATAGAGGGAAATTACGATGATGTCGCCATTAGTACGTTCAAGAGGGGCCTGCCGACAGAGCATGGCTTAAGGAAATCCCTGACTGGGAAACCGGTCACTAGTGTGCACCAACTCATGGACATAATTGACAAGTACAAAAGGGTCGAGGAAGACCAGCAGACGGGAAAGGGCAAAGTGAAGGTTGTCCCTCAGGAGAGGAGGGACTTCAGGTCGGACCATATTATCAATAGTAACAGGCCGAGAAGAGATTACTCAGAGCAGTCTGGATCCACTGGGGCGCAGGCAGTTCATGCTGTGTTCCAAGAACCATTACACAAGATCCTAGAGAAGATAAAGCACGAACTGTTCTTTCAATGGCCAAGCAGGATGGCAGGTGACCCCTTGAAACGTAACCAGAATCTGTATAGCGCGTACCACTAAGAGCCGGGTCACATCACAGATGATTGCAGGAATCTGAGAAACCATTTAGACCGGCTTGTCCGAGAAGGGAAGTTGAGGCATCTATTACATCACCCTGTGGGATGGCAGGAACAGTCAAACACCGAAACCAGGCAAAGCACATTAAGGCCACCCATTGGCACAATAAATGTCATTCTTGCTGCATCTAGAAGGACTGGTTCCCATCCTTTCAGAGTAATGTTAGTGGGCAGGCTCCCGGCTGAAGCGGACAACAGGGAATCCAAGAGGGCTAAAGCAATTGCCATGCCCTTAATCGGATTCTCGAATGAAGACAAACAGGGAACCTTTCAACCCCACGATGATGCCCTAGTCGTCACGCTCAGAATCGGAGGATACGACGTGAAGAGGGTGCTAGTTGATCAAGGCAGTGCCGTGGAAGTAATGTATCCCGACTTGTATAAATGATTGAACCAGAAGCCAGAGGACTTGTCGGCATACGACTCCCCTTTGATCAGCTTTGAAGGAAAAACTGTCACCCCGAAAGGCATGATCAGGCTACCTGTACAAACAGATTCAGACGTGGTGAAGGTGGACTTCATTGTGGTAGATGCATACTCCCCCTACACAACTATCGTGGCCAGACCATGGCTTTATGCACTAGGGGCTGTGTCATCAACCTTACACCAAAAAGTGAAGTATCCGTCAGGAGGTCAAGTGAAAGAAGTAATAGGGAACCAGGCGATGGCCAGGCAATGCATGGTGTCAGCAATCTCACGACGACCAAATAGTGAACCTTCCACCTCAGCTGAGAACGGCTTATAAAAATTAATGACTCCGGTCCCAGCTTCGGGTGGTGGAGGACCATTCATGGAGGTGAGTTGTGAGGATCTGGAGAACATACTCATCGGATCAGACCCAGAGAGGTTTTTTCAGGTCAGCTCAGAATTACCGCCCCAAGAGAAGTCAACACTAATTGATTTTCTCAGACAGAATGTGGACGTATTCGCCTGGGACACCTATGAGGCCCCTGGGGTTGACCTAGATTTCATCTGCCATCACCTTAATGTTAACCCGGCTGTAACACCTAAGAAGCAGCCTCCTCGGTGACCGTCGAAAGAACATGCAGACGCTGTGAGAGAGGAGGTCAAAAACTTGAAGAAAGCGGGGGCTATCAAGGAGGTATTCTACCCCGAATGGTTAGTCAACACAGTCGTGGTAAAAAAGAAGAATGGGAAATTGCGGGTCTATGTAGATTTCACGGACCTAAACAAGGCCTGCCCGAAGGATCCCTTCCCTATGCCGTGGATAGACCAATGGTTGATTCAACTGTCGAACACCCCCAAATGAGTTTTTTGGACGCCTTCCAGGGCTACCATCAGATACCCCTGGCTACTGAGGACCAAGAAAAAACTGCTTTTGTCACCCCCGTTGGAAATTATCATTATAAGGTGATGCCCTTTGACTTAAAGAATGTCGGGTCGACCTACCAAAGGATGATGACTAGGATGTTTGAACAGTAGATGGGAAAGAGCATTGAAATTTATATAGACGACATGGTGGTAAAAAGAAAATTGGTGGCCGACCATGTCAAAGACCTCGGTGACATCTTTCGAATTCCTGCTACTTAACGCGTCCAAGTGTTCATTTGGGGTGGGATCAAGGAAATTTTTAGGCTACATGGTGACCCACAGAGGCATCGAAGTTAACCCTGACCAAATTAGAGCTATACATAGCTTGTAGCCACCCCGGAATCCCAAAGAGGTCCAAAAGCTCACCGGCATGATCGCCACTTTAAATCGTTTCATTTCTCGCTCAGCGGATAGATGCAGGTCTTTCTTCCTCCTATTGAACAAGTGGAAGGGTTTCGAGTGAACTGAGGAGTGTGCTTTAGCTTTCCAACAACTTAAGGAATACCTCGTCTGACCACCAATTATGTCCAGTCCTGAGGCCGATGAGATGCTGTTTGCCTACATCGCTGTAGCCCCTCATGCAGTGAGCTTAGTGTTAATTCGAGAAGACAATGGCACACAACGGCCCGTTTACTACGTAAGCAAATCGCTCCACGAAGCGGAAACACGTTACCTCCCTCTCGAAAAGGCCGTTTTGGCAATTGTACAAGCCACACGAAAACTCCCCCACTATTTCCAGGCGCATACTGTAGTTGTGCTGACCCAGCTTCCACTGAGGTCCATTCTTCGAAGTGCTGACTACACCGGCAGAATTGCAAAATGGGGAACGATTCTGGGCGCCTTCGACATTAGATACATGCCTCGCACCGTTGTGAAAGGTCAGGTCCTCGCAGATCTAGTAGCTGAATTTACAGAGCCCACACCGGAAAGAAGGGAAGATTCAGGGTCACTAAGCCCTGACGGGAAACTGGTCAGCACAATCTCTCAGCAAGAATCGAATTGGTGGAAAGCACACATCGACGGCACAGCCAACCAGAGGGGCTTAGGCGTAGGGCTCGTTCTGGTCTCCCCCAAAGGGATCACCATCGAAAAATCGTTAAGGTTTGGTTTCTCAGCCACGAATAACGAAGCAGAGTATGAGGCACTATTGGAAGGAATGTCAATGATCCAGAAACTGGGTGGAAAATCCGCGAACATGTTCTCGGATTCGAGACTCGTCGTGGGACAAGTAAATGGGGAGTTGGAGGCGAAGGATGAAAGAATGCAAGAGTACTTAGCCCAGGTTAAACGCCTGCAGACCCATTTTTGTCACTTCTATCTGGTGCATGTGTCAAGAAGTAGGAACACCCATACTGATTCTCTTGCAACGCTAGCCACCTCTTCAGCTCAGCCACTTCCCCGGGTTATTCTAGTAGAAGATCTCTATTGCCCAACAACGACGAAGGCCAACAAAATACGAGTCCACAACGTCAGGGCTGGGCCTAGTTGGATGGATCCTCTAGTGCTGTTCTCAAAGCATGACACCTTACCAGACGATAAGAATGAGGCCGACAAGATTAGAAGGAAGGCCTCTCGATTCTGGTTGTCCGAGGACTCGAAACTGTACAGGGGCTCATTCTCAGGGCCGTACTTCCTGTGTGTGCACCCAGAGGCCACTGAACTCATCCTGGAGGAATTACACGAAGGAATTTGTGGAAGTCATAAGGGGGGTAGGTCCCTGTCTCATAGGGCCATAACGCAGGGTTACTGGTGGCCGAACATGCAGAAAGAGGCGTTGGAATATGTGAAGAAGTGCGATCAGTGCCAAAGGTTCGCCCCGAATATATACCAGCCGAGCGGAATACTTAACCCGTTGTCCAGCCCTTGGCCATTTGCACAGTGGGGCCTAGACATCCTAGGACCATTCCCTAAAGCAGTAGGGAACAAGAGATTTCTTCTCGTCGGCACGGATTATTTCACAAAATGGGTCAAAGCTGAAGCGCTGGCAAACATTAGGGACGTTGATGCCAAGAAATTTATTTGGAAAAATATCGTCACTAGATTCTGGATCCCTCACACACTGATCTCGGACAACGGCCTCCAGTTTGATAGTAAAGCTTTCAGAAGGTACTGTAGTAAGCTGGGAATTACCAACAGATACTCCACACCGGCTTACCCGCAGGGTAATGGGCAGGCAGAGGCCGTCAACAAAACTATAGTGAATGGGCTGAAAAAGAGGTTAGACGACGCGAAAGGGAGGTGGGTTGAAGAGTTGGCCCATGTCTTGTGGACATACCACACCACACCTCGCAAGTCCACAGGGGAAACCCCTTTTTCGATGACCTACGGGGCTAAGGCTGTCATTCTACTGAAGGTAAACTTCCCAACACAAAGGACCACTGGATTCTGCCCCGGTGCCAACAACGGACTTCTGGAAAAAAGCTTGGACGTCATCGAGGAAAGAAGGGAAAGCGTAATGGTGCAGCTTGCCCACTATCAGCAAAAGCTCAAGCAAGGTTACGATGCCAAGGTGAAGCTAAGGCCCTTGGCGCCCGGAGATCTAGTACTGAGGAAGGTCCTGGGCACTGCGAGAAACCCTGCGTAGAGGAAACTCAGACCAAATTAGGAAGGCCCATATCGTATCACCTCCATAGCCGGCATAGGAGCCTTCTTTTTGGAAGATTTGGATGAACGTGTAGTGCCACACCCTTGGAATGTAAATAACCTAAAAAGATACTGTTATTAATGAAAGACATAATTCTTGGCGCCACATTACTGTACAGCTACTTGGACTAAGTGTTAAACAGAACTCAAGTTCTGCCTGGCTCCTCGGACCATAGACTTGGGGGAAATTAACCTCAAATCCATCTTCACTAAGTGTTAAACAGAACCCAAGTCCTACCTGGCTCCTCGGACCACAGACTCGGGGGAAATTAACCTCGAATCCGTCTTCACTAAGTGTTAAACAAAACCCAAGTCCTGCCTGGCTCCTCGGACCACAGACTTGGGGGAAATTAACCTCGAATCCATCTTCACTAAGTGTTAAACAGAACCCAAGTCCTGCCTGGCTCCTCGGACCACATAAATTAACCTCGAATGTGTTAAACAGAACCCAAGGCCTGGCTCCTCGAACCATTTGGGGGAAATTAACCTCGAATCCATCTTCACTAAGTGTTAAACAGAACCCAAGTCCTGCCTGGCTCCTCGGACCACAGACTTGGGGGAAATTAACCTCGAATCCATCTTCACTAAGTGTTAAACAGAACCCAAGCTCTGCCTGGCTCCTCGAACCACATACTTGGGGGAAATTAACCTCGAATCCATCTTCACTAAGTGTTAAACAGAACCCAAGTCCTGCCTGGCTCCTCGGACCACAGACTTGGGGGAAATTAACCTCGAATCCATCTTCACTAAGTGTTAAACAGAACCCAAGCTCTGCCTGGCTCCTCGAACCACATACTTGGGGGAAATTAACCTCGAATCCATCTTCACTAAGTGTTAAACAGAACCCAAGTCCTGCCTGGCTCCTCGGACCACAGACTTGGGGGAAATTAACCTCGAATCCATCTTTACTAAGTGTTAAACAGAACCCAAGCTCTGCCTGGCTCCTCGAACCACATACTTGGGGGAAATTAACCTCGAAAGCCATTTTCACTAAGTGTTAAACATAACCCAAGTCCAGCCTAGCCCCTCGGACCACAGGCTTGTGGGAAATTAACCTCTAATCAGTCTTATCTAATTATTGACTATCATTTTTTTACATATTCATTCATTCGTTCATGCTTGGTTCTCAACAGTTAGTGGCAGAACAGACATTCATTCATGATGAAAGCAGAAAAAGGAAGTAGAACAGAAAAATTTAAAGGAAAACAACATCTTTCATTGAAATCCAAAAATGTTCTTTTACAAACATTAACAGAACAAAATATAAAAGGTAAAACAAAAAAAGGCAGCTACAAATAAAATCCTACACTACTTTCCTAAGTCTAAACCCTGAGTAGACTCAGGTTGATCATCTGTTGCCTGAGGTCCTGGAACAGCCTCCTTAGCTTGCGCGACAACATCCCTGATTGAGAGACTGTCCTCGGGCGACTTATCCTTCGCGGCCGGCTGCGCGTCCTCAGCTTCAGGCACAGGGGAGTCCGAGGCTAAGGCCTTCGTTGAGAGAGACTCCTCAGGGGCAACCGTGTCTAGAATCTCACGAATATCTTCTGGAAAAAAGATATACTCAACTTTCCGGAGATCGGAGTTCGCTGGAACTGCTGCCCGATCCAAGGCTACACCCCAAGACATGGTGATGTAATCCCTGCATACGGCGACCACCTCCTCGGTCAGCCTAAGCTTAGTGTCCCTGACTCCGCGATCATATGAGGTCACCACTACTTTCTCGACCGCTTCCCTAGCCACGCGGGCCGCCTCCTTGACCTTTGCAAGCTTGGCCTTGAGATCTGAGACCGCCTACTTCTATGTTGCGAGTTTTTCCTCGGACTGATGGAGCTGTTGGCGCAGATCCTCAGCTTGCTTGGTTGTGTTTTTAAGTCCGACTTCGGCGCTCGCGCGACCCTTTTACGCCTCTTTCACTTCACTGCTCAGGCGATCCTTCTCCTGCCTGAGGGTGCCGGCAGCCTTCTCAGCAGCTAGGCGGGACTGAGCCTCACTGTGCAGGTCCTCACGAGCCTTCTTGGCCCATTCCTCGGTAACAAAAATTTGTTGAGTAACCTACGCCAAAAAAAATAGAGGCCTAATTAAAAGAAAGTGACGAATAAACAAATATGTAATAAGAAAACTAGATAGGAGAAGTCTTCACTTATCATAGCCATGTCCCTCTTCAGCGACATCAAAAGGTCTGGTTACCAAGTAGCCCGAAGACCCTCCATATCACGAGGCAAAAGAAGGGGCTGTTGTAGGGCCTCAGCCAGGAACGACGCCTGCCCTCGTTGGGACTCCCATAGAGTCGCGTCCCAAGAAATCGGGACCCCATCCAACTCGAGCCGTGGCGACCATGTCCACTGTTCCCTCCGAATAGTCACCTCGTCTCGGCTATTAACGGACCTAGTCCTCTTCTCCTTAGGCTCTTTACCCTTCTTTTGGTGCTTGGCCTTTTTAGGGCCGACCTCGCCCTCTTCCAAATCTTCCACAGGCCTTTTTCGCCTCAAATTGGGCATAGGCTGTAATGCTGCATCCGATGTGGGAGGAAGAGGAGGAGGAGCCTTGGAGGTAGGCTGTTCCTTTGAGGCATCTTTGGAGGACTGCCCCTTGTTTCTGTTGGAAAGGAGGCCCCTAAGACCAGACCTTGGTTTCAGATCCATTCCTTCTTCCTCGATCTCTTGGCTGGTATCAACTTGTGCAATTACCAAACCAAGATTGGGGGCTGCCGAGGCACGGTCTAAGTCTAAATCGGAGTCCGAGAGCTCTACTGGCCTGGCCGACACCTCTCCCTCCTCTGCGAAGTGGAACTAGTCTATCTAATCTTCCAAGGACGAGTGCGAGGAACCAGCTTCTTCGCCTGGGACAACTGCTGTGGGAAGAGCACACTGAGCAGGCAGCTGGACAGGAGGTAAATCTCTCGAAGCGAGAAATCCCGGTATGGAGACGTCAATGCGTGCCAATCGTGGACTACCAGCTCTGATGGCTTGACCAGTGTCCACCAGAGCACGCGAAAGGGGCTCGTAATCCAAGATCAAAGAAGCAGCCCGTAGTTGCCCGTCCGCACTCACGTAAATTTCAGACCTCAGAAGGAAATTGAGTGCCGGGACGTTGACCAAAGTTAGCCGAGGAGTCGTTTGCTCCTTGTCTGCGAAGCCCAAAGAAAGGGTTACGTTAGTTCGAGGAGGCAAATAAGCAAAACCAAAACTGAAACAAAGAAAAGAAAGCTCAAGACTAAGGTCCCCTCTAAGAGATCTAATTCTACGGTGCCCCACCTGGTGTTCTTGCCCTGACCGGGTAATGAATACCGTCGTGCCATGGTCCGGAGACGATCAAAAGGTCGTCCTTCAAGCCTTTGTTGGACTTGGGAAGGTAGGATATCAACCTCACCTCGTCGGACCTGGACTTTAGGTAATATGATTCGCCGAGGCTATGGCATTCATATAGATGAACCATGTCGTGCCATGAAAGGCCAATGTTCATCTGATCGTTCAAAGCGTCTATGCACCCCAGGATCCCAAACATATTCGCGGCGCACTGGTAGGGGGCCAACCTATGACCACGCAAATAATCCCTAGTTATCCTCCTCATAGGGATCGTCATTCCTCCTTCCACAAAGGCTATCATTGGAATGGCGACCTGCCCCGTCTTTCTCCTGATCAAGATTTCCTCCAAAGAGCAATACTCTAAACCTACTTCCGGCGGAATACGGTACTTTGCCTTGAAGCCTTCCATACCTGCCAGAGAGTTTACCATTTTCTCAAGCTTACCTATCCCCCTAATCCTAGGCAACGCGAAGACGATTTACTTAAGGAAGAACACCGGGAAAGGCAACGGAAAGGAAGTGTGCACTTACGGGTGAGGAACTTGCTGGGAATCTTCAAAGGAGTGACTGCGGAGGCTTGAACGCTTTGAAAGAGAAGTTGCTGGAATGCTCTGGGTGCTTGAGTGCTTGTCCAAAAAATGGGGAGTAAACTCCTTTAAAAATCTTATATACCCGAGAGAAGCTAAACAGACTTACTCCCGCCTAGAGAAATGGAAATAATATCAACCGTTGATCTGGCGCCCCACCGTCGGATTGAAAGGATATAAATTCGCTAAGCGCAATAATTAGCAGCTCGTGGGTTATTAAACGCCTTCAGTAATAATGAGGCACGTGGGAAGCATATCCCCGCACGGGTGAAGCAGGAATCCATAATAAATGACCCTATGAATGTCAAAATCCCGCCTTTCCTCCTCGGATAAGAGAGAAAGAGCCGGAATTTTGAGGGGCTATTGTAAGGGTAAAATTCCCAAGTCAAAAAATGGGCCTTGGGCCCCGTACAGAGTCCAGCCACGACCAAGGAGAAAATGGGGCTCCAGAAGACTTCCAGCCCAACTCTGATGAGCCCAACTTATTTAAAAAGATGTCCAAGGAGGAATGTCTCCTCGGACATACCAAATCTGGGTCCAACGTGCGCCCTATCCATAATGAAGAATCGTCCCAAACGAATATGGGTAGTAAGGATGAGCCTCACAAAGCTGGGAGAAGGAAGAGAGTATAAGACGTCCATGGGGAGACCACAACTACCGCATTAAATGCAAGGAAGCTACTTTTCTGACCGCATTAATGTGGAGAAGACAAGAAAACAGTGTTACCTTGGCCAATGCAACTCACAGAAAGATAGGGTGGATATCCGATGGGACAGACACTCTAGTGAAGGTCCAGATGATCAACAAGTGTAAGACTGTTATTAATTTAAGGAGGCTATATAAGAGAAGGAAATCCCCATGAAGAGGGGATCGAAAAAGGAGAAGAAAGAAGGAGATATAGAGAGAGAAAAAGATTATAGCCTTTAAATCAGAAACAGAGGTGCATCCATATGTCTCCTCGGACTGAGTATCCAGTAGAGATAAAGGAGGTGTTCTTACGTCCAAACTGTTGCATAGCCTAAAATTAACTAACATTCACTTCGCCAAGTCCTAGTTTTGTAACCCGCTCTCTACAAATTCATTGTCTAAGGTCCTTTAGGCCAGAACCACCTACTTGCTGGGCCTGGGCCCCAAAAACTGACCTTACATGTATTATAAATGAGCTATTAAGCTATTTGGAAATTATAAGAAAAGTATGATGATAAGAAAAGTAAGTGGAATGTGTTATAGGTATGATGGAAAGTTTATGAGTCTATTTAAAGATAAGGTTACTGAATTATTTTAAGTTCCTTATTATGTCTTTTTATTTTTATATGAAAGGAAAATGATGTATTTTCATCTGAAATTTCATAAGTTATTTTAACAATAATATGAAGACTAATTATCCAAGTTGGTGTATCCATAAAATATTTTTTTACATGCATTATTATTAAATGCTCATGGAGCTTAAAACCTTACTGGGTTTCGCAGCTCATCCTATTATATTTCAGTGCACAGGTTTTTTCTTGGAAGCAACAAGAGTATTAGAGGTGACAAGGAATCTGTGATTCTTGTTTGTTAGAATGTATAGTTTTTGTTGTATATTAGTTTAGCTCTTTTGTTATAGAAGAGGAATCAAGATGTTCTTGATCCTTTTGAGCACAGATGTATTTCGGAACCTTAGTTTGTTTTGAACCCCAGTTGTATGTATTGGGTTAGATTTGTAAATAGAAATTTTGCTAAACGTTTAGCTATATAATATTTACACGAATACCTTAAATTTCAGCCAAGCTGTAATCTTACAAAGTTCGAAATGAAATGAAGTTTCAAAGTTTTACAAATTTTGTATATTATGTCTTTCATGCAAGGAAATAAAAAAAGGAATATGAGAAACGATTTTTGGTAAGCACCTTTAGCTTTAGTTGGTTCGTGTTAGTATTGAGGTAAACTTGATATTAACATGCCAGTCATGCTCTAAATTCTGAAGTATAGGTTTGGGTCTTGACACAAAACCTATTGGGTAATTGGGTGAGTTGGGGTTTACCCATAATAATTGGGTTGGGTTGGGTTTGGGTTAGAAGTAATTGGTTAAATGGCCAATAAATGGGTAAATGGGTTTTATGTATCCAACCCAATTATACCCACCCCAAACCCACCCATTTGACACTCCTATCTATGAGCAAGGCCAACTCTAGTTCCATCAACAAATATACCCCAAAATTGTTTGTGTTCATGTATCATAGTTATATATTTTTTGTGTGTTTATTGTTGTATTTGGATTTCATGAAAGTAAAATAAAAAAAGGGGATGTTGATTTTTTTTTTTTTAACTTCATTTTATTTCTTTAATTCATTATTTTGGACTTTTTTGTCATGGGTTTTTTGAATTTATTAAAATTTTGGCTTGGCTTTTTTTAATATTGATTATTTTTTTAAAAAAATTTATTAATCACGTGTCAGTTGAGAATTCAGTTAGCCATATAAGTAGTTTCCTTCATTGAGATGTTGTAAGAACAAAAAATGAAAATTTCTTAAATACTCAAGGTTGAAATTGAAAGTACTCAAAAAGTAAGGACCAAAATGAAATACTAATCCAAAAAGTAACTCTTGGAAATCCTAATTCACTTCACAGTTCATTCATAATCATATGTAAAGGTTTCAAAATAAATGAACTTTTTTTTTTCCAAAATTGAATGAACCCAATTTTTCAAGTAGTGGGGGGTAAGAAACTTTTTAATCTTAGACACACAAAATCCATTTTGACTGATTTTACTGATGCTTATTTTACTAATTTACCCTTCAAAACCCTCGCTATATAAACTTTTCTCTTCTTTAATGTTAGGCCATGACCTTAACATGACTTATTTATTAAACATGTTATGTGAGATGTAACATGACGTTTTACTTGTTTAGTAAACTGTTCATGTTAGGGTCAATGAATATTGATACAATTAATAAACGTTTTATGTTTATGTTGATCTATATATTTGAAATTTTGAATACTTATGAGTCTGGGTGGAGGACAATACATGACTATCTTGGATTTGGTAATGTGTCTAGGTGTAAGACAAAGGGTTATCATTCTTGTTACACTTGCAATGACAAACCATATTCAGAAGCTTTGGAAATATGGCATTCTAAAAGAACTTGGCATGAGACCTTCATCTTTTCTTATAACCAACGCCTCATCTAGTTCCTCGGTAGAATATATCTGATGGAACACAAACTCGTCAGTAAGAGTGGGCAGATGGAATCCCTTGTGGTGTGCGAAGGTTTGCTCGATGAGGGTCATCGGTGTGGTGCCTGCCACAACGTCTCCGATGCCAAAGTTAGGATAATGATCAAACAAAGTAAAGAATCAAAATGTACTCTCAAAGTGTCAGTGTATATCGCACCTTCTGTTGACTGTGTGAGAGCTTTATACCTGCGGCCTTAGGGGCTAGCCGTTGGGGTTGTCAATGCTTTCTCAAGTAACGCCCCTGGTCCAGTAATGAGACTTTTAAGAGGCTCCCAACGGTCTGCTTGGTTGATTTCGTAACTGCTCAGGTCATTGATTGACTGCATTGAATGACTCCTTGCCTTCGTCAGTGATGATAGCTTTCTTCGTTGTTCCTGATGACTTCGTCAAGGATGCTTCCTTCGTCATTAATGTTATCTTCGTCCGTGGGATGTAGCATCGTCATTCCCATCAGTTGCCCCCCAGGTTCTGGGGTCGTCGGTGACTTGTCATGACGATCACAGAAGATGAAAAGTTTTTCTTGTGACTCTTGGGGTTCTGTTCCGCTTTTAATGCTTAGTGGCGGCACTACACGCAATCATGGCCACGTGGCGCGTGATGATCTGTGGAATTAATGGTATGACCCTTGGGTTTTCCGCTGGTTTTTCAATCGTTTTTTGGCCTAAGTTTAAAACTTCTCCTCTTTAATTTTTCTTTTACTTTTCAGAGAGTAAAGACAGAAAAATTCCCCAGTGATACTCTGAGCATTCTCTTGAGACCTCCTTTTTTCTCCAAATCACCTTGCGCTGTGCTTTTGCTGTTCCGCCATTGGAGGTGCGTTTCTCTTTCCTTTTACTTCCTTCTTTTTTCTTTTACTGTAGCATAATTTCTGATTCTCTGTTTCCTTTTATTTCTCTTCTGTTGTGGGTTTCTGTTTTTCTCTTGGGGATTTAGTTTGTACCGTATTTCTCTGCCCTCCGATTTCTGCATTTCCATGGTTGATAGCTTGGAGGTTAGGATAGCTTGCCCGTCGATCTCCTTCCTTTTTGTGCGTCTAGGGGGGTCTTTGGGTACTTATCCGTTTTTAGAAAATTTTGTGTTTAAGGGCAATTGTCTGAGCGTGGTTTTGGGCGACTTGTTGCCCTTGCTCCGTCAATTGCTTAATTGGTTTGAGGGTTTAGCAAGGAGAGGGTTAATGTCTGAGGTTAGGTCTAGTGACCTTGAGACTAGGTTGTCATCTAGTGGTGACCCGGCTGAAGGAGATACAGCCGTCTCTGGCCCTCGGGAGGTTAGGGCTTTTTACGCCCTCAGAGAGGTTTGTGATCTGGACGCCGAAACCGTAAATAGGTTCAAGGATAGGTTTCAGTTTCCGTCTAGGGTTCGTGTTCGTCTACCTAGGGAAGAAGATAGGGCCTGCCACTTTTTTCCAGGTGAAGTATGTTTTCACGAGTCAACTTTCACCTGCGGGTTTAGACTCCCCGTCCACCCGTTCCTGATGGAACTCCTAGCTCACTTTGGTATTCCTCCCGGGCAGCTCATGCCTAACTCGTGGAGGATCATGATCAACTGTATGCAAATATGGTTGGCCTCCAACGGGGATATGATCAGGATAGGTGAGCTCACCTACTTGTACCGTTTGAAAGAGTCCAAGGAGTGGGGGTATTATGAGTTAATCCCTTGGGAGAGAAAGACTAGGATCGTCAAGGGCTTGCCCTCGTCCTTCAGATATTGAAAGTCGCGCTTTTTTTTTGTGTCTGGGGACGACTTCGAGACTCAATCCAGCAGTGATTGGGGTGATATCCCGAGGTTGCTCCGTCGGTGGGGAACCCTGACCTTAGGTGCATCAGTATTTCTCCCCGTCGTTTAATTTTGCCACATTTGAGGCTCTGGTCTTGCTAACTTCTTTGTTTCTTTGTTTGGTATAGTTAAGAGACGGCCTGAACTTAAGAGCCGGTATAAGGAACGCATCGAGACTGCGATCAGGTATGCTGAGACGATTGAGAGCTGGGACGAACTGGTTGACCCCGGTCTCTTGCATTTTATAACCTCGGTCCTGACCCGTCTCCTTACGTTCTTCGTCAACTTGGTATTGAAGGCAAAAAAAGTAAGTATTATCCTCGTCAGTGCTGATTCTTCTTATGTGCATTTAAGCATTCTTGATAGGCGTTTTCTTCTTGCAGAGATGACGACAAAATTTAACAAGGATATCTACGCGAAGATGAGATCGAAGAAGGACGAACCGCTGTCCAACTTGGGGAAGAAGATTATGCGTGTGACCGGGAAGGGTCCTGCTCCCATTCCCCTTAATATCGTTCCTTCCATAGCTTCTGAAACGACGAGGACTGCCTCCCCGACCGCTTCAATAGAGGAGATTCCTACTCCCGGCTCCAAAAGGCCATGTGTGGCTGGCAAAGGGAAGGAGAAGGCTGATACTCGTTCGTCCACAATATGGGATGACGAGACGTTGGTCGTAGATAAGGCTCACGAGGTTGTCACTCCAGCGGACTTGAGGGCTCTTTCTGACATGTCTTTAAACGATGTCGCCTCTCGTCACGTTCACAAACTCGTCCAGGTACGGAGTTCTTCCTTCTACATTTCTTTTTTTTTTTTCTTTTTTTTTTTTTTTACTAATGACTTCATAATTTCCTCCAGGTGTTGGGAGAGAGCCTCCATATTACCACTGAATATCTCACTCAAGAGGCCAAGGTGGCGTCTCTGACAACCCGGATGGAGGCCTTGGAGAAAGAGAACTCTGACCTGAAGATGAACCTGATCACCTCCATGGATGAGGCAACTTCATTGAAGGAGAAAGTCAAAGTGCTGGAGGACGACCTCAGGGTTGAGCGCGGGTTGACTCATGAGAAGGACGAGCAGCTTCTTGCAGCCAAAGAAAAACTTGTAACCATCGCTGCCCGATCTGTGGAGGCTTTCCAGACCACTGATGAGTACAATACTGTGCTCTTCAGTTGGCATTTCAAAGGTTTTGAGCTTCTCCGGAGGTATATGATCAAGCATCCTTCCGGAGTCAACATGGAGAGCCTGGATCTGGAAGAGGTGGACAAGGAGATGGCTCTGGATGAAGCGGCTCAGTCTTCTGCCCCGGGTGATGATGCGCCTGAGCCTGCTGCTGACGTACCGGCCAGTGAAGACACTGCCGATGCCTGATTTAAATACTTAGAAAATTTTTCCTTTTGTTTTATGGTGGGTGCCCGTCTTGTTTTGGGCCTTTTCTTTTTGTAAATCTAATTTCAAAACAATCAATTTTATTTTGAAAACAATGATAGTGGCCCAGTGGTTATGGGCTTGAATGAAGCATAATTACTTTTCCTCCAGATGTTTTGGTTGATTTACATTCGTCTACACTTTTGTACCTTGTTAATCGGTTGTTGCATCCCATCTTGATTTGATGTATGACTCTCTTTTCTCCGTCAAATAGACTCCTGCCATTTGCACCTGCCAGGGGGTTCTGCCTGGGTGGCTTATGTCCGTCAAGGCAGACTCTTGTCACTTAGTTTTTTTTTTTTTTAAGATTATCGTCAGTAACTTACATCCGTCAAGGCGAAATCTTGTTACTAAGTCTTTTAAACCTCCTAGGATGGTCGTCAGTAACTTACATCCGTCAAGGCGGAATCTTGTTACTTAGTCTTTTAAACCTCCTAGTATGGTCGTCAGTAACTTACATCCGTCAAGGCAGAATCTTGTTACTTTGTCTTTTAAACCTCTTAAGATGGTCATCAGTAACTTACATCCGTTAAGGCAGAATCTTGTTACTTAGTCTTTTAAACCTCCTAGTATGGTCGTCAGTAACTTACATCCGTCAAGGCGGAATCTTGTTACTTAGTGATTTATTGGCCTACTAGGGTGGTCGTCAGTAACTTACATCCGTCAAGGCGGAATCTTGTTACTTAATGATTTATAGGCCTTATGATTGACCAGTACTGCCTGCACAAAGACATCAGAGGAATAATTCTTTTATTAATTTCAAGAACGAATGCATTCGTCTATTACATTTACTCATGGTATTTCTTTAAATGCTCAATGTTCCATGGCCGAGGGAGCTTTTGTCCGTCCATAGTTTCCAGATGGTAACTTCCTTGTCTAGAGTAGTGAATGACGCGGTAAGGCCCTTCCCACGTAGGGCCCAGTTTTCCTTGAGTAGGGTCTTTAGTTGCTGTAGTGATTTTGCGAAGGACGAGGTCCCCTATGTCCAGTCGCCTGAGTTTAACCCTCTTGTTGTAGTACTCGATCATTTTTTTTGATACTTTGTCATTCTACTAGATGCGTTATCTCTTACTTCATCCAGGCAGTCCAGGTTGAGCCGCAGTTCATCGTCATTGAGTCCTTCTCTGAAAGTTCCTCGTCTGATGCTTGTTACTCCAACCTCTACTCGGATTACTGCCTTTGTGCCATAGGTAAGCCTAAAGGGTGTCTCTCCTGTCGGGGTTCTGGCTGTGGTCCTGTAAGCCCACAGGACACTAGGTAGTTCTTCTGGCCAGGCACCTTTTGCTTCGTCCAGCTTGGTTTTGATAATCTTGAGCAGCATCCTGTTCGTCACTTCCGTCTGTCCGTTTGCCTGGGGATGTCCCGGGGATGAGAACTGATTCTTGATTCCAAGGTCTGAGCAGAATTCTCTGAAGCCTTGGCTGTCGAACTGCCTCCCATTATCAGATATGATCGTCAAGGGAATCTCGAACCTGCAGATTATGTTTTTCCACACAAAGCTCCGGATCCGAGCCTCAATGATCGTTGCTAGGGCCTCTGCTTCAACCCATTTTGTGAAATAGTCAATAGCAACTAGAAAGAATTTTACTTGACCTTTACCTTGGGGCAGAGGACCGACGATATCGATTCCCCATTGTGCGAATGGCCATGGGGAAGCTATAGTCGTCATTTTCTCTGCTGGAAGCCGTTGCACATTCCCGTATCGTTGGCATTTATTGCACCTTCTGACGATATTAGCAGCGTCCACTTGCATGGTTGGCCAAAAATACCCTGCTCTTATCACCTTGTTGACCAGGGATCTGGAGCCGGCATGGTCGCCACAGATTCCACCGTGTACTTCCTTCAGGATCTATTTGGCCTCTTCCTCGTCGACGCACTTCAAGTAAGGCATAGAGAAGCCTCTCTTGTATAAGACGTCATTCAGGATCGTGAATCTGGCTGCTCCCTTCTTGACCTTTCTGGCTTCTTTTGTGTTTTGAGGGAGGTGCCCGTCTTGGAGGAAAGACATTATGGGCGTCATCCAGGTGTCTGTGCTCTGGAGGGTGAACACTGCAACCTCTTCAATACTAGGGCGTTTATGGACCTCTATTGCCAAGTCCATGGTCATCCTCCCTTCTTCTGATGATGCTAGTTTTGACACTTCATCAGCCCCCATATTCCGGCTTCTTGGGATCTGTACGAACTCCACTGTATCGAACTCCTGAGTTAGTTGTCTCGTCAGTTTTAGGTATTTCTGCATCCTTTCTTTCTTTGCCTCGTACTCTCCCCTGATCTATCCGATTACCAGTTTTGAATCACTCTGGATCAACAAGTTTTTGGCATCAAGAGCTTTCCCAAGCCTCAGGCCCGTCAGTATTCCTTCATACTCGGCTTCATTATTCGTAGCTGGGAACTTTAGTTGGACCCCATATTTCATCACTTCTCCGTCGGGGGTGGTTATGACGACCCCTACTCCCCCCTTCTTTTTGACTGACGAACCATCTGTCTGTATTGTCCATTTATCAACCCCGTCAGGAATTCCATCTTCGTCTGGGAGAGTGAATTCAGCGATGAAGTCGGCCAGAGCTTGCGCCTTGATAGCAGTTCTTGGATGGTACTCGATGTCAAATTGACTAAGTTCAATTGCCCATTGGACCATTCTCCCTGCTGCTTCTGGTTTGTTCATTGATTTCTTGATTGGTTGATCCGTCATCACAAGGATAGGATTTGACTGGAAATATTGCCTGAGCTTGCGCGAGGCTACTATTAGTGCAAACGCAATCTTTTCGATTCTTGGGTATCTGAATTCAGCTCCTTGGAAGGCTTGGCTGATGTAGTAGACCGGGAGTTGCTTCTTGCCTTCTTCTCTAATAAAAGCTGCACTCACTGCCGAGGCTGACACCACCAAGTACAGGTATAGGTTTTCTCCTTCTTTGGACGGGTTTAGAAGAGGCGAGCTGCTCAGATATTGCTTCAGTTCTTGGAAAGCCGCTTCGCACTCGTCAGTCCAAGCAAAGGCCTGCTTCAAGGTCTTAAAGAAGGGCAGGCATTTGTCTGTGGCCCTAGAGACGAACCTGTTTAAAGCCGCTATCCTTCCGGTGAGTTTTTGAACTTCCTTGACTGTCCTGGGGGACGTCATGTTGATGATAGCTTGTACTTTTCCTGGGTTTGCTTCTATTCCTCTTTGGGACACCATGAATCCCAGGAATTTTCCCTAAGCAACCCCAAAGACACACTTACTTGGATTCAATCTCATCTGGTGTGCTTTGAGGGTTGTAAATGTCTCCCTCAGGTCGTCCAGGTGTGCGAGCTCTTCTTTGCTCTTGACGAGCATATCGTCCACGTACACTTCCATGTTCCTGCCAATTTGTTGGCTGAACATTTTGTTCACCAACCTCTGGTACGTAGCCCCGGCATTTTTCAGCCCAAATGGCATCACCCTGTAACAGTAGAGTCCTTGGCTTGTGATGAAGGCGGTCTTCTCTTGGTCTTCTTCAGCCATCCGTATCTGGTTGTATCCTGAGAAGGCGTCCATGAATGTCAGTAATTTGTGTCCGGCTGTGGAGTCCACGAGCTGGTTTATCCTGGGTAGGGGGAAGCTATCCTTTGGGCATGCCTTGTTCAGGTCGGTGAAGTCTACGCACATCCTCCACTTTCCGTTTGCTTTCTTCACCAGGACTACATTTGCCAGCCATTCAGGATAATACACCTCCCGGATGAACCCTGCCGTCAGGAGTTTGGTAACTTCCTCTGCAACTGCCTGGTCTCGTTCTGGAGCGAAAGTTCTTCGTCATTGCTGGACGGGTTTCCGTTCTGGGTCCACATTCAACTTATGCTGGATGACTTCTGGGGATATGCCCGGCATGTTCTCGTGACTCCATGCGAAGACGTCTAGATTCTCTTTAAGGAACTTTATAAGTTTTGTTCTCATCTCGGGGCTCAACGTCGTTCCTATCTTGGTCGTCTTGTTCGCCTCTCCTTCTACCAACTCCACCGTCTCCAGGGCCTCTATCCTGTCTTCTTCCTTCTCCTCAATCATCCAAGAATGGTTCTCCTTCCCAACCAGGACGACTTGGTAGCATTCTCTTGCCAGGACTTGATCTCCTTTCACTTCACCGACACCATTATCTGTTGGGAACTTTACCTTCAAACAGTAAGTTGACGTTGCCGCCTTCCACTTATTGAGAGTGGGTCTTCCAACGATGACATTGTAGGATGAGGGACAATCCACCACCAGGAAATCTACTTGCCGAGTCAACTGCATTGGGTAGGTCCCCGCCGTCACCGTCAATGTCACTATACCCCGGGGGTAGACCCTGTCTCCACTGAAGCTGACGAGTGGAGAATCAAAAGGGCGTAGTCTTTTTGGATCTAGTCTCAGCTATTAGAAGGCTGGGAGGTAGATGATGTCCGCAGAACTGCCATTATCGACGAGGATCCTTTCGGTATTGAACCCTTCTATATTTAACATTATGACCAAGGGATCGTTGTGGGGTTGCTTTACTCCCATGGCATCTCCCTCATTGAAAGACATGTCTTCGTATGTTCGTTGGTGCTTGGAAGGGGGTACGGTGTGGACGCTGTTAACTTGTCTCTGGTATGCCTTTTTGAGTGACTTAAATGACCCTCCTAAGAACGGCCCTCTTGTGATCATGTTGATCTCCCCGATCACTTTGTTTGGAGGATGGGACGGACGATCATCATCCCGGGAGAACGATTCGTGCAGGGTTTTGTCGTCGTTTCTGGACTTGCTATATTCTCCTTTCTTCACATATTTCTGTAACTTCCCTTTCCGTATTAACTCCTCTATCTGCTCCTTCAGGTCCCTGCAATCTTCGGTGTTGTGGCCGTGATCCTTGTGGAACCGGCAGTACTTGTTCTTGTCGCGAACATTAGGGGATAAGTGCAATGGTCTGAGCCATTTGAGATAATGCTCGTCCTTGATCTGCGTGAAAATCTTGTCAACAGGCATGACCAGAGGAGTAAATCTTACCGTCCGAGGATTTTTATCATCTTTCCTCTTATTCCCGTCGTTGTTCCGACGATCTGGTCGATCTCTCTTGAGCCCCCGACGATCGTCTTCCCTCCTTGCCTTGTAGCCTGGCTTTTCGGTATCCTTTATGGCAGCTAAAGCGTATTCAGCATTCATGTATTTATGTGCCTTCAGGAGCATTTCTGCCATCGTCTTTGGTGGATTCTTAGCGAGGGAGGCCACAAGATCTTTAGACCTCAGCCCTGCTTTGAAGGTCATCAGCTGCATCTTGTCATCGGCTTCGTCCACCTCCAAAGTCTCCCGGGTGAATCGTTTGACATATGACCTCAGAGTTTCCTTCTCTCCCTGCTTTACGGTAAGTAAGTAATCTACCGGCCTTTTTGGACGTTGCCCCCCTATGAAATGGCGTAAGAAGGCGCTGCTTAATTGCTCGAAGTTGTCTATGGACGAGGTCCGTCGTGAACCATTCTCTTGCAGCTCCTTTGAGAGTGGTTGGGAAGGAGCGACACAGTATCTCGTCAGGTGGTTGTTGAAGACCCAAAGTCGTCTTAAAGGTATTAAGATGATCCTGAGGGTCCTTGAGTCCGTCGAATGGCTCTAGTTGAGGTAAATGGAATTTTGACGGTATGGGGCATTCAAGCACCGTTGCGGTGAAGGGTGAATCCGTAGCCCTTACCATTTTGTCCACACTCCGGTCTGTTTTTTCTTTGATGGCGCTCCTTAGTTCGTCCATCTCTTTCCTCATTTCTCGAAGAAGATCTGAATTCTGTTCGTCCGGGGTAGCTAGCCTTTGGGGGGTACCTCTCCTGTGGCTATCCCCTTCTCCCTCCAAGTTACCCTTGGACCGGCTTTCGTCCTGTTGGGCCTGCTGAACCTGCTGGAGTCGTAGCTTCATCTCCTGGTTTTTTTTGGTAAGTTCTTCAATGGTGGCTGCAAGGGCTTGAACTTGCTGGGCCAAGGCTACTGAATCTGGGTTGGATTCCATCTGGATATAGAGAATTAATGGAAACTACGTTTTCGAATATGAATCTGAAAACTCGTCCCCACAGACGGGGCCAAACTGATGGAACACAAACTCATCAGTAGGAGTGGGCAGATGGAATCCCTTGTGGTGTGCGAAGGTTTGCTCGATGAGGGTCACCGGTGTGGTGCCTGCCACAACGTCTCCGATGCCAAAGTTAGGATAATGATCAAACAAAGTAAAGAATCAGAATGTACTCTCAAAGTGTCAGTGTATATCGTACCTTCTGTTGACTGTGTGAGAGCTTTATACCTGCGGCCTTAGGGGCTAGCCGTTGGGGTTGTTAATGCTTTCTCAAGTAACGCCCCTGGTCCAATAATGAGACTTTTAAGAGGCTCCCAACGGTCTGCTTGGTTGATTTCGTAACTGCTCAGGTCAATGATTGACTGCATTGAATGACTCCCTGCCTTCGTCAGTGATGATAGCTTTCTTCGTTGTTCCTGATGACTTCGTCAAGGATGCTTCTTTCGTCATTAATGTTATCTTCGTCCGTGGGATGTAGCATCGTCATTCCCATCAATATCCATCATCTAGAAAGTGAGATAATTGAGCAGAAAGAGGCAAGAGTTAGGGTCCAAGAGGCGCAAGCTAAGCAAGAAGAGGTGCAAAAGAATATCCTTAACTTTTTGGGGAGTAAGGGTTATGATGACACTATTACCTATGGGGGTGGTTCGTCTTCAAGCTATAAGACTTATTGTTTAGTCTTTTATCTTAGCAATTGAGCAACATTACATGGTGTGACTACTTTTAATGCATTATTTGAAACTAATTATATTACATTACACTTGAAAATGTATATTTGCTTTCTACAACTTATATATTAGGAGTTGTGATTTTAATTCATTGGTGTGGCTACTCTTGATGCATTGTTAGAAATGTTTCTTATAACATAGTTAATGTTTTTACTTTACGATTTTAATGTAGTATTGTTTTTATATTTATGCAGATTTCTTATTGGTGGCTTTTAGGGAATTTTCTTTTGGCACTACTTGAAGACACTTGAGGACATCTTCTTTTGGCCCTAATTATATTATGCTAAACTTTTTTTATTGTTATAAAACATCTTGTGTTATTGTATGTGTTGCAAACAATTTGTATGGACGGATTGAATTGGATACTTGTTTTATTTTTACTTGTGGAATGTATGGATTGTTTTCTTATAAATGTGTTATTCAAATGTGAAGTTTTAATAATGTAATGACAGGTTACAAGTTAATATCAAAGACAGAAAAAAAAAAAAAAATGAAAACAAAAAATTAGTTTTAGCGACGAATTTTTCCGTCACCAAATATAGCAAAAAATAAAATAAAAATTTCAGTGACAAAATATTTCGTCACTAAATGTAGTAGAATTTTTAAAAAAATAGTTTTAGTGACAAAAATTTCCATTGCTATATGTGCCTGAATTTTCTTAAAAAATAGTTTTAGTGACAAAATTTTTTGTCACTGTATGTACCCGAATTTTCTTAAAAAATAGTTTTAGTGACAAAATTTTTCGTCACTAAAAATGATTTAATAAAATAAAGTGTTTTTGGTGACGAAATATTTTTGTCACTGAATAGTGTTTTTAGCGAGGAAAACATTTCGATGAAATGCTTTCGTCACTAAAAGTTTTTTTTTTTTTTTTTAAATAATCGGACATTTAGTGAAGAAATTTTTCGTCACTAATACCTTTAGTGACGGGGTATTAGCGACAAAATGAATTTCATCACTGAAAATTAGATTTTGTCACTAAAAGTCCTAGGTGACAAAAAATTAGATATTTAGTGACAAAAATTTTCGTCGCTGAAAATACGTTTTGTTGTAGTGCGACACAATATGAACCCAACACATGAACATGAATAGTCACCCTTGCTTTAGACCTTATTCATATGGAGATGGGTTAGGTCAAAATAAAGCAAGGTATAAGGTGTTGATGCGATCTACTTTCAAGTTTCAAGTTTCAACTACTTTGCTAGCAGTTTGAAGTGGACAAGAATTTCAAACATGAAAACATAATTTTTTTTTTTTGGAGAGAGTTTTAACCTGTGGCGTCCACTTTTGATAATAGCTCTTTATTATCAGAAGACACCAATCAATTTTTGGTGTAGGTGGTGATTGAACCTCAGATTTTTTATTTAATCATCAGAAACATGAAAACATAATGGGTTGCTTAAAATTCGTGAGAGAAGGAGGTAGTAGTTTGTGAACTGGACCAACTGGTTTTTTTTTTTTTTTTTTTTTTTTTTTAGAGAGAATTTTTACCTATAGTGTCTGCTCCTGATAATAACTCATTATTATAAGACCAAGACAGACCAACTGGTTGTTTATACGAAGTTACAAGAAGTTAAGCATGATTTACGTTATAGGAAGAGAATGAAATTTCAATGAATAACTAAGTGGGGTTTAGGTATCTTAATAAGTGATGGAATAAGAAAAATTAAAAAAACTACCCACGTGGGGCGTTCAAATTATTCATAAAGACACCTTAATTAATCCGTTGACGAATACATGCTAGGCCCGGTTTGTGTTTATCCCAAAGATTTAGCAAGATTTCAATTCCTGTCATTTATCAACCACTAGTTGGCCCAACCCAACTTCATGATCAAATATAATAAATACTGGAAAAGATTATGGTTGTTGATTATTATATGGATTATGGACTAAAAATTATAATAATCATCATTATTCCAAATCAAAGCTGGCTAGCAACAACGAAAGCCATCACAGTGATGCCCCCATTTGGTGATTGGAAAGATGGAATGGAAAGGAAACAACTAGAAAATGAAATCTTCATTTTTCATAACTGGCTTGACATATTAACTAAAAATTCAATAATATTAATTAATTAATGTTATCCTTTTATTTCAAACATGAATACTCAAATGTTGAGAGGGACGCATGATGTTGATTAGATGTGCAACTGGACCTTAAACTTCAAGGGGTAATCATGCAATCCACCCACATAAATGCAAAGAAACAACTGGACATTGTCTATGAATTATGAAAGAATTTGGTGAAAATAGTATCAAATTTTAAGAAGTATTGAATATTGATGAATTTAATGGGTAAACACTCAAATGACTTAGTGAAGTACATTTTACAACTAATGTATATTGTTAACAATAAAAAAAAAAAAAATCAATTCCGAGTCTTCAATACTATTATTTTGACTTTTTAAATATGTATAGCGTATCACACATTCACACTACCAAATAAATCTCTCTCTCTCTCTCTCTCTCTCTCTCTCTCTCTCTCATATTTGTTAACTGAAAAAAAAAAAAAAAATCTAACTTATGTTCATGTGAAATTTTAATAGAAAAGAAAATGTTAAATACAAAAGGATTTCATGCATTTAACATAAAAATGCATAGTTACAAGAGAGGAATCCCTTGGAGTTGATCCCAAAATACTGCCTATAACGCCATGGGCCATACATATCACTTTTGTGTAACCACATTTCTCATCCCATCTACAAAATAAATGCTTGAAGTTTTTAATGTGAACAGCAAGATGCATTTACACCAAGAGCTCAAAGAAAGAAAGAAAGATACATTTACACCATTTATGTGCACACATTCTCTCGTATACTCTTCCATACCATGAAGCATAGATGCACTATAATAAAAAAATAAAATAAAAAGAAAAAAGAAAGTTGTAGTGGTATATAATTTTTTTTATAAAAATACAACTAAATTATTTATGTGGTTAAACGATTAAGCTTTTGAGACAATTTGTAATTTAATATGGTATCAAAGTAAGAGGTCATAAGTTCAATCATTATCTCTTCCACTTTACCTCTCATTTAAAATCCCATGTGTTGGATCTCACCTATTGAAATGGTAGTTTCGGTATGTCGTTATGTTAGGTAGGTTAAATGATTAAATTTATCATATCTCAATAGCTGAAACTTTTAAAACAATTAGTAATTTAACAAACCACATTTCTCATTTGATCTAACTATTTTAAAGTTTATAACATACTAACAAGATGCATTTAGAACATAATGTATCACGAATAAATTATGTGTGAATAAAAATAGTAAATACTAAAGAAAAGTAAAAATGAACCTTACTATTAATTTATAAGTTATATAATTTATAAGTAATGGGAACTAAATTCACAAATGAAGAACTAAGCAAGAGATCAAATCATAAACTAGTAATATTGGAAGTTTCTTGTATTCTCTTTGGTTAGGCCGATGAAGATTCTTACAAGTTAGGATTTACACTTCACACTCTCTTTTTCCTTCTATTTTTTATATTCTCATTTTTTTTATGGGAGAGGGGTCCTCTCTCTCTCTCTCGTCATTTGTGTGGTGGAAGGGTATGGAGAATGATATTTGTCCCATTAGATGTCTCATTTCTTTGAAAGGAGTAAGTGGGTGCATCACATATGGAAGAAAAACTCTGTTTTGATGGGTCATTCGGTACGTAATAAATGCGATATAGTCATTCAATGCGGAGGTGAAAGTTATTGGATTTAGACACTTCCACCCCTAGTTTTTCAACTATACTTCTCTATTGGTTCTCTGGTAATTGTTAGTCTTTCCTCGATCAGATCATATCCTTGGCAGTGGGCCGAGGATAAGGATGTCCTCGACCATGTACCTAAAGAAGGAACGAGACTTTTTTGTTGTCTTCGCCTTTTTCTTCCTCGATGTTTGGCTAGTTCCTTCTATAACTTCCTTGGGTTGGATCTGCTGCTTCCCCTTCTTCTTTTCTTACTCTTGTGGCTTTTGGACCCATGAGCCTCTTGTACTTATCCTATTCCCCACAAATACATAAATATTTTTTGGCTGGTTTCTAAAAAAAGGAAAAGAAAAAAAAGAAATGCATAAATACACTTAAAAAGAATAATATGTAACTGCTACATATGTAAAGTACATAGAGAAATAATGTTAGAGAATATCTCCCATTAATACTTGAGTTGTAAACTCATTAATGTAAAATGTAACGTAAACTCAAATTGTGTTCTTATTGGTTTGGGGTGTGTCATACACGAGCTGGCCCCGCAAATTATTTTTTGGAATACGGAAGTATTAGAACTTAGATGCCAACCTGGCCCTTGATGCTTTGAATGCAATGTATCACCCACAAAATCCCGAGCAATAAGAAAAATACAAAAATTTTCTGTGTCACTAAAAAACGTGGATCATGATCAGGACCCCACCAAAAAAGTAACGGACGGTCGAGATTGAATGGTCCAAACGAAAAACAGTCGGAGGTTTGAGGCTGTCTTATTATCTATCCAGTTTTATGATCAACTCCGCACGTTGTGACAGCTCACGCAATAGTAGGTGGTGGGACACATGTCGTCGAGGTTGTCCTAACCTGTTACGTGGAGACCAATCATGTTGCTCGGTCGTTCCACGTCATGAAACGACAGGGCAAGTGGGCTCACCTACCTGCGACCTCTACGTTCCCCACGTTCTCGAACAGTTCCTTCTGTTGTATTTCAATCATTGACTCATTCCTTAATTGACTCTCATGCCCTTGCTTATAATGCTAATCACTTCATTTTCTTAACCTACTCACCTTAATTTTTTTACTGATCATGATGAAAAGTGAAAACTTTGCTCAACCTAACATGTTAAAATGTTATCTAATTCCTGGAATATGTTGATGAACACAAAATTACTAAATTGTGATGTCATATATATCCGTGTTGTCTCTATTGGGATTAAATATATTGCATTAGGGGATTTGGAAGCTTAAAAGTGCTTCTTGAAAACCCAAAACACTATGGGTTAATGATTTAAAAAAAAAATTATAGATATGATAAAGCTTTATCTTATAGCATCCATTCTTGAATATTGTTTTTTATCATCAAATTAAAACACTAGTTGGTTTTTGGTGTGAGCGAGATCAAATCTCAAATTTTTTATTTGTTGACGAGATATTTTACCAGTTGAACTAATTGGAACATATAAGGTTATGATTTTTTTTTTTTTTTTTGAGGGTCTATAAGGTTATGATTTGATCAGCGAATCAAGCAATTATATTTCAAAATTAAATAAATAAAATAAAGTAAGCATAATAAATAACCATTTGATTTTAAAAAAAAATTATAAATTGACCCAAAAAATTTAAGCTATTTACAAAATGATGATATTTGACCAATATTCTAACACTTCTACCACTTTTCAAGTTCATGACCAATTATTTTTATATTATGATAAATTACCATTCCATCGCAAAAAATTAAGTTATTAAGAAATGATTAATTTAAATTATTTAACATTTACTCTAACAATAGTAACGCAATTAAGGTTAGTGAAAATCTCCAAAGCACACTCTTTTTTGATACATCCACAATTGTTATGGTGCTAAAAAATAGAGTCATGTGAATATGTGATTGTGATTGTTGAATGATGCTCTTTGACTGAAATTAGTGCACTCAATTTGGCTATTTTCATTCCCTCTAAGATTGGCCCATTTTACTGAGCTTGCTAATCTAAATGGAGTTATTTTGTAGTATTTCTTTTAGTCATGCGTGTAGGAAAAGCAACAATGTAGCCCATGTTTTAGCTAGTCGGGTCTGGTTAGAAGAAGCGCATGGTGGAATAATCAGTTATCTTGGCATAAAAAAAAAATTGGAGTCATGAATTGAAATGAATATCTGTTTTAATTGAAAATTATAATTAATCTCCTAGTTAAGTGAGTAGTGTGGCTATTAGCAAAAAAAAAAAAAAAAATGAAAAGAAGAGAGAGAGAGAAAAGGTGAGTAGTGTGGCTTGGTTTTTTTTTAATTCATACATTATACGGTCCATACACCATAAGAGATTCTCTTTCTTACCTCTCCTCAAAAAGGAGATTCTCTTTCTTACCCTTTTTTGGCTTATAAATTATAGGCGTAAA
This sequence comes from Quercus lobata, assembly GCF_001633185.2. Lineage (NCBI taxonomy): Eukaryota > Viridiplantae > Streptophyta > Magnoliopsida > Fagales > Fagaceae > Quercus > Quercus lobata. Next base: position 26,784,306 of record NC_044910.1, on the reverse strand, counting down.
CACTATTTTGGTCCCTATATTTTGGAGTTATAGTCAATTTGGTCTCTACATTTTAATAGCAGTCAACTTTGTTCCTATTATTTTGAAGTTGTAGTCAATTTGGTCCCTACCGTTAACTCATTAACGGAAAATACTTACGTAGCACACATCATGCACAGTAGGCACACTTAATGCCTACGTGGCCACTGAAAATAATTGTAATAAAATTATTCATCATTTAAAAAATTCCATGTTAGCGTTAAACAAAAAATCCAAAGCAGGAAAAAAAAAATTTTTTGAATGGATTATTTTATAAAGTTCCTTAGTTTTTCTTGGTAGCCAAACACAGAAACCCATGGGTTTTTGAAACACGGCTATAAACCCCTTTTTTTGTAGTGCCAAAAACACAAAAATCGAACACAATCCAAAAAATTCAAAATAACCAAATTTTGTTTCAACAAAATGAACTTGGCATTCGCGTACTAACTCGAACTTATCTTCTCCTCCTTAACCATTTGCAATATTAACACAATACAACAGACACAGATCTGTCTCAAAATTTGATAAAACTTGGATTCAAATAGATAATTACACAATAGTATACAACAATGCCTAATAGTAAGGAGGGTGAGAAAGTGGTCTTCTAAAAGCATAAGCCTTGATGGCTTTATACTCCTTGGCTTTCTTGGCTTCAACCCAAACAGGTACACAACGTGGCCCAATAAAACTGTAGAGTTTTTGAGCCATTGGATTCAACCCTAGCAAATAGCAACCACTGCCACCATTCTCTCGAGAGAAGTTTCTCAAGAGGAAAAAGATTACTTCTGCTAATGCCTTCGTTGACGTGGATTTGGTTATTATGAATTTTCTGGGTTGATTTTTGTCTTTCTAGATTGTTGTGTTTGACTGCCAAGAAAGAGCAAGAACAAACAATGACTCATTTTTCTTTTTCTTTTTCTTTTTGGCCTAATGTGGATTTTTTTTTTTGTTTTTAATTTTTTTTTTAATGTAGACATTACATTTTTAAATGATAAATAATTTTTTTATTATTATTTTAGTAGTCACGTAAGTGTTAAGTGTGCCAACTGTGCATGTCATGTGCCACATAAGCATTTTTCGTTAATGAGTTAAGGGTGGGGACTAAATTGACTGCAAGTTCAAAATAATATGGACTAAATTGATTGCTACTAAAATGTAGGGACCAAATTGACCGTAACTTCAAAATGTAAGGACCAAAATGGTATTTTTGCCTAAATTATAATTAAAAGTTGTTGTTTTCTTCATTATTTTGCAACATGATCAAACCTTTTCCATTTGGAATCTTCTCCAAATGTACACAGTTCATAGAAAACCCATATCTTTATCTTTTCGTCCTTGACAAATATGACAGTCCTAATCAAAATAAAGGTAAGGTTAAAATGTTAAATGATTTTAACAGAGCTTTGGACGGAATATCCTGCCTACAATCTCATACCCCAAAAACATAAATCATATATAATGAAGAAGCCCACACCGGAGACTCCTTTTTTTTTATTCAGCAAATATATAGATATATATATAAAACGATAAAGCAATGATAACAACAAAAAATTATGAACAGACTGAACAGTGATACTATAAATAAACTAGTTTGTTTATAAATAGTTTGGACCCAATTCAAGGATTAGTTCTTTTATGTACATTTATTAAGTAAATGAGTCAAGTTTAAGTCTAAAATTAAACTCAACTATCAAAAAAATCGAGCTCAAACATTCTATTATATTCATGAATGAACTCTTGAGTACTAGATTCAATTTAAATATGAGAATCAATTTAAGTATATATAGTATTAGTATATGTTTATTTGTACACATATATAAAATTATAATTTTGTAGACTTAAGATTGAATTATATAAGTTCGTAAAAAAATTAACAATTTTGTCCCTCCGTCGGTGAAGTTAGTTTGACTTTAGTGTCTTAAAAGATGGAATTGGCTTGATTTTGGTCCCTTAAATATATAATTGGTTTGATATGGTCCCTAAAAAATTAAGTGACTTAAGTGGTTAGTCATGTAAACAGAAAATTACATGAAAATTACACGGAGAGACCAAGTTGTTTTATATTTTAAATTCTAAGTACCAAATTCGAACTTTTAAATTTGAAGGATTAAAATTGAAGTTAGATAAAAGTTTTAGGAACAAAAACTGTAATTTAATATTTGATTTGTCAACCAGTGATTTCAAAAGTTGCACTTTATCCAAGGGATTTTAATTTCTTTAAAAAGTTAGCTCAAAATAATTTTTTTAATCAAATATTTAAATCACATTCTTTAAAAATTAAACACACACAAAAGTATATAATCTTATTATTATTATTATTAATAAAATGATTTTCGGTTTGAGTTTCATCATTTTGTGTAATAAAATATCCCCATACAAATTCTTAAACTCTCTAAATCATCACTATCTTTTAGTTAGATAATTTTAAATTTAAAAACACAAACTAGTTAAAAGAGTAATTTACTATTTTAAAAAAAGATCTCAAATTTTTATTAACTCTCACGTAGGGAAAAATCCTAAAAACTATGACACTATCTTTATCTCACTTTAATTTAAACATTATTTCACTAAACTGAAAAAAAAGGTCTCATTGCATGTACAAATCATGTGTGATGAGGTTAATCCATACTATTTATAAGAAGATTCTCCTTTTTAGATTAGGTTTTTATGTGGTTCAAAAATATCCATAAACCTTACGTTTAACAGGGAAAAAACTTGAGGACAACCAGGTAAAAATATATCTCCAACTCCACTTAAAATGCCTACAAAATAGGACACTCTCCTACTAATTCATATCTTCAAAACAAACTTATCCAAAATTTAAAAAATAAAAAAGGAAAATTATGACACTAAACTAAAAAAAGCCACATCCCATGCAAAGCACGTGTGATGAGGCTAGTATATATATTAAATTTATACACTAAAAACAAATATCATCATACTTTAGTTTAGTTGGATAAGCATAAATTTTAAAATGACAAATTGGAAAATTGAATTCAACCATATATGGGTAAAATATTATTAACCAAATATTTTTTTTTTTTTTTTTAATAGTTATCTTTAAAAATTCTCTATGACTATGTTTTCCTCTAAAATCTTTACATTTTTAAGTCAGATCTATTTGACAATATCATAAGAGATTTTTCCCCCATTTTTCCTAAAAAAATTCTACATTTACAAGCAAGAAAAATAATAATTCCAATTCATTTTACTATATATATATAGGATAGGATTTGAAACATGATTTTTTTTCCTTAATAAATAGTTAGCTAAAAAAATACTTATAAAAAGTCACATATTTAATTAACATTCTTTGAAACATAATGATAATCACACCCAAAAAAAACACCTTATTATGATAGAATATATTAAATATATAAACTAAAACCAAGTACCATTAGTGGGTTCCAGTTAGCTCAACTGGTAAAGTCTCTAATGATTGTATAAGAGATTTGGGGTTCAATCTCCGTCTACACAAAAAACTGATTGGTGTCTTGGTTTGATGATAAAGAGCATCATCAGGAGTGGACGCCATAACTCTCTTAAAAAAAAAGAAAAAAAAACACAAGTACCATTACACTTTAGGTTGATAAATTGCAATTTTTAGAATGACAGTTGACAAATTTAATTCAACCCAAATCATAGCTGGATAAAATATAATTAACCAAATATTAAAAAAGTAATAATTTTAAAGAATTTTTTATAATTATATATTCCTCTTAAAACTTTGCATTGTTAAGTTAGATTTGATTCATAAAATCATAAGAGGAAAAGAAAAAAATTTAAAAAAAATGATTTTCATTTTTCTTATAAAGAAATAAAAAGCCCAATTCCTTTTACTTTTTCTTTTATAGATAGTGTAAGGACACGATTCCTGCGCGGCCCAGTGACATTTTTGGGTTCACGCGGGAGAGATTCCTCACAATACGATTTGTAGAGAGTGGGCTTGAAAAGCTTGGGCTTGGTCACGGGGCGATGGTCCGGTCTGGGTTTCAGAAAGGTCCCTGTGGAAAATGGACTGGGCCTAAACGTTTAAAGCCCCGCCATGCTGCCACTTCTGAGAATGGGCTCCTCGGACTTGATCCGAGGACCCTTGTGATCCTTTCCGGCTGTCCAACGGAGGACCTTTTCCGTTCCGTGCATGGATCGTTCCGGCGATCTTATTCATGAAGTCTTTCTTTTTTCTCCTCCCTTTACTAGATTCACTTACTTCTCCTTTTATACTAGCGTGCATTCGATGTCCTTCGTCCACGTGTAGGGTCAGTCTTTACAAATACTGACATTGGTCCCATCAGTCTAATCCCGGAATTGTTGGGGATGACTTGATAAAGCTGCAGAGTACGGTTCTGTCAGGCATTGGGCCTTATCTAGAAGGGTATTTAGGGTAATCGCCCCAAGGTATTTTGGATTTCCTTACGAATTTATCCCTTTATTCTGGGCGGATTATGGGCCTGCCGAGGACTAGACTGTCCTTGGCTGCCTCCCAAAATTGGTCTGTGCTCTACGTCATGGAGCTTGGGCCACAGTTCTCCTCGGATTGGGCCCTCGGACTCTCTAAGGGCAAATGGGCCTGGTCCACGAATTGTTGGGCCCCACAATAGCCCCTCAAAACCCTTCTATCCGAATTCCGGATTGGAAAGGAGGGTTTTGGCAAACTCGGGCCCTTAATATGGCCCATTTAGCTTGATCCCGCATTTATGTGAGCGGTTTCCCAGGAAGTTAGGCGGTTTTTGAGGGATTCCTTTTAATCCGCTCGGAATCTGCTCCTGCCGCTTGGATGTCCCAGACGCGCCCTTAATGAATCCCCTTAACGAGGCTCATTTATATCCGGCGGCTCATTTGATAAGGTGGAGAAGTGGAACGGACGCCTCTTTTTTCTTCAGATTCTTTGGGAAGGTTGAATGCATTTAATGCCATCCGTTCTGCTCTTCCTATAAGAAGGCAAGCAGGAGGCCATCACTTTCGTACTAACTCCCTTCTATTCTTCTGAGATCGCAACAAATGATGAAGAAATCATGCCCCTCCTCTAGACACCATATTCTGATAAAGCTTGAAATGGCTCAATCAGGGCAAGGGTGGCGCAGACTTAAGATCCGTCCCGCCTCTCTTTTAGCCAAAATCCGAAGCAGGGGCTCACCACGCCGAACTCTTGGCGTGACTGAGTCGAGAATACCCAATATCAGCACCACCCGGCTCCTCACGAGCGTACCTAATATGGCACCAACGTGTTAGGAGTCAGGGCTGAGGCAGGGGCTAAGTGCTTCTGCTTCTCCCTCTTTTGCTCCTTGGTGCCCTCCTCCACCTTCCTCTTATAGTCTTCCCAGCACCAGTTCCACCTTGGTGCCTTCTCTTTTCCCTCTTTTGCTCCTTTTCTTTCTTTTCATCTTTTCTCTCTTCTTCTCTTCCTTCTTTACTCATGTCCTCCATCTTCCTCATCCATCTCCTCCATCTTCTTCATTGATTTCTTCCTTACTATTTCCTTCTCCTTCAATTCTTCTTCCTTCTCCTTCGATTCCTTTCCCTTATTCTTCATCCTTTTCCGAAGAAGGTTGTTATCATGATATGAGCAATATTGAGGCAGAGACTGAAGAGACCTTGAAGATGAGTTTAAAAGAAGCCTGACTGCTTACTTCTCTGTACTGCGAATGTTATCGTTGCTTCAGCAGTCCTCCTTTTGTATAGGCTTGTTTGAGCCCTTTTTTGTACATTGTAATAATCTCTTATATTAATAAAAGTGTTTATTATTTCATTTTGCATATTCCGTTTATGTTTTTGTATATTGGTAAATGCTGCTCGGCTCAATGAGAAAGTATCTAAACCGATGACAACTAAGACCAAAATACTTGATAATAAAAAGATGTTGCCATAACTCTAATATAAGTGTTTGGCCCAATAAGGCCGACTAGTGAAAAGTAATGATTACCCATGCTGGCCGAGGAGAGAGCTGGAGGCTTGATACCGTGTTTGGGTCCGAGGACCATACAAGGCCTTGGTTCTATCCAAAACTCGTAATAATAATAATTTTTATACCTGGTTTCCCCATAGGCTTGAGTCCGAGGACCATGCAAGGCCTTGGTTCAGTCCATAACTTGTAATAATAATAGTTTTTATACTTGGTTTCCCCATAGGCTTGAGTCCGAGGACCATGCAAGGCCTTGGTTCAGTCCATAACTTGTAATAATAGTAGTTTTATACTTGGTTTCCCCATAGGCTTGAGTCCGAGGACCATGCAAGGCCTTGGTTCAGTCCATAACTTGTAATAATAATAGTTTTATACTTGGTTTCCCCATAGGCTTGAGTCCGAGGACCATGCAAGGCCTTGGTTCAGTCTATAACTTGTAATAATAATAGTTTTATACTTGGTTTCCCCATAGGCTTGAGTCCGAGGACCATGCAAGGCCTTGGTTCTGTTTTATTCCCTCTCCTTAGGTATCCCGTACCCGGCCGGGCAGGAGGTTGTCCTCGGCATTAGTTATTACCCGGCGTGGGCCGTAGTCCGTGGGCCATCATGTAGCAAGGGCATGGGCCGCGAATTCACTAGGCCCACAGATCAGGAGATATTTCCATAGTCTTTGGCCACGCGGTACTTTTGGGTGTCCCGATGTTCGAGGTGCACCTCCACGAGGCTCCTTTAGTCTTGTCGTTGCAGAGGTTTGTTGGAAGTCGAGCTGGAGACGTTTTGTCTGTAGCGTTCCTTGGGAAGCTGCGCTAATTAAATGCCACCACCCTATCTCCTCAAATAAATAAGAGAGCAAGTTTTTTTGCCTAGGCACCAGCTCCTTAGTCTCCTCCTTCAGCTTCCTCCCGCAGTAAGTCATGTTTGAGACGAGGGTCGGGGAAGAAAAACTCTCTCCGCCGCAAAGGCGCCACGTTCTCCTCAGGCTCAGAAGAGTGATATACGGGCAACGAAGGCATAGATTTAAAGACATATTCCCTTATGACAGAGGGGAGAGGGTGTTTCCCACGCTTTTAGTCAAAATCCGAAGCAGGTTCTGGCCATGTCAGATTTTTGGTATGTCCGAAGAAGGAATTTCCACCATCAGCACTGTCTACCTTGTAGCCGGCAAATTTCTGCGGGGGCTTCCCAACTTCCGGCTCCCTGCATCTTCTTTGTAGATGGTGTTAACCTGAGGTCAGGTTCTTTTGCTGCCTGAGTTTCGGGCACGTGAAAGCGTTGAGGATGAAACGAGGTCTCGAAGCAGTAGCCAACCTCTCGTCTGTGCTACCTCCTCGGCCTTCTCTTGCTTCCTTGTAACTTTCCTTTCTATCATGTAGCAAGTTTTATCACAAGTTGATTTCAGCTTTTTGTTGTATGCTGTACTGTTTCTTTGTTTTAATAAAAAAGGAAATTTTGCCTACTTATTTTGAATACTACTCTCTTTGCAACATTATTTTGTGGAATGGTGTGCTCCCTGTGTTTGTTTCTTCAATGATACTTAGAGCAGGAAGTTTTGAAACATAATCCAATCAATTCTAATGTACCAACACTACCAAACATTACGGCGATAATTCATAGCAAGTTTAACTCAGGAAACTAGCAAAAATAACAATTGAATATTCTGTGATAAGTATGAGAGTACCGTCCGAGGAGTTGACGGAGGGTAAAGAACTCAAATCGTTTCTCAGGTGACGTATTGCCCTACGTCGCATCGATTCCCTTGGTGCTGTAGATCTAAGAGCAGACTTGCGAATCCCCGCAATTTGGGAACTGACCCAATGACGAGTGGAGAGTTTTCCTCAGATGAATCCAAATTCTACGTAATGTAGTTTTTCCTTACGAGTAGTTGGTTTTCCCATAGGTTTGAGTCCGAGGACCATACAAGACCTTGGTTCTGTCCAAAACTTGTGATATTTATCTCTTGTACTTGGTTTCCCCATAGGTTTGAGTCCGAGGACCATGCAAGACCTTGGTTCTGTCCAAAGCTTGTGAGATTTGTTTTTTGTGCTTGGTTTCCCCACAGGCTTGAGTCCGTGGACCATGCAAGACCTTGGTTCTATCCAAAGCTTTTGATTTTCATCTCTTGTACTTGGTTTCCCCATAGGTTTGAGTCCGTGGACCATGCAAGACCTTGGTTCTGTCCAAAGCTTTTGATTTTGATCTCTTGTGCTTGGTTTCCCCATAGGTTTGAGTCCGAGGACCATGCAAGACCTTGGTTCTGTCCAAAGCTTTTGATTTTCATCTCTTGTACTTGGTTTCCCCATAGGTTTGAGTCCGAGGACCATGCAAGACCTTGGTTCTGTCCAAAGCTTATGAGATTTGTTTTTTGTATTTGTTTGTTTTTCGGATGTAAGCCCCTAGATCAGGGCGGGGAGAGCCGGCTTGAGGCCAAGAGCCCCTAGGGCTGCCTACGCCATGGGCGCTGCAAGGCGTAGCCCCTAGCAGAAGTTTATGTCGGAACAACAGCTGCACGTCAAAGGAGACGGAGGAAGCTCCGTGAATTTTTGCTTAGTAGAGAGTTGACTCCACCGCCACCTGCGCCAAGCGCGCATGCTTTCCCACAGACGGCGCCAATTGTAAGGACACGATTCCTGCGCGGCCCAGTGACATTTTTGGGTTCACGCGGGAGAGATCCCTCACAATACGATTTGTAGAGAGTGGGCTTGAAAAGTTTGGGCTTGGTCACGGGGCGATGGTCCGGTCTGGGTTTCAGAAAGGTCCCTGTGGAAAATGGACTGGGCCTAAACGTTTAAAGCCCCGCCATGCTACCACTTCTGAGAATGGGCTCCTCGGACTTGATCCGAGGACCCTTGTGATCCTTTCCGGCTGTCCAACGGAGGACCTTCTCCGTTCCGTGCATGGATCGTTCCGACGATCTTATTCATGAAGTCTTTCTTTTTTCTCCTCCCTTTACTAGATTCACTTACTTCTCCTTTTATACTAGCATGCATTCGATGTCCTTCGTCCACGTGTAGGGTCAGTCTTTACAAATACTGACATTGGTCCCATCAGTCTAATCCCGGAATTGTTGGGGATGACTTGATAAAGCTGCAGAGTACGGTTCTGTCAGGCATTGGGCCTTATCCAGAAGGGTATTTAGGGTAATTGCCCCAAGGTATTTTGGATTTCCTTACGAATTTATCCCTTTATTCTGGGCGGATTATGGGCCTGCCGAGGACTAGACTGTCCTCGGCTGCCTCCCAAAATTGGTCTGTGCTCTGCGTCATGGAGCTTGGGCCACAGTTCTCCTCGGATTGGGCCCTCGGACTCTCTAAGGGCAAATGGGTCTGGTCCACGAATTGTTGGGCCCCACAGATAGCATATTAATTTTCTATTAAAAAAAAAGGGAAACTTCCTAATATAAGTTAACTCAAAAGTCAAAATTGTTATAAAAAAAGAAGAAGAAGAAGATTTAAATATTTTTTATTTGATTTACTTTCTTTGAAAAGTAAACACAAAAATAGAATTTTTTTTTTTTTTTTGGTTAAAACAAAAATAGAAAATTACATCCATATTAGGATGTGAATATAGGAAATTTATAAACAAAAAAAAATATTTAGAGGAAAAAAAAGTAGATATAATATAGTTTAACTTTTAAAATGACAAGTATACAAATTAAATTCGACGCAAACCATAAATGGATAAACCAAAGATTAAAAAAGTAACAGTCTTTGAAATTTCTAAAAAATTATCACTGTTAAGTTAGATCTGATTCATAAAATCATAAGTGGAAAATTTTTTTTAATTATTCCTAGCTAATTTTCTACATTTCCAAGCAAGAAAAAAAAGTCTAATTCCTTTTACTTTCTGTTCCATCAGTACATTCCGGTCCCTCCCCTTAACGTTCAGATTTCAAACTGCTAGACCTTTTTAGTAGTTAGGAGTTACAGTTACAATTAGAGCCAATGGCAGTTAAGTCATTTTAGAAACTTCTATCAATCTAATCCATTGCATTGAAAAACTCATCATACTTCATTGCTCTCTTATTTCTAGAACAAACCAGAGGAGTGGAGAGGAGTGTGTGTCACCAACTCTGTCTCTGTCTCTGTGTGTAGCTTTCAAGCTTAGCTATCACAACCCACTTCACCCTTCACTAGTGCTTCTAATCCAAACCACTATCAATCTTTCCTCAAACTCCACTCTGTTTCATTCTTCTAAACCAAACCATCAATCTCCATTCAATCCATCCCATAATTCTGTTTTGGAATAAGTCTTCATCTTTATCTCTCTTCAGGTTGCTTTCATTGCCTACGGGGTGGGTTCCTATTAATAATTCAATTCAAACCCAATACAATACTCATCACCCAAGTTTCCAAGGTACATGCTAGCACTATGTAAGTATTGCATTGCTTTGACTTTTTTGAATTCTTGAAAATCCGGTTGCTTTGTGCTTGATTTCCTATGTTTTGATGCGTGAAATGGGTGATTTAGTGCTTGGGTTATAATATATGGTGTTTGTGTTTTTTCTGTCATTTGATTTTATGTATCTTCTTCTCTTCTGAGTGTGCTTTAGTTTGGCAAACCTTGGCTGTCTATACTGAGTTATGTTAATCCTCTGCTTGGTTGCTGAGTATTTAAATGAAGTACAGAAATCAAGATTTAGAATCTTTATAGCTTGAGGAAAAGTGAAAAACCATTACTTTTAAACTCATGTCAGACTGATCTATACTAATTTAGTTTGTGTAGTACTTTTTTTTTTTCTTGGACAAAGTTTCTCTCCAAACTCTCACCTAAATGATTATATATTTTGAAAATCCAACCGGTGAATTGCATGTTATTTATGTTCTTAACATTTATGTCAAATTTCGTTCAAATCAGATTTTAATTACTAATTGAACCATAAAAAAAAATTTATGCATAATTTAAGACAACAAAAACTTGAAATTTTAATGTTTGATTGATGACATAACTATTGATCGGTGAAATTTTGCAAGCATGGAGGTTATAATAAGAAAATGCAATCTAATGGTGGATTTGTATTCATATCCAACAAAAAGCTATGAAGGGAATTTGGAGAGAAACTTTGTTCTGTTTTTTTTTTTTTTTCTTCGTTTTATAATAGATTATCATCTGCAAAAGTGTTATGAAAGACCTAGAGGATTTGAAAGGTGGGGGTTATGAGGGAGCTAGAAAAAGGGCTATGAAAGGTGCAGTTAGATGTTCCTTTTCTTAGAATACTTATCAAGTGGTGAAATTTTCTACATGCTATCAGAGCCACGGATCTGCTGTATTGAGCCTCTCTCCAACTTCTACTTCCAGCCAGCAGGCCTTTTCTTTGTCATTTCTCCAGCCGGCAGGCCTTTTCTTTGTCATTAGCCTTTTTCACATTCTTTTAGACTTCACAAGCCGGCAGGCCTTTTCTTTGTCATTAGCCTTTCTCACATTCTTTTAGATTTCTCTCTCACTTAAGTTCTTTCACTCTTGTATACTATTTAGGTCAAGTTTGGATTGCACTGAAAATTGAAAGTTGGAGCGTTTGGCATTTTTTCTGTGGGTCCCATGCACTATTCACGGGACCCGCAAGTATGGAAAAACGTAAATGTTAAGTTATAACTGGGTCCCACGATACTATTCACATATTTAAAAATTATTTTACTACAGTGTTTTTAGCAATAAGCAGTATCCAAATTCCAAATAGACCCTTAGACTCCTACCACCATTTAATTATATCTAATTTTAAAAAATAAAATATTCAATAATTTGGTACAAGCACCCATGGGTTTATGTTTTTCCCCTCTTGTATTCATGTCAAAGTCATTCATGATGGTCACCACCAAGATCACTGTGTTCATACCATCACTAACACTAATCTATATGAGTTTATAATCCAAGATCACAAACTGAAGAAGCATTTGGCTTGGACCTTTGCACACAGTGATTCAAAATTCAACCCATGAATCTTTCTTTTCCACATTGTTAAGGTTTAAGGTTTCAAGTTTAAAGGAAACTTGGTGTGAAGGTTCTAAACTGTGTCTCATGGAAACCAAAATATTGGTCCATGAAGTTCTTATTTTGTCCATATAAGGTCTTGTTCATGATTGCCCAAGTGACGCTTTTTTTCTTTTCTGGTGGTGGTCCAGTGGATGATATGGAACTTTGATTTGTGATGGCAAAATCCAAATTTGGTTTATGCAAAGTGTTTTTTTTTTTTTTTTTGGGTCAAAATTATCGTAAGTTTGAGGGGGTAGTGTGAGGAAATATATATCATGGAAAGAATCACCCATCAAGTAAGAAAGAGTTGAGCATATAATGAATTATGAAATTGGATACAATAATATTATGATTTTTTTAATTATTTTATTGTATAAATCCTTTAACGAGTTGATTGTAATCAAGTAAATATTTTGAATTATATTCATTTTTCTATATGCTATCGTAGCAAGTGATCTTGAATTCAAACCTTGTCTCCATCGTATCTCCATTTAGAGTTAAAACTTCCACATGTTAGACCCTCCTACTCATTGAGTGGCATTTTCCCATGTGTATTAGGCTTTTAGGTAATTTTCATAATGGTTTGTGAACATAGTGAGAGGTTAGACCTTGGTGAGATGGAAAGTGTTCTCTGCCCAAGCAATGTGCTGCAAGTTTGAGTCCAGGAATCAGCCTATGTAGAAATTGAAGAAAAGACTGCCTACCAACCACCTCGTTCAATCCCACATAAATGGGAGCCTTGCACATCAGGTACATTTGTGAAACATAGTGAGAAAGCAGGGTAAGAACTACTAGACAAAGGCTTGAGAATTATGAATAATAGGTTGAGGATAAAAAAAAGGCTTTATGATCTAGAGTTTGTGATGCATTTTCATGATGGTGATATGTAGGAAGGATGTGTTAGTGTGGAGGAAGCCTTGTGAAATGTTTTTCAGTTTAATCTTTATAGTGAGGTCATGGTGATCTTGCTCTTCTAGCTAAGGTGTGCTAGTCCTTTGGGCAATCTTTCAGTGAGAAGCAGGCATGCAAGATCCTTCATAGGAGCAGCAGGCATAAGAGTGATGTTACTTCTGTTGATGGTTTGTTTAGTCATTTCTTAGAAGTTTGGGAGCTTTGGGTGTTTCGGTGTTTGTGTTTTTTTTTTTGTTGTCACAAGCTAGGTGATGACAAAATCCATATTTGACCCTGCCTATCATGATGGAGGGTTAATGTTGGCAAATAAAGAAACATGGGTAGCTCCTCATTGATTGTTTAGTGAATATGGGAAAAGCATAATACAACAGATTTTTCCTTGAGATTTCGGGCTTTGCCATACTTTAGTTGAAAAATATTGCACTTAGAATTCCAGTTCTTTTGAAAAAATTCTTTGATTATACTACTAATGATTGCACTTATGCCAATTTTCCTTATGTCGATCGCTTTCTCTTTTGTTTAATTTTTTCCACCCTTATCTTTAATGTGTATGTCTACTTGGTGTGTATCTGGATCTGGATCCTTTCTTTTGCATTTCTCTGCTGCTAAATGAAATTTTGGCCTAATTGTCCTAACTGAATTGCTTTTCTCTGCAACGAAATGGATCTTTACTCATTTAATGCAACTCCTTTTGCATTTGAATAAGAAATAATAAAAATTTGATCACAGATAAGGAAAGGAGAATATCACAGAAGAAAATATAGGAGAAATAGTGTAATCTGTGTGATGTTATTTCCAATACTAGTTCATGGGAGTTAGGGGATCAAGCAGTGCTTTTTTTTTTTTTTTTTGCCTAAGTGGGGTATTAACATTTTTTATTGTTTCTCCAGAAATCTTTTCTATCCTTTCTGTAAGCATCTGTTACGCAATGGAGGCTGAAAAGGGGGTTTCTTTGGAGGATGAGAGTTGTGTTATTGAGAAAAAACATGTGGAAGAATCAGTTGAGCATTTGAACAAAGAGGGTGAGAATGTTAGTGACTGTGCAGTTCCCACTATTAATGGAATATCTGAACCAATAAAGAAAGCTGAAGGCTTAAATTCTTCTGGAGTGGTAGTTAAAGCCTCTGCAGCTGTATCTACAAGTAAAAACTTAAAATCCATAAAGGTACAACACAAAGAATTTTCCAACTTGAACTGATTCTCTTATGATTATCATAGCACATATGTAGGGGACCTTCTTATTATTATTTTTTGGTTTATCTGTCTTTTGTGATCAGGAAACGAGAACTCTGAATAGTGGTTCACCAAAGAACAATAAACTAGCCAAGGATCATAAAGCTAGTTTGAAAGCCACAAGTCCTTTTTCTCGTAACCAGAGGTTGCTTACTCAGAGTCTCTCCTTCCCCTCAAGAGGAGTATGCTCTGATGTTCTAAACAAGAGCATTGAGGTCTACCCAGTGAAAAAAGAAGTGAAACATGCTCAAAGAAATGGGACTAGATCCCAGGCCTCCGGTGGACCAGCCACTTCAACTTCACGTCTGACTCATCCAAACAGGCCTGCATCCATTGGACTCCACTCAAAGGAAGCTAATACAATTGGTGGAACTTCTGGTCGGCAGACTTCTTTAGCATCCATGCCTAGCATTAGATGCTCTGTGGTATCGTTTTTTTGGCCATATGTTCCTTTTATGCTCCCTTTATTACTCTACCTCATGCTAAAGTGTGTTCTTTGTTGTATCAGCCTGGGAAGTCTCGTACTGTGAGTGCAACTGCTACCTGTCCTCCAACTGAGGCACCCCCGTGAGTCACAACTTCTTCAATATAGTTTTTTATTATAGATTTTGGGAGAGCATCTATATATCTCTGCTGAATAAATTCTCATGCTATGATTTCATGTAATTGCAGATCAGTTGATCAAAATCCAACTCCTGTGAAAGCAGCACTACCAGTGAAAGAGGATGATGATGTTAATTCCACTACTTCGTATGATCCTTGATCAGCATGTTTTTTTTACATTTGCTACAAGAATAATCATTCATTTTTTCTCATCTCTTTCTTATAATATTCTCATTATCTTCTTTATTTTTATCAGAAGTGCTACTCCTTGTGGGACTCCTAGTGAGCGGAGGAGCAGTGGTTCAGGATTTTCCTTCAGGTTGAATGAACGAGCTGAGAAACGAAAGGAGGTTGCTGATGCTCTTTTAAAACCCTGTTAAAAGTTTTCTTTTAAATGCAAAAACTGATCACTTTTTTTTATTGGCCAGTTCTTTTCAAAGCTAGAAGAGAAGATTCAGGCAAGAGAAGTAGAAAGAAATAGCTTGCAAGAAAAATCAAAGGTGTTGGGGACAACATTCTTTGCACTTGGAAGATGCTTTGCATTAATCATTCTTTCTTTAACTTTTCTGCTTGATATCTATTCCATTTCAGTTATTTAATCCGTGCTCATTCTGGGTATCTTGCAGGAAAACCAGGAGGCGGAGATCAAGCAACTGAGAAAAAGCCTGACATTTAAAGCTACACCCATGCCAAGTTTCTATAAAGAGCCACCTCCAAAAATTGAAATAAAGAAGGTGACTCATCTATTTGTTTGATGCTTTCAGGGGTTTTTTTTTTAAAAAAAAAAATTCTTTAACACCAATGACCTTGCAATTAAAACCTTCCCAATTGAGTTGGCATTCTATGCAAAACAAAGTGGGTTAATTTAACTTGCATGCTATAGGGTTCCAAGACACTCTTTAAACTCAAGCAGTCTTTTCACTCTAATATTTGGGAGAACCCCACTTAAAATAGTAAGTTTATTCTTATGGCCAACATCAGATCTGGTGCAATGTTACAAGCTTGAACTTAAATTTTTTTATCCTAGAAATAGTTGAACTTCAAGCAGGTTGGGGCTAGAACTTAAGCGCTTGTTTGGATTGAGGGGGGAGGGAGGGGGAGTGGAGAGGAGTAGAGTAGAGTTGGCTGGAAATAGGCTAATTTCTAGCCAACTCTACTCTATTCCCTTCCACTCTCCCCCCTTCCCCTCAATCCAAACGAACCATAAAAGACATCCAACTCTTTTAACACAAAACATACCTGCTGTATTCATAAACTTATACACCTCTAATAAATATGTGTGAACTCCTATAATCTAATAGAGTTAGTGTTCAAAATGAGCTAGAGAAGCCTACTCTTTCTGCTTCCCCCCTCTGCTTCATGCACCTTGCTTTTTGTTTCTCAGCATTGTGTCTACTCATTCATCTAGATACCAACTACACGTGCAAAATCTCCAAAGCTTGGAAGGCAGAAGAGCACTTTGAATGCGAGAAACAATTCCTTAGAAGGTGATGGACCTTGTCTCGGCCCAAGTCTCAGCCTATCTCCGAAGCTTGAGAAGAACAAGAATTCCATTGCTGCAAACAACTCTTCAGAAGGTGGTGGCTCTTGTCTTAGCCCACGTCTTAACAGAGGACAGAACAATTCAACTAAGGGATTTCAGGCAAAATCTGATAAAGATGCTGCTTCAAAGAAACCAATTAGAAAGTCCCAATCCAGGCTTCAACCTCAGGAACTTGCAGTCACTAAAACTGAAGGAAAGCCTGCCAACTCTAAACCTGAGGCCCCAGGAGAAGACACCAAAAACCAGGCTCTGCATGTTTCAGAATGCAAAGATAAGATGGACTCGGAATCTGCAGTGGATACCTCTCAGAACAATGCACTGGTTTTGAATTCACCTGCCACTGAGATTATGCCTCATGAAGTTTCTGTTGGAGGTTAAGGATGCAATACTTGGACCGTGTGTTTATAAATTATAGGTATACAATTTTTAAGTTTAATTGGACTTGTGAATCAAAGGAAAAAAGATGTGTGTTGTGATTAAATCTTGTATGTTAAATATTGTTCTCTACAGCTTAATGTAGTTATGCCTTTCTATTTTCTTATTTTTTATTATATGGAAGTTTTTGCTTCTGTGATCCTATATGACCTTCATGCAGAGTTAATGGATGTCCCGCGTCTTGCAAGAATTAATAAATTTGTGTGGGAAATTGAGAATTAGCCTTCTCCTTTTTCTTGTTTTGTTTGTGTAAGCTCTTCTTCTACATACCTATAAGTATTCCAGTGAGGAATAAGCCTTTTTAGTTGTCTCTCATGAATTAAAGCACTAGTCAAGGGCTTGTGTATATATATATATATATATATATATACTTGGACTTAAAAGTTGAGGATGAATTAATTTTCTGAAACTCATGATTACCCTATATCTCCTATCACGAGGGAGAGGGAGACATGGTAGCATCTTCCCATTTTACTTTTTACTTTTAGAGTTCTTATCTAAAAGTTGTTTAGGAACTGCTTCAATAAATAATTTTGATAGATACAAATAGAATTTAACTACTTCGTGATGATTGTTTTATATCACCACATTTAAACACCAATTGATTTTTAGTAAATAGTTATTATCGGAAGCAACGACTTCTTTCCTTTCATTCTTGCAACCACGGTGTCAGAGTCGATTTCATTGCCAACATCAAACTTTCCACAGTACTTAAGATTAGAACTTTATGTTGGCCCATAAACCAATAATTTCCAAAAGGTGCATGACAAAAAGCACAACAATTATTAGTCACCACGACTGATGAAAAAGTACTAGATGAAATGGGCTATAACCTTCACTTAGAGATGAGAAATGAGGAGATCCTTCATAACCTCGTAGTCGTCCAAACCTATTTGGGCACCATCCAACACAGATTTAGCCAACAATTAGACCAGTAAGTCCAGTTAAAACTTTCCTAATTCAAAAGACATGGAGAACACCCAAAATTGTAGTATTGATTCCACATTAACAAAATTAAAGTACGAAGGTATGAATATTGGCATTTGGGAGCCATCTCTTTAGAGTAGTATAATGCGGCCAAAACTCCAGGAACTTAAATTTTTTACTTTCAACATCAGATACTCCTTAATTTTCCAAAAAACTAATTTCCAGATGTTGAGGATTTTACCAAATTAAGAAGTAACAATGAGAGAACAAAATGAACACATTAAGTAAATAGAAATTAGTGATTGACTTGGAGACACAATTGAATATTATCCTTAGACAATATTTGTCTCCATACGCAAGTTACTAAGGGTTTCTACAAATAGCAATTTTCGAGAATACCCATATGATTTCTTGTGTTTCTTTATAACTTACTATTTTGGGGAAATAGTCACCATTTTCAAGCGAGCATTAACCTCTATTTATACTCATAGAGTTATAACCCTTCAAAAGGTACGTATAGAGAGTTACAATGTCTCATAAAACCGTTCATAAGGCTTGAAACTTTTTCAAACGTTCAGAATAGTTATTAGAAAATTCTGCAAAAATTCAGTTTTTCACGAGTCTCGATTGATCGAGAGGAATCGAGCATCAATCGAAGGCTCTTTTTGATTGATCGAACAAGAATCGAGCATCAATCGAGTCAAACAGAAGCTTCAGATCAATTCGATCAATCGAGCAAAAGCTTCGACCGATCGAGAAGCCTTTCTCATTGCTTTGATCGAACATCCTGAAACTTGAATTTTCACAAAGAAAATTCTAGATCTCGAAATTCAATTTTATTTATTTTACAAACGAATACTCTCTAACCTTATATCATTATTATAACCTATCCCTGTATATACCTATATATACAACACTAGACTCATAAGTTGATTTGATCTTTTTGGAAATGGTTGATGAGAAATTATTCTTTCTTTTTAACACTGAGTGTCCGTCTGGCAAATATTATTTTTGTCAACTTATTTTACTATTCAGCTTATTTTTGTTACTATTCATGGATCCCACTACACTTTTTGGTATTATTCATGTGTTTCACTGTACTATTTTAGCTAACTTTTACCTTTACATCTATTTGCAGCAAAAAGTTTTCGGTTTCTGTAAAATAAGTAGATCCCAAACAGACCCTGAATATATTAAAATTCTAACATTTAAATAAACCGACTCTATAATTTCCTAACTGCAATACTATAGTTTAACTTCCTACAATACCTAACTACGAATCTAAGATGCATGTACCAAGCTTGACATAATGCTAACGAGAATTTCACATGACTACTAAACATATAAGAAGTGACAATTGATACTTACCCGTTGGAAACTCCAACACCAAGAAGTGTCAATTGATTTACAAGGCTCTTGGCTTCATCATTCTTATTATGAATATTTGTAAACATGTTTGATTGCATTTTTTAAATATTGGTAAGGTAGTTAATGGACTCTAGCTCAAATGACACTTTTTTTACCCCTTAAAGATTGAAGGGTAAGGTTTTGGATTCAAGATCCATGGATAAGTCAATTTGAGTAACTACAATATCAGCTCGATCGATTGATGTCAAATATGGCATGTGAACAAACTTGAACTGAGATATGCCTAAGTCTTGCCAATATATGCCTAACAATGATGCCCTTTTCTTATTTCTATTTATTCTGGTAATATATTTGTTTACAGGTAAACATGTATTTGTAGGTTCTTTTATGACTATGTTTGGCTTGATGTAAAATGTTTTCCGAGTGCAAAATATTTTTAGGTGAAAGTATTTTTAGTTGTTTGGTTACGTTATGGAAAATATGTCAAAAAATGGTTTCCAGTGTTGGGTTTGCACGTAAAAAAATATGTATATACGCCGAAAAATATGCTAGGTGATCTCTCTCTTTCTCTCTCTCTCTTGGTTTGGGTAGAGCCCGGAAAATAAGAGTTTAATTCGGTTGAAGGTAAAATAGAAGTGTAAATGATTTTACATTGAAGGGGTCAAAATTTTACGGTCAAACTAAAATTGATTTCAGTTTGACCATATTTTCTGATTCACCCAAACACTTTGTCCGGTGTAAAATATTTTCCGTAAGGATTTTTCACCTGAAACAAACACAATCTAAAAGTAACGAATTGGGTTTTCAATTTCCTATTTCCTAATGCCAATGAGTCCTAGCTCAAATTGAACTTCCTTCTCTCACAAGTGAGGATAGCGGGTGAAGTTATAGATTCAAAACCAATTGGGTGCATATGTAGCTTACCTATAAAAAAAAAATTTCCTAATTTCTTTGAGTAATTCTTTAAGCAATTAAAACAAACCAATGCTTTTTTAAATATACATATGCCCATGCTAATCATGTATGTAAATAGTGATTTATTCCTTGATACATATTACATAAGGTAAGGTGTATAAAATCTCACAATGTCTTACTCACCATTTGGGTTTTAGTTTCTTGAACAATATGGTGAAGTACGTTGGACATAAAAGGTGAAGATGAAGCTATAGTTATTCTTGTTAATGACACTTCATTCATTCGGGAGGGCTCTGGTGTCGGTGTTTCATTTGCTGGCTCAATGGGGTGTGCACAACATCCCGAGGGATTAGCTATGAGTATGGTGCTTGCATCAAGGGTGTTTCTTCCCATAATGCCATGTTATGGAGTGTAATTACCTCATTACCTCAGATAATATGTTATGCTTTGTAATCCATTGTACTTTTGACTTTTGAGTATACTTGTCTCTTACATTGTAAAGGTAAAAGGCATTCTAAGATCAACTTGGTCATATGCTTCTCTCCACATAAAGAAAATAAATAAGAGATAAATGGAAGTTTCTGGAAGATCAACATTATCCCAGCTCGTAAAACTTTTCTGCCATTCTAGCCTTTATACTGTGACTTTTGCAGTGCCCCTCGTAGTTTGTTACATGATCTTAGTATGCTTTTCTATATATATGTATATATATATAAACTTTTATTAATCCCAAAAAAAGAAAAAAAATAATGTATGTGGTATATCTAGTTAGTCTTGCTCACACTCTTTTCACACGTCCTTAATGCAAAATAGTCTTGATTTATTGATAAAGCTGGCAGAAAACAAAGACAGTGCAGAATGTCTGTTCCCAGTCGCGGCCTAATTGGGACCTAGCTAGGTCGCGAGTTCGTTGCAACTTGCACTTGATAAAGGTTTCACCTTTAGCTGCCACATGTTCATTTTGTGACACAAGGGTTTGTTTAGATATCAATTATTTTGTTGAAATTAAAAATTTATTATTGAAAATACTATAAATAAATGTAAAAATTAGTTGAAATAATATAGTGGGACTTATAAATAGTACCAAAAAGTGCAATGAGATCTATGAATAGTAGCAAAAATAAGCTGAATAGTAAAATAATTTATAATTTTCATCCAAATCCAAACGCACACTAAGGGTGTTTTTGGATTTGGATACAACTTATTTTGCTGAAACTGAAAAATTATTGTTGAAAGTATAAAGGTAAAAGTTAGTTGAAATAGTATGGACCTATAAATAGTGCCAAAAAATATAATGGGACCCATGAATAATAGCAAAAATAAGCTGAATAGTGAAATAATTTTAATTTTTAATCCTAACCCAAACGCACACTAAGTGTCAGTTTGACAAAAATTATTTTTGCCAACTTATTTTACAATTCAGCTTATTTTTACTACTATTCATTGGTTTCATTGCACTTTTTGGTACTATTTATGAGTCTCACTATACTACTTCAACTAACTTTTATCCCTATTTACAATACTTTCAACAAAAAATTTTTAGTTTCAGCAAAATAAGCGGATTCCAAACGGACCATAAATTTGAATCAGAATCAAGCCAATAAAAACAAAGGATAATAGTAGTTATAAGTGTTTATTTATAACCTTTTGAATGATTATCATGTTTAGTTGCTTAGAAAATCTAAGAAAGTTGAACAAATTAGATATTTAATTTTGGGGTTTCTTTATTTTGGGTTCAGGAACTTGAGTCTTTAAATACCATTTTCATAATCACCAAACAAAGGGTATAGTGTTTTTGGAAAATCCAGAAAGGTTTTTCTATATATAAAAAGGCTATATTCTATGTGTTCTAATTATTAGGATTTTGTGTATTTTCAAGGGTTCCATTCACTTAAATTGAAGTTTGGCCTGTCTGGTTGCCAAGAATAATATAAGAAGAAAAGAAATAATAATAATAATAATATATTGGATACATATATTATAGAGGGCAATGAGTGGCGAAGCTAAGGGTCATGGCTTTCTCAAAAAAATCCCCAACAATAGTAATAAAAAAAGAAATAATCTAAAAAATTAAGCATAATTTATTTACATACCCAAAATAAAGAACCCAAAAAGGAAAATAGAATATGGCGTATAGCTCCTCCAAAATACAAGCAACGAGACAATTTTAATTACAATATATCACAAAAAGGGATTTAGGTGTACGTTGATATCTATAATTTTAAAATTGATCCATCTACAGCAATCCAAATTAAATATGGAGGAATTTAGTGTAAACTGTCCATGTAGTAGCGTTAGGATATGGAGATAAGACAGAGGGAACCGAATTGATCAAGTATTGAGAGTATCAAAATTCTTGGGGTAAGAATTGGAGCGACGAAGGATTCAGGAAACTTCTGAGAGGTGTGTTAAGGTGCATTTTTTTCACTCATGCTATGTGCTCTAATCCTATTTAATCATATTTATTTTTTCACCAAAAAATACCAAAATATCATCCATAAATTATTTTGGGCCTCCATGAATATTTCTTATCTCATTGGCCCACAAATATTTTCTATCTCATTATCTAAATTGGGCCACAATATATACCATCACAAAAATCCAAAAACTCATATCTAATTCAATTTTATTATCATTATTTAACTAAGCCCAATTTACGTTGGCATTATTAAAAACTCAAGCTAGCTACTTGGCACTATTTAGTAAAAAGTCCAAAGTTATCAATATTTGACAAAATACTATATCACAAGCATTTTACTTAAAGTCCAATGATGAACAATGTTTTAAGTTCTTAAACCCATTATTATAATATTACAAGCTCATGAAATCTATCTTATAAAACTTGTGGGGGCCAGTTAATCAATAATTATTAAAACCATGTTAACTGGGCCTGTGGCCCATCCGAGGATGTAAAATTGTCCAAGGAGGCCCATATCAAATTATAAGAGTAACCAAATGAAAAAAAGAGTAGATATCACATGAGGTGAGTTCAGTATTCGTCCGAGGACAAAATTCTTCTCGGCAATATGTGTCCGAGGACGACCTAAACGCCATATTATTACAAACACACTTCAGAGCTACATTACCACTAAAGGTGGGACATGGGACCAAGGGTAAGAAAGAAAAGGGAAACAAATATCTTAAACAATTGCTACATTTGCATTAATTGCCTCTCAACCAACTCTCTAGCCACATTAATGTGGAGGTGATGTCTGAACAGTGATGAAACAGCCTTATAGCTGCTGGTTAAAGGATCCAGGAAGTGTTGGATGGGACAGGAGGGGATTCCCCGAATCCAACCTACACGTGTGTGGTAAAGATGACACCAACGGGGTAGTATATAACATAGAAGAATGCATTGAGAGAGGGGATCGGAACTTCTAAACAAGGGACGCTTAGAGGAAAACCTTATGAAATAAGAACTTAGCTTGATTAACGAAGAAATTGATTGTAATATTTGTGTTAATCCATCTAAGAAACGTTAAGTTTAATCATTTTTCTTTTGAAGTTAATCTAGTTCTTTTATATCCACGCTCTACAAATTTATTGTTTGGGCCTTCAACATTCGAACCCAATATGAGTTTGGGGATCGTTACAAATTGAGTCCTTACAAAACCCATGGTGACTATTTATGTTACGTAACACTATTTATTTTTCCAAAACTCATGACAAACATATATCAAACCCATAGAGAATTATGAATTTGTGTTACTAATATAAAAGCCCATGGAAAGTTATGATTATTTATCTTAAACTCATGACATTTATTTATTAATAAACCCATGGTGACTATTTATGTTACATAACACTATTCATTTTTCCAAACTCATGACAAACATATATCAAGCCCATGGAGAATTATGAATTTGTGTTACAATATAAAAGCCCATAGAAAGTTATGATTATTTATCTTAAACTCATGACATTTATTTATTATGAACCCATGGTAACTATTAATGGTAAAAAACATTATTCATTTTTCCAAAATCCATGGCAAACATATATATCAAGCCCATGAAGAATTATGAATTTTTGTTACTAATATAAAAACCCATGGAAAGTTATGATTATTTATTTTAAACCCATGACATTTATTTATTATAAACCCATGGTAACTATTTATGTTAGGTAACATTATTCATTTTTTCCAAAATCCATGGCAAACATATATATCAAGCCCATGGAGAATTATGAATTTTTGTTACTAATATAAAAGCTTATGGAAAGTTATGATTATTTATTTTAAACTCATGACATTTATTTATTATAAACCCATGGTAACTATTTATGTTAGGTAACTGTAGGGACACGATTTTTGGTTAACCCAGTCCTGGATGGTCAGGCCCTGGCCCAAGAAATCCCACACAATGAATTTTGTAGAGTATGGGCTGAAGAACTCGGTTCCAGTTGACTTAGACGGTTCGTTGCATGTTCTTAGCAGATGTAGAAACATGAATCATGAAAATGGATGTCAAAGTGGAAGTTTTATTCATGGCTATGCATTCATACAATGAATCCTTGCTTTTCTCTCTTCTCTCCTCCCTTTTTTTTCGTCCCCCTCTTCTGAGGGACTCTTACATATTATATAGACCCTCTTTTATCATCTGGGCCTTACACTTGTTGATCATCCAAACCCCACTTGAGCACCTGTCCCATCAGACGCACTTACCAGTTCTTTGTGAGTTGCAGTAACCAAGGTAACACTGTTCAGGGGTCTTCTCTTCATTAATGCGACCAGGAGAGTAGTTGTGGTACATTTAATGTGGTGGTGACAGCCTTTGCTGGGATATTTTGAGCCTTCTTTCTTTTTAAGTGTTTGGAGTGGGGGCTACAGTAACTGGGATGCATCATTGACCTGAACTTTGGAATGTCCGAGGAGGAGTTACTCCTCGGACGTGTTTTCTTCGCCCTAGTTGGCTTGGGAAGGGATTATGGGCCGCGACGTCTCTTCGGACAGAATGGTCCTCGGACGGGCCCAAGGCCTAGCCAACTTGTTATTCTGGGCCGGTCCCCACAATAGCCCCTCAAAACTCCGGTTTTCATCTCCCTCCGAGGAGAAAAGCGGGGTTTTGACATTTATAAAGGATGGAACGGATGAAATCTTGGTCCGCGCACGTGGGCGGTTACTTTTGACGCGCCACAATTTACGAGGCGCGGCCATTTACTCCAGACAGCTTTATGTCTCCTTCATCCAACGACGAGATGTGGATCTAACGGCCAGCATTGGTCCTTGAATTTATGAGCAGGAGGGATTTTTTTCTCTCTCCCTCCTGCTATATAAAGCGCCTGAGGGGCTCCTTTTTTCTTTTTTATCCGCACATCAGAACAGAGAGCTCCAGAGAACTCCAGCGCCCAGAAATCCTTGAGCACCTCCGTTCTTCAAATCTCCATAATCGTTTTTGCGAAGCGCCCTTCCTAGAAGAGATTTTCGATCACCTCACCGGTCATTTGTGAAGATATCCGTAAGTTCCGTTCGCTTCGTCGCTTCGATTTTCTCCTCGGATTTTACTTTTCTTCTCGGTCTTTATTTCCATTCCTCCAGTTCAGCTTAGATGGGTAGATTCAAAAACCTAGTAGACACTCCAGCTGCCATGGAGGTTTTTAGGGCAAAATACCATATCTCGCAGGGGGTGGTTCTGCGGTACTGTCCCCTAGAAGGAGTACTGTTAGATAGAGACGTGGGTGAAGTGGTCATTCCCATGGTTGCCTTTATACAAGGGGGAATGACACTTCCATGCGTAGGATTACTCGAGACTACTTGTTCCACCATAGGTTGACACCACACCAGTGCGCTCCAAACATGTTCAGGGTATTAGGCTGCATAGATGTCTTGAACGAGCGAATGGGTCTAGGTCTGACCTGGCATGATGTGGTACACATGTACGAGTGCCACTACGTCGAGAATGGAGGATATTACCTTAAGTCTCGATCCGAGGTGGTTAGGCTAATCTCCTGTCTCCCCATATCCAATAAGACTATAAAGGATGACTTCCTCATTGCCTCAGGAGAATGGAGCGATGGTCTTCATTGTCCAACTCAGGCAGGAATTCCAGGTGCGGAGCCTTTAGGCCCAATCCTTTTAAGGAAGGGGCTTAGCTCCTCGGACTTACTATCTTTTTTGCTTGTCACAAATTTTGTAGTTTAATTATAATTTCCTTCTCGGCTGTATTGCATATAGAGCTTTGGTTGCTCCCAGGCTGAGCCACGTTAATGTTCCGGCCCTAAATTATCTTTTAAGGTCAGAAATCTACTTCCACAAGGACGGGCAGTTGCGTGCGTGTCATTTGGTTTTGGACTATCGACCACTAACCTGTGCTTTCCAAGCCATTGGTCACGCCATTAGAGCTGGTAGCCCTCGGTTGGCTAGGATCGACGTGTCCAAGCCTAAGTTTCTGGCCCGAGTAGATCTTGAGCCAGTCGTGCTACCTGGAGTTCGGGATCCTCCATTGGTCGTGCAACCGCCTCCAGACGATCTTGAAGCTGCCGTGCCAGCTGAGGAAGAGGCCAAATCATCTCGTCTTTCCCTTGAGGAGGAAATAGACGAGTTTTATTTTAAAGAGGAGGTTGACAAAGCCCCCGTAGTTGAGCTCTTGGACCCTGAAGGAGAGTAGGATCGAAACTCCGTGGTTGGCGCTCCAGTCATTATAACTTGCTCGGACGACTCTTCAGACGAGGAAGTAGGCAATATGGCTGGCAAGGGAAAATCTTTACGAGAACTGATGTCCAGTCGAGGAAAGGGTCAGTCTTCAAAGGCGCCTGCTAAGTCACAAGCCCAGGACCCTCCCCCAACCGCCCCTCAGGTTCCTTCCGACCCTAGCCTCAAAGTCAACCCTGACTTAAAAAAGAAAAGGCCGATTGACGTTCCTGAGGAAGGTGAAGTGGCCCCCTGCCCGGCCAAGCAGCAGAAAGCCACTCGGGGACAGAGGAGTAAAAGGGCTAACTCCACGGAGAGCCGAGATGAGGAGAATCGGGCTGAGGTGAGCGTTAATCCCCGCGCATGGAGTCTGAAGATGGAGCTAGACGGGGTTGCTATCCCCTACACTGCCTCGGTTCGAGAGTATAACAGGGGCAGAGGGGGTTACATAGCTGAGGCCCTGGAGCAGCCAGTGCTCCTTCCTCGGGATATGGAGGCCTACAGGCGGTTCTCCCAGCCTAAGCTTTTTCTGTCCCTTAAGAGGGACCTTGCGATGGTAAGCCATTCTTGCACCCTTTTATTAAGCCATCAACATTGTTGCATTCTATCCTAACTTCGGTTTTGTTTTGTTGGCAGATCACCCAGCAGGTGTTTGTGGCTGAGGAGTTCTGCCGCAGCAACCGCAGCTTGGCTGAAGCTGAGGCTCAATCTCGAATTAAGGTGGAGAGGACCGTGGGGTCCCTCAAGCAAGAAATCTTTGAATTGACGGAGAAGTTCAAAGAGTCGGAGAAATAGCACAAGAGCGCGGAGGCTGGCCTAAAGAGTGCTGAAACCCAAGCAGAGGATCAGCGCCAGAAATTGTACGTAACTAAAACCAGTCTTGCTACTGAGAAGCAGAATGTACTGGAACTTAAGGCCGCTCTGCAGAAAGCTGAGGACGAGATACGGCGGGTTAAAGAAGAGGCTCAGCTGATCCGGGAGGCTGCAGAGGCTGAAAAGAAAGCTTCTCATCAGCTCGGGATTCAGGAAACGGAAGCCAGGCTATCCGAGGAAATCCCCGAGGTGTGCAGGGACTACTGCAGCATCTCATGGGCTCACACCCTTGATGCTGCAAGAATTCCTGTGGATTCGGCGATGAGACTACCTGAGAATGTCTTCTATCCTTAGGAGATCCGAGAGAATCCTGATGGTGCCCAAGTAGCTTCTGAGCAGGACTTGGCGGTGCCTGATGCCATCCCTGTGCTTGATAAAACGAAGGATCCTACCATGGACTCTATCTCCGAGGCTCCTCCTCCTCAGCCAGAGCAGAAGAAGGACCCTCCTGCTAAGGCTTAGCTTTTAGGCTTTTAATTTTTGTACTTCTTTTTTTTTTTTGAATGAGAGTCATCCTGTTTTTTGTGTTCTTTTGTAAGGACCTCTCTTTGTATTGACCTTGGAATATTAATATAGAATGTTCTCTTTGTTCTCTATGGATGTATGCTGGTACCATCCCTTTATTTAACATTTGCAATGATATAAATATAAACGTATGAGAGCAAAGGACACCGTGCAACGAATTTTAATAAGGGTCGCAATGACACTAGACTACTCGCGCACTTTGAACTAATTTCCCCTAAGGCTGTGGTCCGAGGAGCCATGCAGAACTTAGATTCCATTTAAAACTTTGAATAGTTGCCATAAGTGATAATTTCCCCTAAGTCTGTGGTCTGAGGAGCCATGCAGGACTTAGGTTCTGTTTAAAACTTGGAATAAATTGCATAAGTGATAGTTTCCCCTAAGTTTGTGGTCCGAGGAGCCATGCAGGACTTAGGTTCTGTTTAAAACTTTGAATAAATTGCATAAGTAATAATTTCCCCTAAGCCTGTGGTCCGAGGGGCCATGCAGGACTTAGGTTCTGTTTAGAACTTTAAACTGTTGTCATAAGTGATAATTTCCCCTAAGTCTGTGGTCCAAGGAGCCATGTAGGACTTAGGTTCTGTTTAAAACTTGGAATAAATTGCATAAGTAATAATTTCCCCTAAGTCTGTGGTCCGAGGAGCCATGCAGGACTTAGGTTCTGTTTAAAACTTGGAATATAAATTACATAAGTGATAATTTCCCCTAAGTCTGTGATCCGAGGAGCCATGCAGGATTTAGGTTCTGTTTAAAACTTGGAATAAATTGCATAAGTAATAATTTCCCCTAAGTCTATGGTCCAAGGAGCCATGCAGGACTTAGGTTCTGTTTAAAACTTGGAATAAATTGCATAAGTAATAATTTCCCCTAAGTTTGTGGTCCGAGGAGCCATGCAGGACTTAGGTTCTGTTTAAAACTTGGAATAAATTGCATAAGTAATAATTTCCCCTAAGTCTGTGGTCCGAGGAGCCATGCAGGACTTAGGTTCTGTTTAAAACTTGGAATAAATTGTATAAGTGATAATTTCCCCTAAGTCTGTGGTCCGAGGAGCCATGCAGGACTTAGGTTCTGTTTAAAACTTGGAATAAATTGCATAAGTGATAATTTCCCCTAAGTCTGTGGTCCGAGGAGCCATACAGGACTTAGGTTCTGTTTAAAACTTTGAACAGTTGTCATAAGTGATAATTTCCCCTAAGTCTGTGATCCGAGGAACCATGCAGGACTTAGGTTCTGTTTAAAACTTGGAATAAATTGCATAAGTAATAATTTCCCCTAAGTCTGTGGTCCGAGGAGCCATGCAGGACTTAGGTTCTGTTTAAAACTTTGAATAGTTGCAAATAGACCGGTAGGTATAGGATAGTCACGGAACAAAACATGGGCAAAGCCGTTTTCATTAATAATAGTATCTTCTTAGGTTGTTTACATTCCACGGTCGAGGTACAGTTTTTTCATCCAAATCTTCTAGATAATAAGCACCTATCCCGGCCACAGATGTGATGCGATATGGTTCTTCCCAGTTGGGCCCCAGCTTGGCCCAAGAGGGGTTTTTTGCGCTGCCGAGAATCTTTCTCATCACGAGATCACCCGGACCTAAAGGTCGTAGTTTAACATTGGCATCATATCCTTGTCTCAGCTTCTGATGATAGTAGGCCATATGGGTCGTTGCTCTTTCCCTTCTATCCTCGGCTAAGTCCAAACTTCTTCCCAATAGCTCGTCGTTACTATTCGGGGTGAAGGAGCTAGACCTCAGCGTGGGAAAGTTGTTCTCGATTGGGAGCCGGCCTCAGCCCCATAAGTCATCGAAAAGGGGGTTTCACCGGTTGACCGTCGCGACGTTGTCCGATAGGTCTATAAGACGTGTGGGAGCTCTTCCACCTATCTCCCTTTTGCCTCATCCAGCCTTTTCTTCAGTCCATTCATTATGACCTTGTTCACGGCCTCGACCTGCCCATTTCCTTGGGGGTAGGCGGGAGTGGAGTATCGGTTAATGATCCCAAACTCGCGGCAATACTCTCTAAAGTTCTTGCTGTCGAATTGGAGACCGTTGTCCAAAATGAGTGTGTGTGGAGTTCCGAAGCGGGTAATAATGTTCTTCCAGATGAATTTCTGGGCATCCACGTCCCTAATGTTGGCCAAAGGTTCAGCCTCCACCCATTTGGTGAAGTAATCGGTTCCAACTATTATGTATCGCTTGTTCCCCGCAGCTTTGGGGAAAGGACCGACAATATCAAGACCCCATTGTGCGAACGGCCAGGGACTGGAGAGGGGGTTGAGGACCCCTCCGGGTTGGTGGATATTTGGGGTGAATCTCTGGCATTGATCACACTTCTTGGCGTATTCTTGGGCCTCTCTTTGCATGTTCGGCTACCAGTATCCTTGGGTGAGTGCCCTGTGTGCTAGCGACCTCCCTCCGGTGTGACTTCCACAAATCCCCTCGTGTAACTCTTCAAGTAAAGACTCGGATTCTTCTGGATGTATGCAGAGTAGGTATGGCCCAGAGTAGGAGCGCCGATATAGTTTGTGGTCCTCCGATAGCCAGAACCGAGGAGCATTCCTCCGTATCTTCTCGGCCTCCAATTTTCCTTCTGGTAGGATGTCGTTTTGGAGGAAGTTTTTTATGGGACTCTTTCTGATCTGATGGACCTGAGCCGGGTCTTTTCTAATGGGACTCGCTTGGGCTAGATCTTCGACAAGGATCATTCGCAGCAGATCATGTGTCGAGGATGTGGCGAGAGTAGCCAGCGAGTCTGCATGGGTGTTTGCACTCCTGGGAATGTGTGTCAAGTTGAAGGATTCAAAACTCAACTGTAGGCGTTTGACTCGTCCTAGATATTCTTGCATTCTCGCATCTCTAGCTTCTAACTCACCCATCACTTGGCCGACGACCAATTTAGAGTCCGAGAATGCTTCTATTACCCTTCCGCCCAATCTTTGAACCATCGTCATCCCTTGAAGTAAGGCTTCGTACTCGGCCTCGTTGTTCATGGCCGAGAACCCGAGTCTCAGTGATTTTTCAATGGCAGCACCGTCCGACGATATTAAAACTATCCCAACTCCAGATCCTCTCTGGTTGGCCGCGCCATCCACATAGACCTTCCAATGCAAGGTCCCCCCTGCTGAAATTGTACCAACCGATTTTCCATCCATGTCTTTCTTCTCAGTTATTGCTTTTACAGAAGGCTCAGCAAACTCCGCGACCAGGTCTGCGAGGACCTGACCTTTGATGGAGGATCTGGGCATATATTTAATATCAAAGGCCCCCAAAAGCGCACTCCACATGGCGATCCTTCTTGTGTAGTCGGCGCTTCGAAGCACTGCTCGAAGGGGAAGCTGGGTTAGAACGATGACCGTATGCGCCTGAAAGTAGTGAGGGAGCTTCCGTATGGCGTATACTATCGCCAGAATTGCTTTTTCCAAAGGTAGGTATCGCACCTCGGCCTCATGTAATGATTTGCTCACATAGTAAACCGGTCGCTGCACCCCATTATCATCCCGTATCAGTACCAGGCTTACAGCATGGGGAGCTACAGCGACGTAAGCAAACAGTACCTCGTCTGCCTCAAGGCTGGACATGATAGGTGGTCGTGACAAGTATTCCTTAAGTTGCTGGAAGGCCCGAACACAATCCTCCGACCATTCAAACCCTTTCCTCTTATTTATCAAGAGGTAGAAAGGTCGACATCGATCCGCTGATCGTGATATGAACCTGTTTAATGCTGCAATCATGCCAGTGAGCTTCTACACTTCTTTCGGATTCCGAGGAGCCTGTAGGCTGTTAATTGCTTTGATCTGATCGAGGCTTACTTCTATTCCCCTATGGGTTACCATATACCCTAAGAATTTCCCGGACCCGACCCTGAATGAACATTTGAGCATTGAGCCGCAACTTGTGCTCCCTTAAGATAGCAAAGATGATCTCAAGGTCTTTCACGTGCTCGGACACCATTTTACTTTTTACAACCATATCGTCTATGTAAACCTCAATGATTTTACCCAGCTGTGGCTCGAACATCCTGGTCATCATCCTTTGGTAGGTTGACCCTGCATTCTTTAGTTCGAACGGCATCACCTTATAGTGATAATTTCCGATGGGTGTCATGAAAGCCGTCTTCTCCTGATCTTCTAATGCGAGGGGTATCTGATGATAGCCCTGGAAGGTGTCCAGGAAACTCATTCGAGGGTGGCCCACGGTTGCATCCACCAATCGGTCAATTCGAGGTAAGGGAAATGGGTCCTTCGGGCACGCCTTGTTTAGGTCCGTGAAGTCCACGCAGACTTTCTACTTCCCTATTTTCTTCCTTACCACCACCGTGTTTGCCAACCATTCGGGGTAAAAGACCT
The DNA here is from genome assembly GCF_001633185.2 of Quercus lobata. Lineage (NCBI taxonomy): Eukaryota > Viridiplantae > Streptophyta > Magnoliopsida > Fagales > Fagaceae > Quercus > Quercus lobata. The sequence goes on along the minus strand of NC_044910.1, from coordinate 26,752,113 downwards.
CTTTAATAGCCCCTGCTTTTTTCAGTTTTGTCACTTTGTCTCTTACAGCACTAGCATGATCCTTTGAGGGGCGTCGGGGTGGTTGCTTCTTCGGAATGGAAGATGGGTTAACGTTCAGGTGATGACAAATAAGGCTAGGATCAACTCCCGGGGCGTCGTAAGCGTCCCATGCAAACACATCGATATTTCTTCTGAGAAATCCGACCAATTCCTCTTTTTCTTGAGAAGGCAACTCGGACCCGACCTGGAAAAACTTTTCCAGGTCGTTGTTGACGATGAATTTTTCTAAATTTTCACACCTTATCTCCTCAACTGGCTCACTGTCCTGTCCTGCTGAGGTGGCTGGTTGCTATAAGTTCCCAGGGGCCGAGGACTCAGCATGGGACCGATGTAAGATGGCGGCCACCATACACTGCCTGGCCATGGCCTGATCTCCACGAATCTCTTCTATCTGGCCTCTGGACGGATATTTTACTTTTTGGTGAAGTGTGGAGGATACGGCTTCCGGGGCATGGATCCATGGCCTGGCTACTATCGCTGTGTAGGGTGAGTAAGTATCGACCACGATAAAATTTACCTCCATCACCTCCAATCTAGTCTGTATGGGTAGCCTGATCTGCCCCTTGGGCGTAACAGTCTTCCCTTCGAAGCTGATAAGGGGGGAGTCATAAGCTGTCAAATCCTCCGGCCTCAGGTTCAGCCCCTTGTATAGATCAGGGTACATTATCTCTACTGCGCTTCCTGGGTCTACTAACACCCTTTTCACATCGAAGCCTCCGATTCTTAACGTAACCACTAAGGCATCGTCGTGAGGCTGGATAGTTCCTCTCTTATCCTCGTCCGAGAATCCTAGTATCAAAGAGCTTCCCTTTTTAGACCTTTTAGGTTCCCTTTGCCTGTCCTCGGAGGGGAGCCGACCAACAGCCAGTACCCTGGAAGGGGGTGGCCCAGTTCTTCCTGGTGCGGCGAGGATGACATGTATCGTTCCGGTGGAGGGTCTTAATGACACATCCTTTCGAGGCTCCTGCATTGCTTGACCGGGATGGCCGCTCGAGGGGTGCAAAAGATGACATAGTTTCCCTTCTCGAACCAACTGATCTAGGTGATTCCATAGATTCCTGCAGTCCTCAGTGGTATGCCCATGGTTCTGATGATAATGGCAGTACAGGTTCTGGTTACGTTTGGAAGGGTCTCCAGCCATCTTTCCCGGCCATCTGAAGTAGGGCTCATTCCTTACTTTCTCCAGCACCTGTTGTACTGGCTCCCTGAACACGGCATTCACCGTTTGCGTGTTACTCTGTCCAGCCTGTCGCGAAAATTCTCTCCTCGACTGGTTATGGTTATATCGTTCCGACCTAAAATCATTTGCTTTGGGGGGAATGATCTTCTCCTTTCCCCTTCCTTGCGGCTGATCTTCCTCCACCCTTTTGTACTTGTCGATCCTATCCATCAACTGATGAACGTTGGCAACTGGTTTGCTAGTGAGAGATTTCCTTAAGCCATGCTCGGTGGGGAGACCGCTTTTGAATGTGCTGATAGCAACATTATCATGGTTGTCATCTAACTCGTTATACACCTCCCAATATCTGTTCGAATATGCTTTCAGGGTCTCTCACTCATGCATGGATAAGGACAGTAGCGAACTGAGGGGTCGAGGGACTCTGGTATTTGTAATAAAGCGGGAGCAAAAAGCTTGAGTGAGCTGCTTGTATGAGCCTATGGAATTTGTCTTCAGGCTATTGAACCACCTCATTGCCATTGGTCCCAAGCTAGATGGGAAGACTTTGCACATCAGGGCTTCATTTTGCGAGTAGATAGCCATTTTTTGGTTAAACTGACTCACGTGCTCTACCGGGTCTGCTCGGCCGTTATAGATGGCGAACGCTGGATAGTTGAAGCATCGAGGCATCTTAGCCCCTTCGATTCTATACATGAAGGGTGACCTTGAAATCTGGTCTAGCGCCCTATTCATAGCATCATTTCCCGAACCCTTGTTGGATGGGCTCTCATGTTTCCGTACAGGGCGTGGTTCCCTTTCATAAGAAAAGGTTTCACTTGGGGGGTCCTTGACCTCCGTTGGTAACTCGCATCCTCCCCATTAGAGGACTCATCTGAGCTAGAGGGAGATCGTTTTCGCTGCACACGTCGTAACTTCCTTTTCAGGTCATCTGTCTCTCGTTGCATGGCCTGATGACTATTTCGCCTCTGGGATACGTGACTACCTATCTGGGTGTGACTCTGGCCCATCTGGGTAGTATGCACGCTTCCCTCACGATTCCCTCTGCCGCCTAGGTTGGCAGGGTTATTTTGCCTCTGGGACTCAATGGGTTGTGTCTGTTGAGAGTTAGCCTGGTGAGGATTCTCCTAGTGTGGACCTAGTTCTGCCATGCTCGACCGTTGCGCTAGCTGATACCTTAGTTCTTCCCACAGACGGCGCCAATTGTAGGGACACGATTTTTGGTTAACCCGGTCCTGGACGGTCAGGCCCTGGCCCAAGAAGTCCCACACAATGAATTTTGTAGAGTATGGGCTGAAGAACTCGGTTCCAGTTGACTTAGACGGTTCGTTGCATGTTCTTAGCAGATGTAGAAACGTGAATCATGAAAATGGATGTCAAAGTGGAAGTTTTATTCATGGCTATGCATTCATACAATGAATCCTTGCTTTTCTCTCTTCTCTCCCTCCCTTTTTTTTCGTCCCCCTCTTTTGAGGGACTCTTACATATTATATAGGCCCTCTTTTATCATCTGAGCCTTACACTTGTTGATCATCCAAACCCCCACTTGAGCACCTGTCCCATCAGATGCCCTTACCAGTTCTTTGTGAGTTGCAGTGACCAAGGTAACACTATTCAGGAGTCTTCTCTTCATTAATGCGGCCAGGAGAGTAGTTGTGGTGCATTTAATGTGGTGGTGACAGCCTTTGCTGGGATATTTTGAGCCTTCTTTCTTTTTACGTGTTTGGAGTGGGGGCTACAGTAACTGGGATGCATCATTGACCTGGACTTTGGAATGTCTGAGGAGGAGTTACTCCTCAGACGTGTTTTCTTCGCCCCAGTTGGCTTGGGAAGGGATTATGGGCCACGACGTCTCCTCGGACAGAATGGTCCTCGGACGGGCCCAAGGCCCAGCCAACTTGTTATTCTGGGCCGGTCCCCACAGTAACATTATTCATTTTTCCAAAACCCATGACAAACATATATCAAGCCCATGGAGAATTATGAATTTTTGTTACTAATATAAAAGCCCATGAAAAGTTATGATTATTTATTTTAGACCTATGACATGTATTTATTTCATACTATATTATAAACCCATGGAATTTACATAATAAGAACCCATGGTCACTATTTATATCACAATATTCAAAATATTTATTTCCAAAACTCATGGTAAGTATTCACTTTACAAGCCTATTATGATTATCTATAGAAAGACCCATGAGAAAATCACATTATTCCATTATAGTGGTTGTTACCATATTTTATTTGAAACCCATAGATATTGCCTCTATTAAAACCCATGGAAAACATTATTCACAAGAAACATTGGAGGTTTACTATTTAAAAGGTCCAAAGAAAATTTCATTTACAAATAATCAATGGCAAAAATTATGAGAAGCTATACATATTGTTATTTTAAACCCATGGAAATTAATACCCAAAATCTATCATAAATATTTATTAAAGCTCATGAATATATTTCATTTTTACCAACAACTAAAACCCATGTTGAATAAAAATCCATGGCAATATATAAAAACTTTGTCCATTTTGTAGGGCCCATAATGAGAAGGCAAAAGGATAGGCTCAAGTGAAGAGAACCGCCAAGTCAAAGGCCCATCGAATACTCAACCCTCATGGCCAAGTTCAACATGAAATTTAGTCAAAACAACTCGTGCGCAAACTAACCCAGCAGGAGAACTCCCTTCAGTTCTACCTTTTGCTGAAGAGCATCTCAAGAAGCAACTAAACTCCCAAACCAAATTAAGAGCTGGCCACCTATCCCATTAGCCTCTTTGCCACTGCCATTTCTGACGTGAACAGTACTAAAAGGCTGGGCTGACACCAAAAAGCTAAAATTTGTAGGGCTCATAATGAGGAGGCAAAAGGATAGGCTCAAGTAGAGAGAACTGCCAAGTCAGAGGCCTATCAAAATACTCAGCCCTTATGGCCAAGTTCAACATGAAATTTAGTCAAAACAACTTGTGCGTAAACTGACCTAGCAGGAGAACTCCCTTCAGTTCTACCTTTCGTTGGAGAGCATCTCAAGAAGCAACTAATCCCCCAAACCAAATTAAGAGTTGGCCAACTATCCCATCAGCCTCTTTGCCACTGTCATTTCTGACGTGAACAGTACTAAAGGGCTGGGTTGACACCAAAAAGCTAAAATGCAATAAATGTCATTCTTCATCCCTAAGTTTCAATTACTGTTGGAGGAAGCCATGACCAAATCATCCAAATTTCAGCAACCTAGCTTTTGAAGTACTAAAAATATCTAAAAACTAATTCATGAACCAAGCCCATGAATTCCTAAAGGGGAAATTTAGGGAAATGTGGTTTGGAGGACAGATTAAGATCTCCAGCAAAGCTCCCTGAAGTAGGCTTAAAGCTTGACACCTAGCTTGGGGTGATAGCTCTTACATTTTAAAGCTCAAAACTTAGTTGCAGCAACCAAGTTCTAGCCCCATGTATGTCTTGATCTTATTGGCTGAGATCAATCTCCAAATCTCAACACTTAATGACATTATCCAAAGAAGATAAAATACCAAAAAGCAAATCACACCATTTTTGGCCAAATCCTAGATTAAATGCTTTGAATTTCAACTCCATCTGACATTGCCCATGTTGGGGTTTATTCTCTAAAATCCAATTTATTAGCATGTCATAAATAATTAAATTGTTTAATTATATGAGACTATTTATAAATGAACTAATGGGACATTATCATAGTCCTTGAGATGCATTGTATGTGATTTAGTCACAAAAAATATAAATCACAAGTTCTTTGTAAACTCAAAATATAGTTCATAGTTGGTGATGAAATTGGACATTTCATCTACGAAAATTATAACACATCAACTAAGATGGTTTGTCTTGATCATGGAAATGGAGACTTCTAGTTGATGTGTTGATGTGTCTTAAGTGTTAAGACATATTAAACTAGACCACTGTGAGATTAATTATTCAATCAGCAACTATCACCTGAATAATTAATATCACGACTTCTAATTTCATAGACTTTCAATCATGAGAAGATAGTGAACCTGATCATAAAATATAGGTTACTTTGATATATCAGGAGTGAGATCTAGTATTCACGGTCGAAACCTCAGTATATTAGGTAACCACACATAGTGTTGAGGAAACACATATTCTCAAGATGGAATTTATAATCTCTTTTTATAGAGACACGAAATTTCTCCTTGAGATAAGTTTAATGGGAACTGATTATTCAGGGCACCCACTTTAGTAAGGAGTTACTAAAACTTATATTTATTGAAATTGGATTTCAATAAATGTGAATAACTAAAAGATTAAACCAGTTACTCAAAGATAAAATAGTTGTTTACAAAGTGACAGTTCTTTATGACTTTGTTCACTATGGATATTTCATGGAGGGGTCAAATGATATCATTAAAGTCTTGGGATATAATTTATTAATAAGGCCTAGAGTGCAATTATATTTATATAGTGGTATTAAATATAATTAATGGTAACTTTAGACTTGTTAAGAGTTGACAGATAAGCCCAAGGCCCATTAGAGCTAAAGTCTTATTTGTTCCCTTTGGTCCCATCTCAAGCCACAAACTAAAGCCTAATCAGGTAAGCCCAAAAGGTTAACCCAATTAGATAATCAGTTTTTATTTAATAAGATTTATTAAATAAAGAAACTGCTAAGGTAGTTAAAATGTACATATGATGAAAAGAAAAGAAAATAGTTTTTCTCTACAAGGAGAAGAAGAAGGACTTTCTTTGATAATCAACGTACATAAAGATTGATTGAGAGACCACTCTTCTTGGGCACTATGTGAAATTGAGATAAAGATTAGAGGTATTCTCAAGTCTTGGTTTTGAATTTCAAAGCATCAAAGTACGCTTTTTATTATTTATTCTAGAATTCAAGGTTAAATATTATCTCTCATGAATGAAGTAGATCTGTGATTGTTGCTTCCGCTGTGTGTTTTGAATGAGATGCAAAACTAGATTTTCCAATAGCCCAAAAGAGACAAACATTCAAAAATGAGCTCACACCATTTTTGGCTAAATCTCATGATAGATATTATGAAAATTCTCTTGCTAATTGGACCCAATGTTTTAGGCTTTTACTAATTGCTCCCTAAGCTTCACTATAAAAGGAAAGAACCATCTACTCATTAGGGGGACGAAATCCTCTCAAAGTCTTCATCAATCTTGCTATTTTCAACACTTATTTCAGAAATAAGTTCCTTTTTAGTTCATAAATGCTCATACCCATCAACTCACAAATATTCCTTCCATTTTCTAACAAAACCTAGCACCATAAAGGTCTCATGATTAGCTACAATCAGTCTCTCTCCACCATGGCCAAAAATAGCCAAGTTCCTCTACCATTTTATTCCCACATCACCATATATTTGCTCACCTACTCGCATAAAAGTAGTTTCCACCATTTACCATACATCCTTCCACATATTCCATCATGGGCATAAGAACCTTAGTTAAATATTTGCTGCACTAAGCTGGGGGTTTTTCTCACCCTTCATTCCATCCTAAATTTTCCTCTTTTACTTGTAATTTTGAAGCCTTTAATCCTTATTTATTGCTATTATAATGAAGGCTATAATGTCTTAGATACTATGAAAGTTCTCCCTCATGTTGGCTTAATAATAATGAGAAAAATATATAATTTTTATCATGTAAATACATTTATTAACTTATCAGACGTTACCACTAGAGGTCTGTCATATTCATTGCTAGACCATTTTCCTCTTGTGTATTTGTTATAATGGATCCACTTTTATATTTACCGACTACGGAGCACATGCATAATTTTTATTATGCGAATACATTAATTAATTTGTCAAGCATCTACTATTGGACATTTCTCTTTTTACAGCTGGACTATTATTTAAGCACTGAATGTGGTGGGCCAACCTTTGTCGTAACTTATCTTTGCAAGGGGTATTTTTGTTATTATAATCTTTGTTGGATGCAATCTGGACCTTGAGCAAAAATGAGCCTTTCACACTTCATCGAAAGCCTTTGGGCCATAGTCTTAGCTCAAAGTTGAGTCTCAGTCTTGCCTTCTCAAATATCATATTGGTGACGAAAAATCTGCCCCTTACAAGGTGCAAGCACACTTAATTTACTAGCAAGTAAGAAAGATCTCAATCTAGCTACCTGTTTCATTCAATGTGGTCGTGCTTATATTGAATAGGTTGAATACTATTTAAGGACAACTTAAAGTGAGGTCTTTGTTGGTTTCTTCCAATATCCCAACGATGGTACTCGTTGAACACTTTTTTGAAAAGCCATCAATGTAAATTTTTTTTTTTTAACAACTTTAGCCTTGATTGAATTGGGTTTTTTTTTTCTTATGCACTAATACTATTATGATGATGCCAAAATCATGAAAATTAACCATGTTAAATGCATTTTATACAAATATGGTCACATTGCTATGACGCTTTTTTTTATATGCATAGAGTATTACACATAAAATAAAATACTCAAAAAACTTGTAAATTTTAAACAGTATCATTTCTATTGAATATCTCAATTCAATTTCAAACAGATTCTTTTCAAACCTCGCTCATATTCATCACCGGCAAAAATAGGGCTAGTCTAGGGCTAACTCAACACATTTTGGGACAAAATGCAAATATCAAATGTATTATTACTTAATATTTTATTAGCGATACTTGAATTAGAAAAAACAGTCCAACATTTTACACTATAATTTAATAAATTAATTGGACTATTTCCATATATTTATAAAATGTATTAAAAAACTTTTAGTTCTAAATATATTGAAACAATTAGTATCAGAGTAAATATCATATTTTAAATGGTCATTGTCTCTCTTAGAAATGTTGAACTTTAGTTATTGAAAAATAGATTTCAGTAATAAATTTGCCTAAAAAAATATTAATTCTAATTTTATTTTGATAGAGAGAGAATAGAAAAGTAAAATTTGGGAGTTTGAAAATTTTTACACTCTTAAACTAACGCAAATATAGTAAAACCTATAAATAAAATGTTCAACATTTGAAAAGAGTATAATATTTTTAAAATATTTTTTATTAATTAAATATCTGGGCTTAATTAAAATTTTTATTCTATCCCTGTATCTCTCTACATGGGTCCCCTCGGAGTTGGGGTGCAGTTGTGGCTAGCTGCATATTTGGGGCTACTGGCAGCTGCCATGGGTCACTTGCTGCTGCTGCCTTAATTGAATTTACAAAGCCAATATCTGCTATTGGAGCTATACTCGCAGGAATTGACTGTACAGGTTTAGACCATGTGATGGTGTTTGCATGTGGGGAATTTCTCTGATTAAATCAAGTGTTTGCTTTTGAGTTTATTCCTATGGTACAAGGCAAAATGCTTGCAAATTTAATTTGTATTTGTCACATCTTTTCTTCTTTTGATGAATACAATGCATACCTTTTCAACCTTTTAAAAACAACATATAATCAATATTTTTTAACCTAGTTTGCTAGTTACATGACTAAAAGTCTAAAACATATTTTAGTCATTCTGGACTTAAATTCTCAAGGAAAGGGGTGAGGTGATTAGGAAGGAGAAAAAGAAAAATCATGGCTTCTTGGTGGCTGAATGTAAATGAAACCTCAGAAGTTTCTTGCACTAGTGCAACACATACTTAAGCCTGTTATTGGGTTTTTACTAAATTCAAATGACTATTGTGTTTACACATTTGATGAGAAGGTATATAGGCTTCTTGTGACAGTCTCAACCTTATTAATTGAAAAGGTGGCGTTTAGGTAATTCTATATTGATTGCATGCTAGCCTAGCTATGCTCCTTCTCATTTTTCTTGTTTTGTTTAGGTAAGCTCGACTTGTACATACCTATAAGTGAGAAGTAAGCCTTTTAGTTCTCTCCTGAATTAAAAGCACCGGTCAAGGGCTTGAATTTTTTCAGTTAAAAGTTAAAAGAGGAATTAAATTTTTGAAACCCAAGATTACCCTAGAAAGGTAGCAACTTCTCATTTTACCATTTTTCTTTTTAGATAAATTTTGGCTACAAACTTAATTGTAGTCTAAAAGACCATACAACCCTATTACATAATGAAATGCACCAAACCCAAAACAAGCAATAATAGTAGATGGCATGTGTCCTTATATTGCACATGACTTGCTTAAAATGATCGTATATAATCACTTATGTGTGGTTTAATAAATGAGCACATATATTCTTTTATTTTTTTGATAACCAAATAAATTTCCCATTCATTAAACTATAAAATCATTCAATAGGGATACATCATATAGAATCCGTTGCTCAATAACAGGTGGGGTGTCTTCCACCCAAACATTAACATCAGATACAAACCTGGCATTTTGTGGCATAATGTGTGCTGCAGAATTCTAATTTTTGCAAATGTGGTTGACTACCCATGAGTCAAAACCACGTAGGCTCAACTTTGCTCCTTCAATCACCATAATAATAGAGCTTGGCACCATGCTTTTCTCTGTCAGGGATTTAACAACAACCTAGGCATCACTTTCCAGAATTACCTTCTTTAGGCTTAGTTCCCTTGCAAAAATAATACCTTCCTCAATTGCTTTGGCCTCCACTTCCAATGCTTTCAGGGGAAAATCCCTCTTTTTGCTCATTGCTCCCATTAGCTGTCCGTATTCATTTCTTATGACCACTCCCACTCCACAACATCCCAATTCCTTAAACACCACTCCATCGACATTTATCTTGTAGAATCCTTTGTTTGGAGGGGTCCATGATTGTCCGTGTGAAAGTGCAAGTCTGTTCTTTACATTTTTAAGCCGTCTGACTTCCCTCGTATAAGCAGCCACCACACAGGCTATCAACTCCGAGCTTTTACACTTACCCCCAAGGCGTACCATGTTTCTGTTGTTCCATAGACCCCAAGCCGTGGCTGCAAACAACTCCCAATCAATCTCAGGCCACCTCTCTAAAAAGTCTCACACTATATCAACAAAGTCCCTTGGTATGACCTCCAACAGAGGCAACTTCAATCTTGTGTTACTCCACACCTCCCCTGCCACTTTGCGCCCCCACAGAATATGCCCAGATGTTTCACAGCCCCGATATAAGTCACAAACGTCATCCCAATACCCCTAGCTTGTAATTGATACTTGGTTGGAAGTATATTTGAGCATGCTCTCCACATAAACATTCTAACCTTATTTGGACAATTCAAACTCCAAATTTGTTTCCATTAGCTTTTCATACCAGCTGTATCTAAACATTCCCCTCCTTCTAACTTGGGATGCGCTTCTCGCAAAAGAGTTTGGGCCACCTTATATGCACTATTGACCGTAAACATACCCTTGGGTGTCCATGCCCATATTAGGGAGTCCCTAGGCAACCAAGGGCTTAAAGGAATGCCAAGGATAACATTGGCTTCATGGGGAAGGAACATTCTCCTAATTTTTGCAACATCCCAGCTTCGCCTATCAATGTCTATAAGCTCTGCCACTACTTTAGCCTCGGGCTGAGGGGGTTTCGGACTTACTACTTTAAAAGCTTCCGGGGTTGGAAGCCACTGGTCATCCCAAATGCTCACCTTCACCCCATTGCCAATAGCCCACCTCACTCCCCTTCCAACTATTTTCCTTGTTGCCATGATGCTCCTCCAAGCATAGGAAGGCCTTCTACCCAACTCGGCTTCCAAGAAGGTATTCTTCGCAAAATATTTTTCCTTAAAGATTCTATGGACCAAAGAGTTCTGATTTGTCAAGATTCTCCATCCTTGCTTAGCGAGGAGTGCTAAATTAAAAGCTTTCAAGTCCCTAAAGCTCATTCCGCCTTTTTCCTTCGTTGTGTACATCTTCTTCCATGACATCCACGCCATTTTCCTCTCCTTATATTTCTGTCCCTACCAAAAGTTGCTCATCATAGAGTTTAGCTCATTACAAAGTGAGTCCGAGAGCTTGAAACAACTTATTGTATACGTGGGTGTGGCTTGGGCCACGGCCTTAATGAGCACCTCCCGACCAGCATTAGACAACAATCTACCTTTCCACCCAGCTATATGCCTTCCAACTTGGTCTTTTATTCGATTGAAAGCTTTTCTTTTCCCCTTCCTAATTAACGGAGGTAATCCTAGATACTTCTCATGATGTTGGATGATTTGGGCCCCAAATTTTTGCTACACATATTCTTTTGTTTTCCTTTGTGTGTTTTTGCTAAAGAAAAGGGAAGTTTTTTCTTTGTTTAGCTTCTGCCTTGATTCCCCCTCATAGTCCTCCAACACTTTTATTAATCTATCACACTCCTCTACAAATCCTCAACAAAACACAATACTATCATCCGCAAACAATAGGTGGGAAATTTGCGGGGCTTCTCTACTTACAGCCACCCCCTTTAAGAGACCTTCCCCTTCTTCCTTCTTAATCATAGTAGATAAGCCCTCGACACATAACAAGAAGAGATAAGGGGAAATAGGATCCCCCTACCTCAACCATCTAGTCAAGATGATTTTACCTTTTTCTTCCCCATTAATTAACACCGAATACTCCACCATACTCACACACATCAATATGAGAGAAATCCACCTTTCATTAAGGCCCATCCTCCTCATCATGGCTTTCATGTACACCCATTCAACCCTATCATAGGTTTTGCTCATGTCGAGCTTAACCACCATGAACACTTCCTTCCCTTTTCTCTTCTGATCTATACTATGCATCGTTTCAAATGCCACCAATACATTATCCGAAATAAGACTACCCGGTACAAAGGCACTTTGGGACTCATCGGTAATCTCAGCCAGGATATTTTTAAGCCTATTTGCAAGCACTTTGGAAATGCTTATAAATAACGTTACACAGGCTGATGGGACAATACTCCATGATTTTTTGGGGGGATTTCACCTTAGGGATGAGGCAAATATATGTTTCATTTATACCATAGGGCAACACACCAGAGTTGAGTGAATCTAAAACACATTTTATCACTACAGGGCCTACAATTTCCCAATATTGTTGGTAGAAAATAAGGGACATACTGTCTGGCCCGGGTGCCTTTGTGGGCTGCATCTGGTTGAGAGCTCGCCTAACCTCCTCTACCTTGAAATCTGCCACAAGGTTTTCGTTCATATCCTGGGTAACCCTTTGGTCGATAGCACCCAGACTTGCGTCGAACTGAGATGGATGATCTATCTCGAAGATCGTCTCAAAGTACCCAAGAATGGTGCTTTCAATATCTTCCTGATTCTCCTGCCAAGCTCCATCGGCCCCGTGTATACCTATTATTTTGTTTCGCCTTCGTCTCTGACTTACCGTGGCGTGGAAAAACTTTGTATTACGATCCCCCCACTTAATCCAAGAGGCTCTGGACCTTTGATTCCACATAATCTCCTCCCTAGTTAACATCTTATTAATCTCCTTTCTTAACCCTTGAATCTCTGTCGCCTTCTCATATAGACAATTAAGACCCTCCAATTGTTGTAATCTCTCATGTTTTTGCTTCAACACTCTATTCACATTCCCGAATACTCTCCAATTCCAACTTGGAGGCTCACTTTACATCTCTTCAATCTATCCACGATGCTATACCCCAAATCCCCACGATATGGGTCCTAAGCCCCTTCCACCACATTCTTACATCCTTCCTCCCTCACCCACATGGCCTCAAATTGAAAACGTTTCTTTACCGATTTCCTAGGATGTACATTTTTAAAAGTTAAAGTAAGTAAGCAGTGATCAGAGTTAAAGTAAGTAAGCAATGATCAGAGCTAGACATGGACTTGTGGTATACTCTGGCTTTCGGGTAGAGCTCCGACCAACTTGAATTTGCCACCATTCGGTCAAGTCTGAGTAGCATCCTTTGTTCCCCAAAACGCCCATTGCACCACATGAAGCATTGTCCAACAAAACCCAAATCAAATAGACCATATTTACTCAAGCTTTCCCGAAATCCCTCCATTTATTTTAGCTCCCTCTCCTTCCATCAAAGCTTTTCATTTTGATGTGTAATTTCGTTGAAGTTGCCAAACACAACCCACAGCATCGTACACTGATTCTTTAGAGCTTCAAAGAGCTGCCATGAAGATTGCCGCTTACTCGCATCAAGATGGCCATAGAAACTGGTTGCCCTCCATGGATTTTGCATTGACCCATCTTGGACCACCACGTCAATGTGAAAGTGCGAACACCTTTTCAAGCAAACCTCTGTACCTTCCCTCCAAATTAAAGCTAGGCCCCCACTTTTGCCATCACTTGGGACCACAATATCTTATGTGAAGTTGAGCTTGTTTTGGATTCCTTTTATTCTACCTACACCGACCTTCATCTCAAACAAAAACATGAACAATGGGTCCTTCTCTTTCACTGCATCAATGAGATTTTGAACTGCCAGGGAAGACCCGAGACCCTGGCAATTCCAAGCGAAGATACTTATAAGGCTCGGTGGTGCTATGCTGCAGCCATCGCCTCTCTGCCATCCTTGTGTTCTTCCTTTCTTTGTTGTTCTTCCCACCCTAACGCCTCACTCTATTTCTGATTCTTTCTCCTTTTCAATTCGAGTGTGTTAGGGTCTATCTCTTGTAAAGGAGTCGGACCACTCTGTTTCTTTTTTTTTTTTTTTTTTTTTTTTTTTTTTTTTTTTTTTTAAGGCTTTTTTTCCCCCTTTGGGCTTAATTTGATTTGCTTCCCTGGCCAATTTTTTCCAATGCCCCCTCGTTGGGCCGAGCTTGGATGTAACCCACCGCTCATTTGGATCTTAACACATGGCCATCGAGCCCATATCTGAAACCCGGGGTGTTAGGCTTTCCACAGTATTTTCTTGATCTTTATTTGGCACCATTATGTACTTGAATTCAGGCATATTACCCAGGATGGGTGTTTGCTCCCATAACATGCGTGGCAACTACTCCCCTGTGTTAGTGGGTAAGTTCGAGGTGCTTACACTAGTTTGGGCGTTCAGCTCAACTAGCTTTCCCTCCCCCTCACTAATCTTTCCTTTTTCATGCAAGTCTTGCGCAGTTTGATAGGAAAGCTCGTGGGTTAGCTTCTCCAGAATTTTTGTTTCTTCTCTCTGATCTGTCCTCATCGCCACATATGCCCTACTCCCTTCGCATGGCTTTTCAAGCGCTTTAGCTTGCTCCGCCATCTCCGCCACCTTCTTTGATGCCCCCCCCCCCAGTTACCACCTTCCCTCTATTCGGCCTGTTACTCTATTTCTCCAACTCTACCACACCTCTTCCACCCGACTTACCCCTCCACCATGCCCCATATTGCATATGTTCTTCCTCATTTTGACCGTTGGTATCCGTCGTTTCCAGGCATTCTCTTAACGCATGACTGAGGATTCCACACCTATAGCAAAAGTTGGGGAGTCATTCATATCTTAACTGTATCCACCGGCTCTCTCCCCTTTCAATGGTAACCTTCTTTCCCCTCACAAGCTTTTTTGTAATGTCTACCTTGACCCTTACTCGAAGATACTTGCCCCATTGCACTCCTGAGTTAGCGACATCCACTTTCATAACAGACTTGAATTTCGACCTAATTGCCCATGCCGTTTCTTTGGTTCTACACTTCAAAGGTAAGTTAAGGATTTGGACCCAGAAAGGACACCATTTCAACTCCATCTCTCTCGGCGTTAATTCCCCTTCAAACTCCTGGATGATCACCAGCTGTTTCTCATAGCTCCATGGTGACATGTCCATTATCCTCTTCTTGTCCCTTTCATCCCCAAACTCCGCAAGAAACAGGTCATCGTCCAGCTCGCTTATGTTAACCCTTTTGCTCGGTTTCCAGAGCATTCTCAGGTTTTTCCTTAGAGGTTCCACATGAACACTCTTATGGGTAAGGATCTTTAACCCTCCACACAATCTACCCCTTGCCTTGGCCACTTTGGTGCTATTATTTCCTAACATGATGCCCTCGTCTTCTTCTTCCGTGAAGGACAGCTTTCTCCACAGCTCTTCTAACTCTTCTACCATAACCCTTCACTTCTACCTCCCCTGACTTAAGCACCCCACATTGCAAATGAATAAAACTACCCCTCTACGTCTACTCTGCTAGTAAAGGGACCCAGGGATTGAAAAACCCACCAATGCCCTCACTCAACAGAGGGCACTCCACTTCTTGCAAAAAGCAAGAACCTCACTGCTTCCACGTGCCCGAGAGCTCGCGAGCACCCTTCGATGAGCACATATATTCTTATTGTTGGTTTGTAGCCAAATTTTGTTATTTTCTTGGCTTTTATCTAACAGTTGTTTAGTAATTTTTTCAAATAAATAGTTTTGATAGAAATTACACTCATGAAGCTCAATCTATAATGATTGTTCTATATCATCTGCCTAAAACACTAATTGAATTTTTATAAATAGTTATTATTGGAAGCAATCATTCAATTACATATTATCATAATAGTTAAGAAGAAAAAAAACAGTTCACAATTATCTCATTAAACCAGTTCCTTCACTATGAAGATGCATAAGTAGAGATCAAATCCAATGTATAAACTTTTGGGCCTTTTGGCATGTATAAACTTTTTCTTTCATTAACAAGAGACCATCAGGTCATCCCTAGTGTTTCTGATAGTACCAGTTACAAACATTCTGCAAAAACAAATAGTTAATGTAGAATTTCCTTCCCTATATTCAGTATGTACAATAAAGCTCAAAAATTTAACTCTTTCTCGATGCATATTACACAAGGTAGCAACAATTTCTTTCCTCTCATTCTTGAAACCAGGTTTGTCAAATTGTCATACTGGATTTCATGGCCAACATCAAACCGTCCACATAACTTTCAAAGGGAACTTTATGTTGGCCCATAAACCCATAATTTCAGAGAAGAGTATGACAAAAAGCACAATAATTATTAGTCACCATGACTGATGAAAACCACAAGATGAAATGGGCAATTAGAGTGGCTTTTTTTCTTTTTTTCAATCAAGCTCCACTTTGAGATGAGAAATGAGGTGCTCTGCCAAGTGGAATCACGAGATCCTTCATAACCTCGTATTCGTCCAAAGCTATCTGGGCGCCATCCAACACCTATTTCGCCAACAACATAACCAGCAAGTTCAGATAAAACTTTCCTTATTCAAAAGACATGGAAAAGATCAGAAATTGTAGTCTTGATTCCACATTACAAAGTTAAAGTACAAAGGTATGAATCTTGGCATTGAGAGCCATCTATTAGCAGTATAATGCAGCCAAAAATCCAAGAACTCAAATTTTTTACTTTCAACATCAGATATTCTTTAATTTTCCAAAAAAACTAATTTCTAGACTCATAAGCTGATTTAATCTCATCGGAAATGGCTGATAAGAAATTATTCTTCTTTTTAACACTATATATATATATTTATATATATATATATTAAAAATATAAATAAACAGACTCTATAAGCCCCTAACTGCAATATAATAATTTAACTTCCTATAATACCTAACTGCGAATCAAAGACACGAGCCAAGCATGGCATAGTGCTACCTAAAATTTCACATGACTTGTTAAATATATAAGATGATAAGACAGAATATAATAAAGGGTACCTTCTGCATCAACATCCTCCTATTAGTCATGTGTGGGGTAAGTGCAGGGATCCTACAGACGGAGAGAGCTTCAATGAACAGAAGAACAATCACTTGCCATTGTTTCATTCTGAAAGCTGGAAGTGCATCAACAAAAGTCATTGTATCCAACAAGCGCCCCTGTATCCAAACTTCTTAGTGTTTGCTCACCAAATAAAAACAAGTCATTGATATTTGGATGATTACACTAACTTGAGAGAATTTTTTGCCAAGAAAAGAAGCGTAAAATTGTATTTTAAAATTATATGACATCATTCCTTCAGCCCTTGTATCAAAAATTCTTAGCAATTGCTCACCAATCAAAAACAATTGATTTGATATTTTGGATGATTACATTAACTTTATAGAGGATATTTTGCCAAATAATTGAAAATGAAAATTATATATTAAAATTATGTGATATCATTCCCTCATAACCATCGCGCCTTACCATCTCATGGTGTGAAAATGACCAAAATGGAACAAACATATATTTTCTAACATATTATTTTCATGTGATTTTAAAAGGATATTCAACTGCAAAGTAGGGATTGTTGGGATAATGACACAAGTATTGAATTTCTTAGAATAAAAGGAAAAGAGAGACCCAAGTATCACCAAGAAGATTATGCAAATGAAAAGAAGCCTAACATACAAATTGGTAGTCAGGGAATTATTGGCTCTCGATATACCTAATGGCCCGTTTGGATTGAGAGGGGAGGGAGGGAGAGTAGAGGGGAATAGAGTAGAGTTAGTTAAAAATAGGCAAATTTTGGGCCAATTTCACTCTACTCTACTCCACATCCCTCCCCCTCAATCAAAATGGACTTTAAGAGTAAAATACAAAGGGACAAAGTTTGGCTGCAAACATGATTGGTGCCTTGGGCTCCAACCACCAAAATAGGAAGATGACATTCAACCAAGTCAGTCATGTATTGCACATGATGGGACACAGATCATCTTCCTATTGGTGGTTGGAACCCAAGGCTCCAAACATGTTTGGAACCAAATCTTTTTCAAAAAAAAAAATGCAGATACAATTAGCTCATGGAAGGTGGTAACAAGAGAATGGAAAGCTGAAAACATTTTCATCCATAATTGATTTCGTGTCATAAGTTCTTCACTGGCTTTTTAACTTGTATGCCTCTCTTGTAATATGAACATGTTGTATACTCAATTGACAGCAATAGGAGACAGGATTCCAGTGGCTAATCTACCAACTGATGTTATCACCGTGCTATGCAGAATAAAACTTAGTCCTACACATGCAAAAAAAACATTGAAATAAAAATGTAATTGGTTCACCTGGAAATTAGATGGCATGAGACTCGTAATTCTCCAAAACATAAAATGATGGTTCCAGTTTTAGAACTATGCAAAAAATAAGTCAACAAACTAGGCACAAAAGTCCAACAACAAGCATCTAGTAAGCCTAGTCATAGATAAGAATAATAAAAAAAGTAAGCCTAGTCATAGACAGTTCACAAAGAATTAAAGAGACTTCATACACCTGACTTGCTACTTCTCTTTATGCTATAATAAGGAGTTTATAGTACATACTTCATGGACATGGAAGTAATTTTAGAGACAAGAAACCACTATGAGTACGGGTAAACAAAACCCAAAAAGACTGGATTTTAGAAAACTAAAACATAATGTGTAACTTATAGCTTACTTAATATGAGGAAAATATTTCCAGGGGTTTTCTTCTTTTCTCCCTTGAATGGACCGAATCAGCATTTAGTTCCTTAACTTTTTTTTTTTATATAAGTAGCTTCTTAACTTAATTTCTGTAGATGACAGTTTCTTAACTTAATCTTAAGGGAAAAACTAGTGCAGCTCTCTTCATTTCATTATCCATCAATGCCGAAAAAAAAACAGACAGGTTCAAGATCAATACCATTCCTTGCTCCAAAGTAGAAATTGGTGTTGGCAGTCTTAGATCAGCACTTAGTCCAGGCAAAGCCCGAGCAAGACAACCAGCAAGCGTTTGCTTGATTTCAGTTGAACGACCATCTGCCAAGGTAATCTTACAGGGGTACTCCCTCCCATTTACTGATAGATATTCTTCATGAAGACTTTCGTCCCTCCCATATATATAAGCCAAGGAAGACGATGTTATCCACGCAAAGAGAGCCATCCACATTGTCGCAAAAGGAGACAACTAAATGACATTAAAGGTTGTATACAGTCAAATATAAATCAAAAATAATGAAATAAAAACTGGTATGTCCTTGGTTTGAACAGAATAAAACTTACACTTAAACCAAAACCCTCTGGCGGAGGGTCATACAACGAGTCTTCAAGGTCGAAAAAATCGGATTGTGGAATTCCAGGCTTTGTTGGCCACTTCAAAGGAGCGGGTTCTGGTTCAAGCAGATCACCATCTTCCATCAACTCCCCTTCATCAGCATCATGGGAATGTGGCAATATAATAATTCCAGCTTCAGACACTGGATAATAAATGTGAGACAAGAAGAAAAAAAGAAGTTAGGGGTTGAATTAAGCTGTCTAGAACGAAAACTAACTTTGTACACAAATTAAAAAGTATACAGTTATATACCAGCATCAGTGACATCAAATTCACCAGAAGCAACAGCTTCTGCTGCCTCGCTCAATGCCATTGCCACAGCTTCAGCCGATGCAAAGCGTAGCATATCATCATTATCTCCCACATCTGTACTGCCTAACATCTCATGACTTTCTTTATTTTCCCCATCACTAAACTCACAAAGATTTCCACTCCCAGTGCCATCAACTTTCTCATCAGCCCAGGTAACAGAGCGACTAAGCTTCTTAGCACCTGAAGGTTTAAGAGAGGATTTGATTATTATTTTACTTGATTTGGCCACTTTCTCAGCTTGGACTTCCTCTTCTGCTTCTGCAGTACTTGAATTGAAACTAGTTTGGCAGGGATTTGATGCTGAAGGCACCTCTTGTATACCAGGATCATCCTTTTTTATTATTTTACTCTTTTCCCCAATTGATCCGCTTGATTTCCATTCAGAACCATTCTTTGCGAGAGCAGGTGGGTTTTCCAATGTGGAGAGTTGACCATCTAAATCCATGTAACTCATTTTTTCTTTTGGTTCTTTAAATTTAGTGTTGGAAGCAGTCTCTGTTGAACCTGATGGCATTTTTGAGACACTATATTCATCTTCAGTGATTATAGAACTCATGAAGTCCATCTCACTAATATGGAAGTCTTTTTTACCACTCGACATGGTATTGTTAACTTTGGACCCTGCAACATACAATCCAAGCTTATTTGATGCCAAAAATTATATCCTCCACTTTTCTCAGGAACCTAAGCATAAGTCTCAAAAGATACAACTTAATGGTTGCATATCTGCAACGGATCTGATATAACAAATCAAAGAGAGACACTATCCACACTCCAAGCTAAAAATTTAAAGTTCATACCTTCTTTGCGATTTTTGGAAGGTGAAGGATTGGAACTATGGTCTCTCTGTGGAACATAACCTTCAATTGAATTTGATGGACCAATCCACTGCTCCAGAGACACTTCCCCTGCCTTGATTTCTTTTTTTTCCTGAATCTTCAAGCCAGACAATCCTAAATCTCCATTCTTTCCTAAATTCCCCTCAGAATCCAAACTCGTATTCCCAAACAATCTCAGAACCTCATTAAGTTTTTCTGAATTTACAACTGAGCATCTCTCATCTTGCAAGCTCTTAGCAAAAGCTTGGCTGTTAACAGCACAACTTGAAGAGCAATACATGTATGTCTCCTGCAGATCATAAACCTTGTGTTCCTTCAAGGAAATGCGAAACCGGCCCTTCCTAGGGCGATCAGAGGGCAGAGAATTGCAGCACAAAGGGTAACCACAGAGGTTTGTAATTGAACGCTCAGTCACAACATCTTCATAGTCACTGCGTGTCATCAGAGATCCAGCAGCAAAAAGGTGGCTTTCATCACTAATGCCTTCAAGGAGGGAAAGTTGCAATTTGTAGACACCATCTTTCAGAGAGATTGATTGATCCTTTGCCATTGGAAAAAGACCACCTGAAGTAATGATCTAGTTAGAGAAATTTCAAAGTTCAAACCTTTCAAAACAGATTGAAATCCCCAAACTACACAAAACGGTACTTCAGCTGATATAGTTTTACAGGAAGAAAAAAACAAAAGAAAATATAGTTAGGGAAAAAAAATAGGACTTCTAGAAAGATAACTACAACTACAGAACTCAGGCTCACTGCAATTTTAGAGATAATAATAGTAATAACAACAATTTCAAGAAATTTTACTGCTGCAGTGTTTCCTCATCAGCCATACACGTGAAGGTAACAATTTCTAACAAAACTTTCTGTTTCATAACAATTGGAGCTCAATACGTTGTCTACAGTCATTGGTCTTGCCAGTTTATAGAGGGCCAGGATAAAGATTTGAAACCCCAAGAGGAGGGAAAGAAGAAGAAGAAAAAAAAAAGTGTAGGAGAGAAAAGGAATGGATGTATATGCAAAGGGGCTACAACTTAGATCTAATTATTAGCTCAACAAAGTATTCAGACATGGAACCATGAAAAAACGATATGCCATCCTCTATGACATACTATCAACATAAATGGGACAAATTAATAACTGGAAATATTAACTTGACTAATGCAAGTGGAGAGTTTTATTAAACAATTCAGAAATAACTAAACTGATATATCTCGTCCATAACCCTAGCTTATGTAGACATATAAACTAATTGGACAACCACATAGAACCAAACCAATCTCTAGTTAAAATAGAAAACAAGGTTTCAACATAATAACATTACAAAAAGCCAAAAGCAAATCCCCATAGAACCAACCTTAGTATTATCAATAGCATTACCCTTGTCTCATTCATCATAGATAGCTCAACATAAAGCATATTGACCCATCTAAAACAATTCAAAAGATACAAACTCAACACAGCATTTACATAAGACACCATAAAATTTTGCATACCCAACTAACAAAAATGCTTCAAAACCAAACGTGGCCAACGCCCATGGGTCATTGTCTCTATTGCTGTTAGAATCAAAGCAAGCTACTTTGGGAGGTTTAAGAAGCAAAACCAGTGGGGATTTGGAACCAATGGGGAAATGCCCAATTGCCTAATCTCTCTATCGGAAATTTGAATAAGCAGTAATAGGACCTAGCAAAATGCTGTTGCCTCAGCAACATTACAACTCCCGTTGTAAACACTAGAGGTTGTCAATTGAGCAAAACAAGGCTGTTGGGGTCGCCACAGTAACTTTCTTACACAAAAACTCATCTTATTGTAGCAAAGATACCTCAAACTCAAAGTATTTACATGCCCATGATAATGAATAATTTCCAAATATTAAAATTCAAACTCCCACTACACTACAATGAATCAGTATTCTTGCAGATTCATCATAAATAAGCCCACATAGAAAGAAAGAAAGCATTTTTCACAGTCTAATTGAACTGAAATTCACTATTTTACTCAAGAGTTGTGTTCCAATGATCAAAAGAAAATAAATTTCAGAACGAGGCTCATATATCAATATCTAGAAATATTATGCAAAGAGAGAGCACTTACGAGAACAGAGACTTAACAGTGGGGTTGGACTTCGAGTTTGCGACGGAGGGCACGGTGGGCTAGAGATAGAGAGAGAGAAAGAGAAGAGGTAAGTCAGATCAGAGAGAGCATTCGATTTCGCTAAGGCTTTATTTGAGCTTTATAGATTAGGGTTTCTCCTCATACCCAGAACCCAATTCATCTCTATCTATTTTTCATCGCTCTCTTCAGATAAGTCCCCTTTTTATTTTACATACTTCTCTTTTTACACTTTTTTTTTTTTTTTTTTTTTTTTAAATGTAGATTCACCGTCTCCAATTACATTATTAAAACTCAAACTTTGTTTTTTATAACATTTTTTTTATGAGATTTTTATAACAATATAGATCATATTATTATACCCTTTTTTTTTTTAAGAGACTATACCATAGAATTGAGAAATTTCATTTTGCTTTTTGTAAAACCTCACGGGAGCTCACTTCAAGGTATGTTAAAGATCGTGATGAGATGAACTAGTAAATAGTAATATGTCACTTTCTCCAACAACAACCCAAAAAAAAAAACTAGTAATATGTCAAAAGTCATATATTTTTATAGATTTTTGGAGTTGGTTTCAGATCTTTCGATACTAATCACAGTTGAGCGGTTTAGTTTTTTTTTTTTTTTTTTTCAAACATTTTATCATGTTTAAAAATCATACCCTTAATTGAAGTTTTTTATCTTAACAAATTCTATTTGTATTATTTAATATTTTTGGTATTCATCTATCTCTTTTTTTATTTCCTCGGCTTAAATAGATTCATTTTTTTCTAATTGGTATTTTATTCACTCTACTTTGCACAATAGCGCATAGCTAAGAATATATCTTTTATTGGGGAGGGGGATTAAAATGTAATGATCAATTAAATTATTTATATACTAATATTATGTTTTATATGGTAATGTCAAAAAATCACAAGATTTAAGCATAATGGTTTTTAGGGCCTCATAACTCATAAGATCAATGAGGTCTTGAATTCAAGATTACTAACTAGCATCTTGGGATTAGTCAAAAGGTGATTCCTCATTGTAATTACCTAATATGTATGAGATAGGGTAACTACACATTCTCAGAGGAATAATCGGGCTCTTGAATAGCTTCGGATTTTTCAACATGCAAATTAAGTATTTTATAAACTAATAAATGAAAAAAAAGAAAAAAGTGTCAATCAAACTTAATAAATACATCCTTAGATTAAGAAAAATATTACAATTTTTATCTATCTTTTAATCAAAAGCAAATTTATGATAAAAGAAGATCTATCTTGCTTAATCTCTTAAACATAACCTAAAAAACAAATGTGTATATATTCGATTGGTTAGTTAAGTCATTAGAGAAATAGATTGTTTTAATCTTATTTTATTACAATTGCACACATACAGTTGAAGGAGCCACTATATATGTGTATATATATAGGCTTTGAGGGAGCCATGACCCCTATCCCTTAGTAGCTCTGTCGCTTTGCACATGATCAAACTATCTCAAGTAAGTCTCTCTTAACTTTTTCATTAATAGGAGCTACCATTATGTTCCAACAATTTTTCTAATCTCAAATTGTATCCTTTCTTGTAGTTTCACTTATCATTTGAATATTCTCATTTTAGTTACATTCATTGTATGAATAATTTTATTCTTAATAGCTCAATATTCAATACCATAAAAGTTGTATATAGCACAACTGTTATTATACAAAATATGATTTCTTAATATGAAATGCAGCTAGCAGACATGTATTAAGTTGTCAATGGTTCTTCTCTTAGAACAAATTAATAAATAAAAGTTGGCATTGGTTCAAATTGTAAAAATCTTAACTAAGGCCAAAAGTTTTAATAAATAAAAATTAGTTTTCTTTTCAAATATTTGAAATTTTATTAAGAGAGATGCTACGTCTACAACATTTTTACAACAAATCACAAGTGGTTAGTTATTATTGGTTCAAATTTGAAACTAACACTAAAATTACTTTTTTGCCCCAAAAATAACAACTAGTAACAACCTGTCACTTAAGATTTGTTGTAAAAATGTTGTAGATATATCATTTCTCTTTTATTAATAGGTTTTACTATATTTGTGGTAGTTTAAGAGTGTAAAAAAATTCAATCTTAAAAAAAAAAAAAAAAATACTTTTCCTTTCTCTTTCAATCAAAATTAATAGTTTTTGAGACAAATTTAATACTGAAATCCACTATTCAATAACTAAAGTCCAATATTGCCAAGAGAGACAGTGACCATCTAAAATATGGTATTTATTCTAATATTGATCGTATCAATACTTTTAGAATTAAAAGTTTTTTAATATGTTTTATAAATCATATGAAAATAGTTCAATTAATTTAATAATTATATATAAAAAAAATTGATTCTTTTCTCTAATTCATATATCGATTATAAAATATTAACTAATAATACATTTTACATTGGCGTCTAGCCCCAAAATGTGTTGAGTCGGTCCTAGACTAGGCCCTATTTTTGCCGACCATGAATTTGATTATTTGAGTGAGGTTTGAAAAGAATTTGTTTGAGATTGAATTTAGGTATTCAATAGAAATGACAATATTTAAAATTTACAAGTTTCTAAAAAATTTATTTTATATTTAATATTCTATGCATATTTAAAAAAAATAAATAAAAAATAAAAAATCTTCATAGCAATGTGACCAAATTCGCATGAAATGCAACTAACATGCCAATAACATAGTTAATATTTCATGGGGCAAATTACAACTTATCCACATGTAGTTTGAACAAAATTTTGTTGGAAATATTTTATTGAATAAACAAGTTTTGATACATAAATAATATCTCAAATAATTAGTAAGAACATAAAATAAAATAAAATAAAGAGTTTAGAACAATCTCACAATGCTATAAAATCACGCTGCAAAAGCGTTGTCCTTAAAAGTTGATTCGTGCCACCCAGAGTAAAACTCGATGTGATTGGTTCTCTTGGTCAAACAACCCCCTAGAAAAGATGTTATGATGAGTATTATATAGGCTACTTATAAAGATAATAGTCTATAGTTATTGGTTATTAATAACCATTAAAAGTCCAACGGCTATATTATCAATAATTGTCTAACGGCTATTTTTCTCATAATTGACTAACGGCTATTTTTCTTATAATTGACCAACGACTATTTTTCTCATAATTACCCAACGACTATTTTACTTATAAATTTCCAATGGCTAGAAAATAAATAAGAATAAAAGTGTTTGGAACACACACCCACACCAACAATCCCCCACATGTTACAAACACAAAATAGGAAAGGCAAAAAACTAAAGAAAGCATGCATCAATATGGTACCAAAAGGTTTAACCATACATAGTGATGAGGTGCAAACTCGTCAGTTA
This sequence comes from Quercus lobata, assembly GCF_001633185.2. NCBI lineage: Eukaryota > Viridiplantae > Streptophyta > Magnoliopsida > Fagales > Fagaceae > Quercus > Quercus lobata. Next base: position 26,726,447 of record NC_044910.1, on the reverse strand, counting down.
CAGTGGGCAGATGGAACTCCCTGTTAGCACCTGGCTCTCTTCAAGAAAGGTGGTCACCGGTGTGGTGCCTGCCACAATGTCTCCGATGCCAAAGTTAGAACAATCAAGCTATTTGCAGAACTAGAAAGTAAGAAATATATTTTCAGAATCTTAGTCTCGTACCTTATGCTGCAAATGTGAGAGCTTTATATCTGTGAGCCTGACTGCTAGCCATTGGAGTGTAAATGCCCTTCCTTCATAACGCCTCAAGCCCAATTATGGGGCTTTTATTAGTCTCCAACGGTTTGCTTTGCTGGTTTCGTAATTGCCCAGGTTACTTGCTAGCGCCATTGAATGACCTCCCTTTCCCCGTCGTTGATGGCTTGTTCGTCATCAGGGGGTAACCTCGTCATTACGTTGACCTCGTCAAGGTAACGTGTTCTCGTCAATCCCATCAATTGCCCCCCAGGTTCTGTGGTCGTCAGTGACGTGTCACGAGGGCCACAGAAGGTGAAAAGTTCCTTTCATTGAGTTGTTTGTGATGCTTGGGGTTTCATTTCGAAATTAATGAGGGATGGCGGCGCGGTATGGAACGTGGCCACGTGTCATATGCTGATTGAGGGTATTAATGGCATGACCCTTGGGTTTCCCGCTGCTTTTCAGTTTCCTTGGGTTTTTGGGTTTAAAAAACTTTTCCTTTCTTTCGCTCTGGTTTTTCTTTCCCTTCCTACTCCGAGCATTTGTCCCTTTTGTTTCGTTTCTGCCATCATTCCGTTCTCATTCCGGTGACTTCGACCTTGCTCCGGTGACAAAATTCTCCGGCCTCGACTGTTCCTCCTTTCAAGGTACGCTATTCCTTCAATTTCTTAGATTTTTTCCTCCATGAACTTCTTTATAAATTCCTGATTTTTCCTTTGTCTTTTATTTTTGTTGTTTTTGTGTTTGGGCGTTTAGGATTGGGTATCCCTTTTCATGGTTGATTCCTCTGAGGTTTGGGTAGCTTGCCCCTCAGTTTCCTTCTTTTTTGCTCGCATAGGGGTGGCTTTGGGTGTTTCTGGGGACTTTTTTCCTTTGATTGGGGATTATCTCTTTGAAGGTAGTGGTTTGAGTGTGGTTTTAGGGGAGCTATCTCCAATTTTGGGTCGGTTATTGGCTTGGTTTGAGAGAGAGACGAAGAGGATGTCTGAGGTGAGATCCAGTGAGTTAGACACTGGGTTGTCGTCTAGCGGCGGCCCGGTTGAGGGTGATACAGCCGTTTCTTCCCCTTGTCAGGTTAGGGCTTTTTACGCTCTCAGCGAAGAGTGTGGGCTGGACGCTGATTCAGTGGCCAGGTTTAAGGATAGGTTTCAATTCCCTGCACGGGTTCGCGTTCGTCAGCCTGGTCCTGATGATCGGGCTTGTCATTTCTTTCCTGGTGAAGTGTGTTTCTACGAGGCTGCTTTCACCTCAGGACTTAGGTTACCCGTCCATCCTTTTGTGATGGAGCTCCTGGATTACTTTGGCATTGCCCCCGGGCAGCTTATGCCTAACTCCTGGAGGATAGTTATTAATTGTATGGAAATCTAGCTAGCGGCCAATGAGGACATGATCAAAGTAAGTGAGCTCGTCCATATCTACCGTTTGAAGGAATCAAAGGAGTATGGGTATTATGAACTAGTTCCTTGGACGAGAGGGACTAGAATCATTAAAAGTTTAGCCTCGTCATTCAGGTACTGGAAGTCACGTTTCATTTTCGTGTCCGGGGATGACTTTGAGACCCCTTCTAGCAAGGCTTGGGGTGATATCCCAAGGTTGCTTCGTCGGTGGGGAACCCCAAACTTAGGTGCGTCCATGTTTCTTCTTGTCTGTTTATTTTTGTCTTGCATGTTTGGTCGTCACTAACCACTTGCTCATTTTCTTTTGCAGTTAAGAAACGCCCAAAGTTGAAGAGCAAATACCGGAGTCGTGTCCAGAAGGCGACTGAATACGCGAAGACGATTGAGAGCTGGGACGATCTTCTTGATCCGCAAACACTCTCTTTCTATTGTTTAGGCCCGGATCCATCTCCTTACGTTCTGCGCAGTATTACCATCGAGGAGAAGAAGAGTAAGTGCTTGCTTCGTCAGTACTGTCCTTTACCTGCATACTTTTGGGTTTCTTAGTGTTTTTTTTTTTTTTTTTTTTTTTTTTTTTAGAGATGACGACCAAGTTTAATAAGGACATGTACGCCAAGATGAGGGCCAAGAAGGATGAACCCTTGTCCAATCTTGGCAAGAAGGTAGTTCGCGTTACGGGGAAGGGACCATCTGTCGTCCCCCCTGCAGATGCCACTCCCATCGTCTCAGGAGTTGAAGGCGCTAGGGTGGCTTCCCCAGCTACCTTAGTTGAGGAAATCCCTACCCCGTCGTCGAAGAAGCCGAGATTGTCTGCCAAGGACAAAGAGAAGGAAAGGGTTGGTTTGTCCATCTTTGACGACGAGGGAGCGGCTGTTGAGCGGGCACATAACATTGTGAGGGCTGAGGACCTTAGGGTCTTTTCTAGAGTGCCTGTCAACGTGGTTGCAGGTCAGCACGTCCATAAAATTGTACAGGTAAGGTCGTCCACACGTTTTCCTTGGTTTCCTCTTATGTCAATCTTCCTGTTTTTATTTACTGACGCACTTATCTTCCTTCGTCAGGTGTTGGGTGAGAGCCTCCATCTTCCTTCTGAGTATCTTACTCAAGAGGCTAAGGTGGCTTCTTTGACGTCCAGGATGGAGGCCCTGGAAAAGGAGAACTCCGCACTAAAAAAGGACCTCATAGAGTCCATGGACGGGGCTGCAACCTTGAAGGAGCAAGTCAAGGCTTTGAACTCTGATCTTAGGGTTGAACGTCAGCTGAACTCGGAGAAGGACGACCAGCTTCAGGCAGCGAAGGAAAAGTTGAAGACGATTGCGGCTAGGTCCGTCGAGGCTTTTCAACAAACTGAGGAGTATTCCACTGTACTCTTCAGTTGGTACTTCAAGGGCTTTGAACTTCTCCGTAGATACCTTGTCAAGCACCCTACAGGGGTTGATCTGCCGAATTTGGATTTGGAAGCGGTGGATCAAGAGATGACTGCTGACGAGGCTGCCCAATCCTCTGTGCCTGAAGGTGATGCTCCTAATGACGACGTCCCTAATGCTGAGAACGCTCCTGCTGCTGACGACCCGGTTACTGACGCTCTAGACGCCCGAGCCTGATCCTTAGAAAAATTTATCACTTATATTTGCCCATTATGTTTTAGGCCCTTTTTTGGGGATGTACATATATATATATATATATATATATTTTTTTTTTTTTTTTTTAATTTTCAGAACAATATCTTTCGGCCCTGTTAAGAGAACAAGGATAACTGCCCTATGTTTTTGGGCTTTTCTATGATTTAATGTTTATCTGCTTTGTGGTTACACTACTGTCTGTGTTTGTGCATATGTGCGTGATTTAGCATAAACTTCTTAGCGTACCTTGTATTTAGCTGGTACTTAGTGCAAATTCTTTGTGATTTGCTCGTCATTCTTTGTACTTGTTGTGGATTTCTATCCTTCTCCTTTTTTTTTTTTTTCTTTTTTTTCTTTTCCTTGCGGGCTCACCATTGTCCTTGGGACTTTGCCATTCGCGTAGGCCTTAGGATTATGTTTATATCTCCAGCACGTCTCGTGTGCCTTCATCAGTGATTTACATCCGTCTCGGCGGAATCTTATCACTTGGCTACTTTTTTTTTTTAATGGTGACTTACATCCATTAAAGAATCTCGTCACTTAGGGTTTCGTCAGTGATTTACATCCGTCTTGGCGGAATCTTATCACTTAGACCCTTTTTTTTTTATGGTGACTTACATCCCATTAAGGAATCTCGTCATCTATGGCTTCGTCAGTGATTTACATCCGTCCTGGCGGAATCTTATCACTTAGCCACTTTTTTATGGTGACTTACATCCCATTGAGGAATCTCGTCACTTAGGGCTTCGTCAGTGATTTACATCCGTCTTGGCGGAATTTTATCACTTAGCCACTTTTTTCTATATTCGTTGGTGTTGTCATCGGTGACATACACTCGTCAAGGTGGACTCTTGTTAGTTTGACTTACAATTGACTGGACCTGTCTGCATAAAGACATCAAAGGATAAGAAATTTTTATTGAATTCAGGAGCAATTGCCTTTGTCTATTACATTTACTGGGGGTACTTCTTTAAATGCTCAATATTCCATGGTCAAGGAAGCCTTTGTCCGTCCATGGTTTCCAGGTGATAACTTCCTTGTCTTGAGTAGTGAATGACTCGGTAGGGACCTTCCCACGTAGGACCCAGCTTTCCCTGGGTAGGGTCTTTAGTTGCCATGGTGGTCCTGCGTAGGACGAGGTCACCTATGTCCAGGCGTCTCAGTTTGACCCTTTTGTCATAGTATTCGGCCATCTTTCTTTGATACTCCGTCATCTTGCTGGATGCGTTAACTCTTACTTCGTCCAGACAATCTAGGTTGAGTTGCAGTTCGTCGTCATTGATCTCTTCGTTGAAAGTTCCACGCCTGATGCTTGTGACCCCTACCTCGACTGGGATTACTACTTCTGTACCATAGGTAAGCCTAAGGGGGTTTCTCCTGTTGGGGTTCTGGCGGTGGTTCTATAGGCCCAAAGGACATTTGGTAGTTCTTCTGGCCAGGCACCTTTCGCATCGTCCAGTCTGGTCTTGATAATCTTGAGCAGCGTCCAGTTCGTCACTTCCGTCTGCTCGTTTGCCTGAGGATGCCCTGGGGATGAGAACTGATTCTTGATCCCAAGGTTTGAGCAGAATTCCCTGAAGCCTTGACTGTCGAACTGCCTTCCATTGTCTGATATGATCGTCGAGGGAATCCCGAACCTGCAGATTATGTTCTTCCACACAAAGTTCTGGATCCGAGCCTCAGTGATCGTTGCCAGGGCTTCTGCTTCAACCCATTTTATGAAATAGTCAATAGCAACAAGAAGGAATTTTACCTGACCTTTACCTTGGGGCAGAGGACCGACGATATCGATTCCCCATTGTGCAAATGGCCATGGGGAAGTTATGGTCGTCATTTTCTCTGTTGGAAGCCTCTGCACATTCCCGTATCGTTGGCATTTGTCGCACCTCCTGACGATCTCTGCAGCGTCCACCTGCATGGTTGGCCAAAAATATCCTGCCCTTACCACTTTGCTTATTAGGGATCTGGAGCCGGCATGGTCGCCACAAATTCCTCCGTGTACTTCCTCTAAGATGTATCTGGCCTCTTCCTCGTCGACGCACTTCAAGTAAGGCATAGAGAAGCCTCTCTTGTACAAGACGTCATTCAGGATCGTGAACCTAGCTGCCCTCTTCTTGATCTTTCTGGCTTCGTCAGTGTTTTGAGGTAGGTGCCCATCCTGGAGGAAGGACATTATGGGCGTCATCCAGGTCTCAGTACTCTGGATGGTGAATGTTGCAACTTCCTCGATACTAGGGTGTTTTTGGCCTTCCATCGCCAGGTCCGTGCTAGTCCCTTCTTCTTTTGATGATGCTAGCTTTGACACTTCGTCAGCCCCCATATTCTGACTTCTTGGGATTTGTATGAACTCTACTGTATCGAATTCCTGAGCTAGTTGTCTTGCTAACTTGAGGTACTTTTGCATCCTTTCTTCTTTTGCCTCGTATTCTCCCTTGATCTGTCCAATCACTAGTTTTGAATCACTTTGGATCAACAGATTTTTGGCACCAAGAGCTTTCCCAAGCCTCAGTCCCGTCAGTATTCCTTCGTATTTAGCTTCGTTGTTGGTGGCTGGGAACTTTAATTGGACCCCATATTTCAGCACTTCTTTGTCGGGGGTGGTTATGATGGCCCCTACTCCCCCCTTCTTTTGGACTGACAAACCATCAGTCTATATTATCAATTTATCTGCTTCGTCGGTAATCCTGTCTTTGTCAGGGGGTGTGAATTCTGCGATGAAGTCCGCCAGAGCTTGTGCCTTGATCGCTGTTCTTGGATGGTACTCGATGTCAAATTGACTTAGTTCAATTGCCCACTGGACCATTCTCCCTGCTGCTTCTGGCTTGCTCATTGACTTCTTGATTGGTTGGTCCGTCATTACGAGAATAGGATTTGACTGGAAATATTGCCTGAGCTTGCGCGAGGCCACTATTAGTGCAAACGCAATCTTTTCGATCCTTGGGTATCTGGACTCAGCTCCTTGGAAAGCTTGGCTGACGTAGTAAATCGGGAGTTGTTTCTTGCCTTCTTCTCTAATCAAAGCTGCACTCACTGCCGAGGCTGACACTGCCAGGTATAAGTATAAGTTTTCTCCTTCTTTGGACGGGCTTAGGAGAGGTGGGTTGCTCAGGTAGTGCTTTAGCTCTTGGAACGCTGCCTCGCACTCGTCGGTCCAGGCAAAAGCCTGCTTCAAGGTTTTGAAAAAGGGGAGGCATTTGTCTGTAGCCCTAGAGACGAACCTGTTCAAAGCCGCTATCCTTCCTGTGAGTTTTTGAACGTCCTTGACGGTTTTGGGTGAGGCCATGTCGATGATAGCTCGCACTTTCTCTGGGTTTATTTCTATTCCTCTCTGGGACACCATGAATCCCAGGAACTTCCCTGAGGCTACCCTAAAAACGCACTTACTTGGATTCAACCTCATCTGGTGTTTTTTGAGGGTTGCAAAAGTTTCCTTCAAGTCGTCCAGATGTGCAAGCTCTTCCTTACTCTTGACAAGCATATTGTCTACGTACACTTCCATGTTTTTGCCAATCTGCTGGCTGAACATTTTGTTCACAAGCCTCTGATACGTAGCTCCAGCATTTTTTAACCCAAAAGGCATTACCTTGTAGCAGTAGAGTCCTTGACTTGTGATGAAGGCGGTCTTCTCCTGGTCTTCCTCAACCATTTTTATCTGGTTATACCCCGAGAAGGCGTCCATGAACGTCAGCAACTTATGCCCGGCTGTGGAGTCCACGAGTTGATTTATTCTTGGTAGAGGGAAGCTGTCTTTTGGGCATGCCTTGTTCAGGTCGGTGAAGTCTACGCACATTCTCCATTTCCCGTTTGCTTTCTTGACCAGGACAACATTGGTGAGCCATTCAGGACAATACACTTCCCGGATGAATCCAGCTATCAAGAACTTGTTAACTTCCTCTGCAACTGCTTGATCCCGTTCTGGAGCGAAGGTTCTCCGTCGTTGTTGGACGGGCTTCCGTTCTGGATCCACATTCAGCCGGTGCTGGATGACTTCTGGAGATATGCCCGGCATGTCCTCGTGACTCCATGCAAAGACATCTAGATTTTCCTTGAGGAACCTTATGAGTCTTGTCCTCATCTCGGGGGTCAGTGTCGTCCCTATCTTGATCGTCCTGTTCGCATTCCCTTCTACCAATTCCACTGTTTCCAGGGCCTCTATCTTGTCTTCCTCTTTCTCTTCAATTGTCCATGTGTGGTTCTCCCTTCCAGCTAGGACAGCGTGATAGCATTCTCTTGCTAAGACCTGATCGCCTTTTACCTCACCAACGTCGTTACCTGTTGGGAATTTTACCTTCAAACAGTAGGTTGACGTCGCCGCCTTCCACTTGTTGAGGGTGGGCCTCCCAATGATGACATTGTAGGATGAGGGACAATCTACTACCAGGAAGTCTACTTGTTTGGTCAACTGTACTGGATAGGTCCCTGCCGTCACCGCCAACGTTACTATGCCCCTGGGGTAAACCCTGTCTCCACTGAAACTGACGAGAGGAGAGTCAAAAGGGCGAAACCTTTTTGGGTCTAATCTCAGTTGCTGGAAGGCTGGGAGGTAGATGATGTCCGCGGAGCTTCCGTTATCAACGAGGATCCTTTTGGTATTGAACCCTTCTATATTTAGCATTATAACCAGGGGATCATTGTGGGGCTGCTTCACTCCCATGACGTCTCCTTCACTAAAAGACATATCCTGGTATGTTCGTCTGTGCTTGGACGGAGGCATGGCGTGGACGCTGTTCACCTGTCTATGGTATGCCTTTTTGAGTGATCTAAACGATCCTCCTGAGAATGGCCCCCCTGTGATCGTGTTTATCTCCCCGATCACCTTGCGCGGAGGCTGGGACGTATGGTCGTCATCCCGTGAGAAGGCTTCATGCTGGATTTTACTGTCGTCCCTGAACTTGCTATATTCTCCTTTCTTTACATATTTTTGTAATTTCCCTTTCCGTATTAACTCTTCTATTTGCTCCTTTAGATCTCTGCAATCCTCTGTGAGGTGGCCATGGTCTCTGTGGAACCGGCAATACTTGTTCTTGTCACGGACATTAGGTGATGAGTGTAATGGCCTGGGCTATTTGAGATAATGCTCGTCCTTGATCTGCGTAAAAATCTTGTCAATAGGCATAACTAAGGGAGTAAATCTTACCGTCCGTGGATTTTTATTGTCCTTCCTCTTATTCCCGTCATTGTTCCGAAGGTCCGGTCGATCTCTCTTCTGCCCTCTACGGTCGTCTTCCCTCTTGGCCTTGTCCCCTGGCCTCTCGGTATCTTTTATGGCAGCTAGGGTATCTTCCGCATTCATGTACTTTTGTGCCTTCAGGAGCATCTTCGCCATCGTCTTTGGGGGGTTCTTTGCCAGAAAGGCCACGAGGTCTCTGGATCTCAACCCTGCTTTAAAGGTCGTCAGCTGCACCTTGTCATCAGCTTCGTCTACCTCCAGAGTTTCCCGGGTGAATCGTTTGACATATGACCTCAGAGTCTCCTTTTCTCCTTGTCTTATGGTGAGTAAGTAGTCTACTGGCCTTCTTGGGCGTTGCCCCCTATAAAGTGGCGCAAGAAGGCTCTACTCAACTGATCGAAGTTGTCTATGGACGAGTGTGGCAACTTAGTAAACCATTCTCTTGCCGCTCCTTTGAGAGTTGTCGGGAAGGAGCGGCACAGTATCTCGTCAGGTGGTTGTTGAAGTCCCAGAGTCGTCTTGAAGGTATTAAGGTGATCCTGGGAGTCTTTTAGTCCATCGAATGGTTCAAGCTGAGGTAAGCGAAATTTCGACGGCACAGGACATTCGAGTACTGCAGTGGTGAAGGGTGAATCCGTAGCCCTTACCATTTTATCCACGCTTCGGTCCGTCTTCTCCTTAATAGCGCTCTTTAGCTCGTCCATTTCCTTCCTCATTTCTCGAAGGAGGTCCGAGTTCTGTTCGTCCGGAGTAGTTGGTCTCTGAGGGGTTCCTCTCCGTTGACTATCCCCTTCTTCCTCCACGTTACCCTTGGACCGGTTCTCTTCCTGTTGAGCCTGTTGAACCTGCTGGAGCCGTAGCTTCATTTCTTGATTCTGTTTAGTGAGTTCTTCAATGGTGGCTGTAAGGGCCTGGACTTGCTAAGCCAAGGCTGCTGAATCTGGGTTGGGTTCCATCTGAATGTAGAGAGTTGGCGAAGACTACGTTTCCAAATGTGAATTTGAGAAAATAATTCCCACAAACGGCACCAAAATGATGATGTGCAAACTCGTCTGTTACAGTGGGCAGATGGAACTCCCCGTTAGCACCTGGCTCTCTTCAAGAAAGGTGGTCACCGGTGTGGTGCCTGCCACAACGTCTCCGATGCCAAAGTTAGAACAATCAAGCTATTTGCAGAACTAGAAAGTAAGAAATATATTTTCAGAATCTTAGTCTCGTACCTTATGCTGCAAATGTGAGAGCTTTATATCTGTGAGCCTGACTGCTAGCCGTTGGAGTGTAAATGCCCTTCCTTCATAACGCCTCAAGCCCAATTATGGGGCTTTTATTAGTCTCCAACGGTCTGCTTTGCTGGTTTCGTAACTGCCCAGGTTACTTGCTGGCGCCATTGAATGACCTCCTTTTCCCCGTCGTTGATGGCTTGTTCGTCATCAGGGGGTAACCTCGTCATTACGTTGACCTCGTCAAGGTAACGTGTTCTCGTCAATCCCATCACATAGGATAAATAACTAGGAATTAAAAGACATTGGTGGAGTTAAAACTCTTTTAACCAAGCTATTAGTAAACCAAACCTACCACCCACATAGCTTTCTTTATCAAGGTTGTTCTTAAGCGGGTTGGCGCCTTATCCAGGTCATGTGCCACTGGGTTTCATGAGAGCTCTAAAAACCTACCCAAAAAGTCTCATAGGAAGTGGCACAACTTCCACTCACACATAGGTGGCATCCATTAGGAGTGCATGCAGAACATCCCATCCCAATAGGTAAGGAGTATGGATCCATTAAGAGCCTAAAGCTCAACTTCCAATAATTTGCAACTTAGTTGGTGGCATCCAACTTAGTCGATGGCATCCATCAAAAGTGCGTGTAGATACACCCCATCCCAATAGGTAGGGATATGGATCCATTAAGAGTCTAAAACTCAACCTTCTATAATCTGCAACTTAGTTGATGGCATCTATCAAGAGTGCGTGCAGATACACCCCATCCTAACAAATAGGAATATGGATCCATTAAGAGCCTCAAGCTCATCTTTACCAAATTATGCAACTTAGCACTATCTCACACCATAGAGATGGACTCATCACTAATCTCCTTACCAAGATAGCGGAAAACACATAACAAATGACAGTACCCATGGACCACTTTGACCTCTACCCATTTAACCTCTTGTGTGGAATCACCTATCATAAAGGTTGGGCATTAGCCACAGTGTCGCAACTTGGGTATCAGTCTAATCCGCCTAAATGTCTCACTCACCAGCCTTCTTGCTAGTGGTTTGGTTAAAGGATCGGCTAAGTTCCTTTCAGACCTCACAAAGTCCAATGACATAACATCATTATCAATAAACTACCTTAGTCTCAATTGGAGATGTTGGCTTTTCCCATTATAAACTTTGCTCTTAACATGTGTTATGGCAGCCTGGCAATCACAAGGAAAGTAAATAGAAACAATAAAGTTAGTAAATGGAGGCATATCAATTAATAAACTCCTAAGCCATACAGCTATGAATCCAGCCTTCTCTAAGTCATTAATTCTGTTTCCATATTAGATCTCACTATGCAAGTCTTCTTGGATAACTTCCAAGAGACAACCCTTCCAGTTGGTGTGAATATATATCCACTAGTGAGCTTCACATAATCTGCATCAGAGATCCAGTTAGCATCACAATATCCTTCTAAAACAACAAGATAACCATAATATAACAAACAAAAATAAAAAGTCCCATTTGAATATATCAATAATATAGATATTGTATCCCAATGCTCAACACTAGGACTATGAGTGTATCTACTCAATCTACCAACATCATATGCAATATCAGGGCTACAGTTTGTCAAAAATATTAAACAACCAATAATTTGTGCTTACTTATTTTGTGAACCATTATCACCACTTTTTGACCAAGTATACCTTTAAGTCATACATAATAGACATAGGTCACATATCAAAGTGTTTAATTTTTTTTTTCCCCACATAATGAGATTGTGATAGCACATTGCAATCATTATCTCTAAGGATCTTGATGCCTAAAATAACATTTTCCCTAACCAAAATTTTCATATCAAATTTAGAGGCAAGAAAACATTTAGTATCACGCACAACATTATGGCTAGTTCTAAATATAAGTAAGTTATCAACATATAAACAAATAATGACACCTTCATTATTATTTAACTGACTATATATGCATTTATCCTCATGACCATAAATCTCAAATCCATGTGTAAGCATCATATATCAAAATTTTCATGTCATTGTATAGGTGCTTGTTTTAATTCATACAAGAATTTAACCAATTTACAAACTTTATGTTATTGTCCAAGGACAACACAACCCTTGGGTTGCTCCATATAATTTTTTCTAATTCACCTATTAGAAAAACAGTTTTAACATCCATATGATGTATAATAGGTTTGTAAATAGATATAATGACAAACAACATTATTATAGATGCAATTCTAATAAACGAAAAATAAGTATCAAATAATCAACATGATATTTTGCTTATAGCCTTAAGTTACCAAGCATGCCTTATATTTTTCTATGATCCCATTCGGTTATAATCCTATATGATAATCTTAAGAACAACTCAAAGTTAATCATATAGGATTATCATAATCTAAATCAATGAAGGAAATTGATGACATATAACATTACTCTTTGAGTAATGTCCTTTACTTGCAAACCGACTTTGATTCTTTTTATTTTTATTTTTATGGATAACTGATATTATAAAACTGAAATTGGAGTACAACAAGGAAAGAAACATAAAAACAAATAGAGAACTAGAGACAATCTTGGTGAAGGAGGTGGCGCAATATAGGAGGAGAAACTGTATATCTAGCATATCAAGTAAGCTAATGTGCAACCCTATTGTAGTCCCTTTTCAGATGCCTAATCTGGCAGCTGCCACAATAACCAAGTAGGCTGATGATTCCTTGGATTAGATGCCCAGCTTCCTCGCTTGTTTCATTTGATAGAACACCTTGGTCTACTGTAAGAGAGTCAGATTCAAGGATGCTTTGTCTAAGCTCCATTTCTAGAGCTAGTAAAATGCCAGCATCCGAAGCAATAATTTCTGTCTCCGGAACAAAGTAGTGACTTGGAAGGGTCTTGCTCAAGCTAGCTGTGACTGATTCGTTAGAATCTATAATCAGTAATCACCACCCCAACACTAGAGTTCCTTTCATCATCCGATGTTGCACCATCCATGTTTATTTTATAAACACCAGCTGGAGGTTTTTTCCAACTTAGCTCACAAGCATCCGATCCTAGCTGAAAGTAAACAGAGGCTTCTTTGCAGTCATGGATAATTCTAGAGGCAAAACACCATATCTAGTTTGGAGACTAGTTGATAGAATCATGCACCGTTTGGTTACGATTGAACCAGATAGACCAAGCTGTCATGAAGAAGATTTCCAAGTCTCTGGAAGTACTGATAGGAAGCTCATAGTTGTGTTAGTGAAGTCGCAGCGTTCAGCAGTGACTGCAACTGGGCATTCCTTCCACTGTTTCCACACCTCTCTAGCTATTATACATCTAAGGAGTGAATGTGTGATTGTTTCAGCCTCTTGCCCACACAAAGGACAACTTAAATACCTCTTTTGCTCAAATTTACCATTATTGGAAAAGCATTATTGCAGGTTCTCCAAGCAAATATACGGATTTTGGGGAAATTTTTAGGTGCCACATTTCCCCCCATGGTGGTGATATAGGGTCCCCAGATGAGCTTTCTCCCTCACTATGTGATTCCACCACATTTTTGACAATGAATTCTCCTTTTATGTTACCTACCCAAATAAGTTTTTCTTCTGGTAGGTCATAGCTTAGGGGAATGTTAAGAATTGTTTCCGCTTCAAAGGGGAGAAGCAACTGAAATTTAATCATATAAGATTATCATAATCACTGAAGGAAATTTGATAACATATAATATTACTCTTTGAGCAATATCCTTTACTTGCAAACCGCCAATCATTCAAACAAGGATGCGTTTACTAGGCAAAGTTTTTCTATACACGTTTTGCCACACACTTAAGACATAACTTGAGCATATATCAATCTGTGATTAGATTACATCATTTATGCATTGGGGCTACCACTGATACTTGTAAAAAATAATGTAACCACCATTTGACATGCGTACTAATTATGATAAGGTGTGCAGAAGAGTGTCTCTGGACTTGGTTCGCTAAGTCTTCTCTCCCTCTGTTTCTTCCAATTGCGTGACAACTGGCTACTCCATCATAGAGATGAGCAAAGGGGAATGACATAGACATATAGAAGATTGGGGCGAGTTTTGGGCAAGTAGGAATAATAAGAATAAAAACCCATTTTATTTATTTTTTTGCTGAATAATAAAAACCCATTTTAATTCAACCCATACACGTACTGATTCATACTCGATTGGATCATATAAATAATCGAACCTGACTGACCAAACCTGTTTGTTCAATTTTTTTGTTTTTTTTTTTAAACCTGTTTGTTAGGCCTACACATTTAGAAAACAAGCTGACCGGGTTTTCTTTATACATTAATCAATAATTGCTCAGAATCTGTCTTATCATTTTATTATACACAAGATAAAGAGAACCGTCCGTGAATGACCAGCCACTTGGGTTGTTTTAATCAGCAAAATAATACATCATACAACTACCACCATCACTTTCACCACAATTTTAATTTCCACACAGAATATGACTCCAAACCAAAACGAAATTCCACCTTCCCACTCTTATTACACACCGATCATATATGAAAACGAAATTATAATATTAATGTGAAAATGAAATATATTTTAACTATAATTCACAAACCAATGGCTGCACAAACGGGCAAAAATACACAACCAGTGATGAAAGAGTAAATCATCCAAGGTTTTTTATGCATACAGTTTTGTTTTTTTTTTTTTTGGGTGGTAAATTGCATAAAGTGACCGTAATTCAAAGAGAAAATAATTAAAAAATGATATGTAATTACAGTATTTATAACAAAAGAAAAAAAAAACATTGAACTTTCTCTTTTGTGGATTCCAAAGGAAATCCTGCAATGTAAAGCACTCTCTCCACTTGTCTATTCATCCATGGTTTTGGCCAGAAACTTATCCTACAACTGCAATATAAACAAAAATTGTTTAGCCAAAGTGACCCATTTGAATCAGGAAAAAGAGAGATTGAAAAAAGAAATGTATTTACCATTTATCAATTGTTTACAGTTCTTTTTTTCTTCTTAGTTTTATTGAGAGAATGTATTTTTCATTGACAAGTAGAGAAATGAGATTCCTGTCCAACAGCTCCAAGCATTCTACACGCTACTTCTAGCAACTTCCCTGTCATATGAAATTGGGTAAAAATAAATGTTAAGTCAACTCAATATAAAGCCATCTCACATGCACATATTAAATTTGAGAAGTGAAAATTAACAGGTATTAGTTGAATTACTCAATTTTAAATGTTGCCATAGCTACATATCCAAATATAAAAACTTAAGGTCAGCTATAAAACATAAATGAACAAAGACAACAAATCATGCCAGCCGAGTAGGAAAGCGAAAGTGTAAAAAACAATTAAGAAATAATAGAGTTGTGGAAATTAATCATAGACAGGCTATTGTTGGCATTGAAGATGTGAAATGGAATGTGGTTCACAGCTTGTCCACCCTGGATTTTCTGCTATTTTAATGCTTTGTTTTTATACACATGGATTCCTTAGCTGAAGAACCTTCCTTAGGCCCACCACACCTTTTTTTTCAATGCTTAATTATTTATTTAAAAACAAAAGTAGAGACAACTACAGTAAGTATAATCTAAGTCTAAGTTGTGAGATCATACTCATCATTACTTCACACCGACAAATTCCTCCCAAATAATTCTAATACCACACAATTTGCCACAAGACCTAAAACTATTTTACATGACAGATAGCAAGTAATGGAGAAAAAATTGTGGGTATATATGACAAACAGTCAATTTCAAGCACGTAAAAGTGTGTGGTAATAAAATTATCAATTCCACCCCATCTCCAAAGCTCTACTTCCAAGCTAAAAGCCACCACTTTCACTATCTCCTTTCTAAAAAAGAACCCACATTTCAATCACTTCTAGCAATACTCCACTAATATACGTCCATTTATAATCTCTCTTTCCCATCTATTCCTCCCTGTGTGCTTCTACAGCAAAAAGGTTCCCCCACTAATAAAACAGTGGCCAAAATTAAAAGCACTAAATCAACAATATGATAACAAAAATTAAAAGCACTAGTCAATAATCACATCATGTAATAATTTCTCCATTATGGCACTAAATAAAGTGGCCTTTATTAAATGGTGTGATAAAAAGTGGCTCATCCCCTTTCACACGCTAATTTACAAGTCCACAATAATTAACCCGTATTTATAATTCTATCTACCCACCACCACAACCATCGTCAATTACCAAACACAATCCGTGGGTTCCATTAACTCCAGTAAAGTCTGTCCTTTCCAAATAAGAAATCGGGTTCGAAACTTTGGATTCCATGTATGGTAAAACCCAATTGGTGTATAACTCTAATGGTGAAAGTGTAAACATCATGAAATGGACGTCATAGCCAACTGTATCTATTGAAAAAATTATCAATACAGCTCATCTGGATATCGGAACACCTTCAACATTCTCACCCCTAACCCAAAACTCCAAAATTGGACAGAACACCAAGCATAGAAATAACCTATCTCTCACAAATTCTTACACCCATTCACCCAAAATTTCAGTCAAATTTTCCACCATCAAGCATGAACCAAATTTGAGATTTTACTTTCACCTAGCATTACATTAGAATGAACATAACAAACTACATGAAGCAATTGACAATAATGATAATAAAATAAATGCAAAAATCTAATAAAAAAGTGAAAGCACATAACAATAGCAATAAGAATAGCATTACCTCTCCTGGGCTTGGAGACAACCTTAACAAGTGGACCTGTTTTCTTCTCAATCATGGTCTCCTCCTCCGGTGGGAACAAAACCCCATCAATCCCTTGCACCGAAATTCGACCATCGGTGTAAATATCCGGGTCAAACAAGTAAGCCGACCCATCTCCTTGCCCGAATTTCACAGACCCATCAGCCTCTTGAGCCACAACCTTATGTGGTAACCGCAGAGTATCGTACCGGACCTTCCCGAACCTCCTCACTGCATTGTACATACTCTCCTCAGTCTGATACTCCGGTATGATATGGTAATATATAATCTGCTCCGGTGCACCAGGCTCACTCAACTGGTCCGTGGTTAGCTTAGCCATGGCTTCGTCATTGGGTGCCAAAACCGTCAATACATACCCCTCTGAAACCAATCGACCCATCTCGGTTGCTAAAGAGGTTAAATTGACTAGAATATCTGCCATTTCATTGTAGCCACCGTAATGTAAGAGTGTGTGGATAAAGTCCTTGACTTGCTTCATACCATTGAAGTGGCCATGGGGGCCACCAGGGCCTGGTGCCGGTGCCGGAGCTAGAGAAGGCCCCGGGGCCAGTGCGTCGTAAATCGGCAGCACCGGTGGGGCACCAGCCGGAACCGGTGCTGCCGGCTTCTTCAACCGGTGAGTTCTGGGGTCCACCTCCGGTGCGCCTTCCGGCAAAACAGCGGAGATGGACCGTAGATTTCTTCTCCGGTTGAAGTCTTCTTGCACGGATCGAGGAATCAAGAGGCGTTCGATCCCGTGGATTAGCCCGTCGGGTCGAACCACGTCGTCGGGCCGAACAATCTCGGCAGAGTCTATGAGTCGGTTCCCGTGAGTCTTCAAATGCACGTGGTGGTTCGAGAGAGTTGGGTGGCGAAACGAGGGTGAGGACTCGGCGGGCCAGTCTTTGGAGACGATTCGTTTTGGGACAATGTGGAACATGAGGAGAGTTTGGAGGGACTTGAGGTTGCCTGGCTCGAGTAAAAAGCGTTTGAACTCTGGGTCGAGTTCTCGTTCCAGAGCTTCATTTCTGGGGGCGAAGATGGTGATGTTGTGTTTCCCTACAGCTTCCTCAAGAGTCTGTAGTAAAAGGGCTTTTTCAACGAGTTCAGCGAGCTCGGTGTAATGGGAATCCAAGAGAGCTACAAGGACAGAGTTTGAGTTTATTTGGGTAGTAGAAGAAGATTTAGAAACTGGGTTTTGAGGCAATGCGGCATAGGAAATGGAAAGTGAAAGAAAGAGAAGAGTCAAGAAGAGTTTAGAAGAGACACCATAGACATGAGAATCCATGGCGCTCATTAGAGAAGAAGAAGGTGTGAGTGAAATTTTTTGGTTGTGCGGTGAAATGGGGATTTGGTGGCAGAGAATTAGAAGAGATTGAGATAGAGAGGGTTTTGCTTGGAAGAAGAGAAAAGAGGAGAGAGACAGAGAGATAGAGAGGGACAGGACAGCACACGGAGAATAGGAGTGAGGAGTGAGAAAGAGAAGTGAAGAGAGAAGACGAAGAAGAGTTTGGGAAGTAAAGTAGAGTTAAGACTTAAAAAGTAAGAGAAGACTTGTTGGGCTGTGAATGAGTTCAGACAGCCTGGGATGTAGGGACCACACGGCTAACTTGGTATCACCAGCTGATGAGTCTGCGCGGCTTCAAATTCTACTCTCTCTCTCTCTCCTAAGCCAAGCCAAGCCAAAATTTGTGTACTGATCAGTTTTGACTTTTGAGTTTTGACCCTTTACCTTTTTGCCAAACAAATCTAATAAGCAAGTAACTAGTAAGTACTACTTACCACATCTTTTTTGCAAGTATGAATGAGAAGGTAAGGAAGGTCATTGGACAAGTTGTATATTTATGAATGGATGGAATAATAAAGAACTAATTTCATTATTTATTATATTTCTTAATTTGGTTTTTTGTATGTATTTAATGGTTGTTGATGTTGAACATGTTTTTTATTCCAAGGGGTTGTTGATTTTTTTTTTTGGGTAAACAAGGGGTTGTTGATGTTTAGCTTTAACTTTGTCTTAAAAGAAAAGGTGATAATATAATATAACAAGGTCGGGAACATATGAGAAAGGTGCATGAATCTTTATTTTATTTATTTTTTAGTGTAGTTAATATGTCACTTTATTAGGGTTTTTTTTTTTTGGACTGAAAAGTTAGAAACTTTATTAGGGGTTTAAAAATGAACTAAAGTAAAATTTAATGAAACATTGATTAGGTCTTGAAGAGTTGCCTTCAAACATGAAACTTTTTTTTGGATACTTGGGGCTGTTTGGACATAAAGAGTTGCCTTATTATTTTGCCCTATTCTATTGGGTAGCCAACATAATTTTGACACCATAGCTCGTTTTATATATCATTTGAAAGATTTAGAGGTGGGAGCTAGCCTTATTGACAAATGTATAATCATTTATCGAATAGTACTTCAAACTATAGATTATATAGTTTTATACTTTTATGTCATTAAAGATAGACATGCTTAAAAGATATTTTATTTTCCGTTCGCTGATTTTATACAATTTACATGACCCTTGCATTTCATACATATCGCTGATTTGTATACAATTTACATGACCCTTGCATTTCATACATATCGCTAATTTGTATACAATATATAATACATACTCATTGTAATTAAAAGAATTTATATTCTATGTTTATTGAAATATAGCCCAACAAATAAAGATCTATATAATCATTATACAGACTTGAAGTTATAAATAGGAATTATGTTTGTTATTATAGCAATTTAGGACTTGTATTGGCGAATGTTCATGACAGTAAAACTGAAAATGGGTTGTATTTCTTGATCAATTTGTGAAGCAAAAAACTCATAAAATTAACATATGAAGAATTTCGCTCAAGCAATACTAAGCCCGCTCAAGATTTCGTTTATAGTCCACTCAAGCAAGCTCACTTGACAGAGAGAAGCCTCTCAAATGAGACATTAATAGTCCATTTGGATGAAGGGGGAGAGGAGGAGAGAGGGAGAGTAGAATAGAGTAAATTTAGCCTAAAATTAGTCTATTTTTAACCAACTCTACTTTACCCTCCTCCACTCTCCCTCATTCTCCTCTCAATCCAAATGGGCCCTAAGTTAATCAACTAGAGATCTCACTCTTACATCGCTTATGTGAAAAGATAAAGCCCACGTGAGCAAGTCATTAACCCAATTTAAGCTAAGCTCATCAAATTTCATTTTTAAAAAGGGCAGCAAGGTATGCACAGTTCTTAAGGCACGATTTGCTCAACACTTCAAGTTGAGGCTACCATTTACGAATCAATGCAAGGGATTAGGTTTAAGTTGGGATAACCATTTTCATTGAAGAACAAAGAAAGGTTTGAACTCCCATACTTCCAACCTTAATATGACGCACATGAAGAGCTGTTAGTTTGTTTAGCATTTAGCCTCTCCTTTCTATGCTCAACCCATATGTGAGAGAGAGAGAGAGAGAGCTTTGCCTTAAGCTTCCAAAACCTCCTCTCTTGATTTTTATTTTAGGTTCTTGATCTTGCATTGCTTTTACTTCCCCATGTGTTATTCAATACCATTTAGAACATATGCTTACAGTTTTATATAAATATCCCATTGTATTAACTTACTCACTTTTCACTTCCAAAGTGAGTGTTTTAGAGCTTGAAACCACATAGATATTTAGTTAGGTTTACTGTAACCAAACCTTAAGGGAGGTTAAGGAGGTTCCTTGGAGTGCAAGAGATCTTACCTTTTATGAGCGAGGGGTTTATGGAAATCACTACATAAGGATTATAGAAGATCTAGGACTATTGTAGTAGAAAGCCAAGCAAAGCTTTTGTTTATTTTGCATAGAATCTATACTATACAAAGGTTTTGTGTGTCAATGACTAATTATAACTAGCATGTAACCCACACAAATGTATGGATACATTTAAAATTAAACACAATTTTTATAATAAATATATAAATTATTAATCAAATTATTAAAAAAAAAACTATGTAACACATGCATACGTATAGATATATTTAAAATTAAACACAATTTTTATTATAAAAAATAAATAATTAGTCAAATTATTTTTTTGAAAAAGTAAATATCATTAGTCACATATTAAAATTCTTATCTAAAATTTAATAGTTACATATTAATTCTCATATGTGGTGATCTTTGTTGTGTGATGATTTTTATTGAGCATATGTGACTAGTTTTTTTTTTAAATTTTTTTTATTATAAATTTTATAGTTCATTAATATTAGATTCTTCATATTTTGCACTCATTAATTCATTTGACTTAAAAATTACAAAACTTGAATGAATACATGACACAAACTTAAGTGGATAATTATGGTGTGGTCCCCATATAAATTTAGACACGTGGCGTAAAATTGAATTCTAATTTCAAATTCTAATTGAACTTTCTCTTAACTTTACCCATTAATATATATAGATTGTTTCCTATTTAGTAGAATTTTTATGGGACTGTTTGTATTCATGTAGAGGAGGGTTTTGTATTAGAGAAATTCTCCTTTAATTTCCACTTTTATAACTATAATCGCTATGGATATTTATTATTGCTTTGTTAATTTGGTTTATTGCACATGTGTAATACATTATTTCTATTTGCTGGTTAATTTTCAATTAGTGTGTTTAATCTTTAATTTTATTATTTCTTCAAATGTTAAGGGCTCATTTGGTACGTGTGTTTAAATAATAATTTTCAGTTTTTTTGAAAATACGCGTGGGTGAAAAAGTGTGTGGAAATGGAAACATATAGTATTGTTTAAAAATTGAAAACATATATTTAAAATGATGTACCAAACAACCCCTAAACATGTAGAGGTCTCAAATTTATATGTTTTCAATAATGAACGCCACTTTAAAGATAGTAATTAATTTCAGTAATGTCAAAACTACTTGAATTAAATGTTGTCTAACTGCTCATTAATAATTGACATCTAATTGGGGGAAAAAACTATGATCGCATTCAGTTAACATATCACTCCTAAAACTTAGAAAAGTGTTATGTCTATAATATTTAAAACTTATGTAAAAATGTTGCAAAAGAAAAGACTATTTAACTAGTAAAGTCTCTAATAATTGAATAAGAGATCTGAAATTTAATCTCTGCCTACATAAAAAATAGATTGGTGTCTTGGTATGAGGATAAAGAATTATCATTAAGAACGAATGCTATCAATAGAAACTCTTTAAAAAAAAAAAAAAAACAAACAAGAATGATATATCTAATTCTAAGATTATTTTAAACTTTCCAAGGAAGATGATGCATCGCTCTGTGTCTCATCATGCATGGCTTTACTTAATTTCTAAACAAAAAGAGATTAACAAAAAAACAAAAAAAGTTGGAACAAAACTATCAAAATGCATTATTCGGTGGGCTACAAACTACGAAGCTGAAACTCAAAAAACATGAGCCGAGAGAGTTATGTGTGATCTCACAGCTCACGAGGCTAAAAGCAAATGGCAAGCTGTCGGTGTTGTGGAAAATTAAAAAAATGCCCTGAATTCTACGCTAAGTTACGAAAATCCAAACGTCGCTTTAAAGCGCGCGTGGGATGCGTGAATTTAGTGGCCTTTACAACTTAAAAGGGCAGTAAAAACTAAAAATCACAAACGGCGACGTATTGCCTGCCAGTAGATCTTTTGTCGCACTCAGCTGACCATTCATGAGAGTAGAACTTACGTCGGTGCTGCCAACCACAAACGTGACTCTCTTCACTGCCTGCCAATTAAAATATACAATTTTTTAACATATTATGTTTGGTTTGAGGGAAAAATGCAAGGAAAGGAAAACAAAATGTTTGGTTTGAGGGAAAAATGCAAGGAAAGGAAAACAAAAAGGAAGGGAAGAGAAAAAGAATTATTTGTTTGGTTGGAAATAAATGGAGGGAAGGAAAGAAAGATGGAGGGAATGAATTTTAATGGGACCATCATTTTTTTTTTTTTCAAATTGGAGAAAATTAGAAAGTAGAGTTTTTTTTTTGTTTTTTTTTGTTTTTTAATGTGGCCTACCTATATCCTTTCTTTTCTTCTCTAGAATATTCTCATTGGGTTATGCAAGATGTATATAGCAAAAAATCCGATTATGCATGATGATAATATAGCAAAAAATCACGGTAAACACACCTACATCGGATTATGCATATTATTTTTATTTATTTTTTATTCTTCTCTCGTACTTTTCCTCTCTTCTTCCTCCAACTCTCTCTTTCTCTTTCTCATTGATAAAGTAACGTTATTTTAGTATAATATAATTTTAGGACATATGTGTTTCACATGTTAAGAACATATGTCATGATTTTATGTAATTGACTAATCTTTTGATAAAACGCACTTTACTTTTAATTAGGTAGATCTAAGATGTGTTCAAATACTTCAAGAAACAAGGTTTCAAGATCAAGTGTTGAAGTCATCAAGTCTGTCCAAGAAACAAGTGAAGAAGTGTTGAGTTTTTAAAGTTCGATAACTGCTTGACACCTCTCGACAGCTAGACTATCTATCGAGCCTCTTAAGGTGTTTCTTATCACAATCTCAACACCTTCTCGATAGTTGGTCAATCGATCGAGAAAGTTTCTGTTCCCTCGATAGCTTCTCGACACTTGGTGGATAGATCGAGCCTCATCTCTTGTGTCTGATGTTTTAATCCTCGAAACCTGGCTCGACACTTGCTCGACACCTTATCTGTTGAGCTTTACGAATTTTAGATTTTCAGATCTGATTTTCAGCCTATGCTAACATGTATGTGTAGGGTTTCTTTTCTCACAATCCTAGACCTATATAAGGCTTATTTTAGAGGCCGTCACATATGAGAATACAATGAGAACATATGTAAAAGGTGACCGATGCCTTATTCTCTCTAAAAGAAACTACTGCGTCTTTGCGCCTAGGGTTTTGTAACTAAGTGCTTCTTAATCTTCATTGTTGGTGAAGTGAAGAACTTTGCAGCTAACATTCTTCTTTCTCAAGTTGGTGAGTGGGTTACGTACTGGGATTCGTGCATCATTGGTTAGTCACATATTGGGATCCGTGCAACAAAAAGGGTGACGTTCATATATTGAAGAGTTCAAAGGTTTTGAAACGGTAGAAGGTTTCTGCTGTGAGTTTATCTACGGGAATTGTAGAGTCTAGGAACAAAAGTTTTGTACTAGATTTGAAACTTCTCTTTACTATAGTGGATTTCTTTTCGGGAAGGTTTCCCCTAGGTTTTTTTACTATGAAACTAGTTTGTTTCTTTGGTTTTCCTAGGTCATCGTATCTTGTCTTATTTATTTTTCCGCTGCATGATTTTGACATAATATTGATGTTTGTTTATTTTAAACAAGTTTTATTCATAATAAATCTAATTAACAACTTGGGTTTAAAACTTGTTAATTCTATCAACTGGAGTCTAAATTTTCCAACAAGTGGTATCAGAGCGGGTACACTCTGATTAGATTAATTTCCTGAGTGTGATCCTTGACCCTCGTTGTTATGGATCGTGGACAATCTCTTTTGATTCCTCCTTTATTTGATGGAACTAATTATGCGTACTGGAAAGTTCGTATGAAAGTTTTTTTGTAGGCACTAGGTGAACAGGTATGGCAAGCTGTTGAAGTTGGTTGGATTAAGCTAAAGGAAGCACTAGTGGATTGGGATGATGCAACAATCATAGCGGCAAATTTCAATAGTAGGGCCTTAAATGCTTTGTTTTGTGGGGTGACCAATGAGGAATTTAAGAAAATATCATCCATGGAAGTTGCTAAGGAAGTATGGACCATTTTTGAGACCACCTATGAAGGTACCCAGGTAGTAAAGACTGTGAAGTTTCAAAGACTCACTAGTAGTTTTGAAGAAATAAGGATTGAAGAGGATGAGACCTTTGATGAGTTCTATGCTAAACTCAAGGATATTGTGAATTGTGCTTTCAATCTTGGAGAATGTATTACATAATCCAAAATTGTTAGGAAAATCCTTAGGTCCTTACCTGAAAGATTCCATGCCAAGATCACTGCCATTGAAGAAGTGAAGGATATTGATCAAATTCCTTTGACTGAGCTTGTAGGGAACCTTCAAACCTATGAGATGGGATTAAGCTCAATGGGAAAAGGTGGAAAAAGTAAAAACTTGGCTCTTAAGGGTATAAAGGAAAAGATTGAGGACTCTGAAGATGAAGATGAAGATGAGGATGAGGATCTAACCTTCATAACTGATGAGATTCTCTAGCTTCTTCCATTTAGGAAAAAGGATAAATGCAAACCTCCTAGGAAACCTAAATCATCAAGGAAGAGCAAGAATGAGAATCCCCTCATCCAATGCCATGAGTGTAAAGGTTTTGGTCATATGAGGATAGAGTGACCAAACTACCTTATGAAGGAAAAGACCAAGAAGTCAGAAGATAAATGGTTGGTTGCTACCTGGAGTGACACTAAGAATGACTCTTTTGATGAGTATGTGGATGAATGTCGTCACGTTATGGCCTTTGCTGCCTCAACTGATAAGGTGATTGTGGAGAGTGCTAGTGACAGTGAGGATTCTTCTGATAATGAAGTATCCAAGAAGATGACCCTTCAGGAAGCCTATGATAAGCTATACACTGAATTCATAAAATCTGAAAAGGTTTCTCATCTTTGTAGAAAAGAGCTTAATGAGGTAAAGACTGAAAAAGCTGATTTATTAGTCAAACTAGATGAGACTACAAGATTAGTTGAGACTCTTGTTGTGGAGAACACCTCATTAGAAGAGAAGGTCAAGAATCTTGAAATTGAGCTTAGTCAAGCTAGAACTCAAATAGAGAGGATGTCTAGTGCAAAGCTTGATGAGGTATTGAGTGCTTAAAAGCCTAATTCTAACAAGACTGGCTTAGGATATGCTGTTTCCTCCGGCCCCTCCTCTTCCACGGCTTCTGGATCAAAGATTGTCTTTGTGCCCCAATCTGAGAAAGGTGAGAAAGGTATGAAATCCAAAACTGATCTAGCTAATTCTAAATTCTTTGTTAGACCTCATGTTTGTCACCATTGTGGTATTTCTGGACACATTCGTCCTACTTGCTTTAAGTTGTATCCTCATAAGCAATTATCCAAACAGTCATAGGTTTCCTCTCAAGGACCTACACCTTTGTTTGGAGAGTTATTAAAAACTTTGAACTTTTTAACTCAATTTCAGGAGAATCTTAATTCTTCTATCTCCTTTAGTAGGCGTACTGGGAGCCTAAGACTTAATTGTCTTTTCTGTTTGTCCTCTGCGTTAATTCTTTCTATCTAAAGTAGGACTCTCTTTGCTTGATTTCTTTTCATGCATCTGCACCTATCTATTATGCCTTCATGCATATGCATCTTTCATTCATGCTTTCATGTTGTTTGTCTGTTTTTGTCTGGTTGTTTAGTCTTTATTTTGTTTGTTTTTCAAAATAAAAAGAGAAAAATCAGAAAAATACAAAAACAATGTGTGTTTGTGTACATTGGTACTTGTGTACCTTGGATGGCCATTGAAATAAAGTCTTCTAAACTTTGTATCTCTTGTAACTTAGATGAGCATCTCTATGCACAACTAAGCAAGCGAGCTTTGTGGCTCTTGTTTGTGATGAGTAAGATTAAGTTATCTCTTATACTTAACACTCATATCACTCTTTTTGACGGGAATGACTAGAAAATCTTAAGAGAAAGGCATAAATAACCATCTCACCACTGTTGCTCGCCAATCATAATATGACACTTGTATACTTTGGCATAGTAAAAGTGCAGTATCACTGACATTTGTGTGCTTAGACATAGTAAAATTGGAATGTCAAATATCATTAGGTATTTATTTTCTCTCTCTTATATGCTCATGCATGATATGCTTAAAATAAAAATATGCAAAGAAAAATCAAAAGCAAAAAGATAAAAAATGCTTTAAAAATGATTGCAAGCGTGTATTTTAGGAGATGTGGGAGTTATAGGATATACCTCGAAGGTGATAGTCCCCATCAAACAGTTATGATTGTGTATGAGTTAAAAATTTTCTCATATCTCAAATCGTCATAACATGTATATACTTATGCAATCTTGCGATATTTTTCACATACAACACGCAATATTCTTTGCTACTCTTGATACATGTGCAGGTACAATGTGATTTGACCATCACAAGGTTTTACATGTGTTAATGTATGCTCACTAAACTGTTTTGACTTGTTTTTGGAATATAAAATTGGTTAGACTTGTTTAGTGTGTGTGTGTGTGTGTGTGTGTGTGTGTGTGTGTGTGTGTGTGTGTTTTGGGATCTATGTGCACATTTTTCTTATTGAGAGATTTGTTTTTTTACATATTTTGCATATTTCTATTATCTTGTCATCCATAGCATCTTGTTTCATTACATCCATGCATTTATATGGATTTCTTGTACCCCCTTGATCATCTTTGATAATCTTTATGTTTCTCGGGTGAAACTTTCTAACTTCTTGTACCCTTTGTCAATCATGACAAAAAGGGGGAGAATTTGTGGAGAATATGTGGTTTCTTTTTTAGATTCTACATGTTAGGGGGAAAAATACATTCCTCTGTAAGGGGGAGATGTGTTTCATCTTGTTAGGGGGAGTGCTTACCTCCTTCTTCTTATACACCGGTCTTGTGACCATGTTTACATTCATTGTGCATATCTTTGATATATATATATGATGATGTATATTCTTTTTCACTTATTTCTACATGTGTTGTTTCTTTTCTATCTTTATACACATGTTTTTTATACTTGTATGCAATCTATTATTTCTGTTTTACACTAAGATGCCTTGATGAGTTTTGTTTAAAGTGTTTCAGAAATACAAGTTGTCAAAGTCTACTTACCATAAACTCTCTTCTTGCAAAATTTTTTAAGAGTTTGTGTTAGGATAGATTTTATTGTATTCAACAAGTAAATATGATTTGAGTGATTTATGACTTCTCTCATATGTTTATTTGTTTGTTGTGGTTTTGTCACAGATTGCCAAAAGAGGAGATTATTAGGATATATGTGTTTCACATGTTAAGAACATATGTCATGATTTTATGTAATTGGCTAATCCTTTGACAAAACGCATTTTACTTGTAATTGGGTAGATCTAGGATGTGTTCAAATACTTCACGAAACAAGGTTTCAAGATCAAGTGTTGAAGTCATCAAGTCTGTCCAAGAAACAAGTGAATAAGTGCTGAGTTTTTAAAGCTCAATAGCTACTCGACACCTCTCGACAGCTAGGCTATCTATCAAGCCTCTTAAGGTGTTTCTTATCGCAATCTCAACACCTTCTCGATAGCTGGTTGATCGATCGAGAAAGTTCATGTCCCCTTGATAGCTTCTCGACACCTGGTGGATCGATCGAGCCTCATCTCTTGTGTCTGATGTTTTAATCCTCGACACTTGGCTCGACACCTGCTTGACACCTTATCTGTTGAGCTTTACGAATTTCAGATTTTTAGATCTGATTTTCAGCCCACGCTGACATGTATGTATAGGGTTTCTTTTCTTACAACCCTAGTTATATAAGACTTATTTTAGAGGCCATCACATATGAGAATACAAGGAGAACATATGCAAAAGGTGATTGATGCCTTATTCTCTCTAAAAGAAACTACTGCGTCTTTGCGCCTTAGGGTTTTGTAACCATGTGCTTTTTGATCTTCATTGTTGATAAAGTGAAGAACTTTGCAGCCAACATTCTTCTTTCTCAAGTTGGTGAGTGAGTCACGTACTGGGATTCGTGCATCATTGGTTAGTCATGTACTAGGATTTATGCAACAAAAATGGTGGCGTTCATATATTGAAGAGTGCGATAGAAGGTTTCTGCTGTGAGTTCATTTACAGGGATTGTAGAGTCTAGGAACAAAGGTTTTGTATTAGATCTGAAACTTCTCTTTACTATAGTGGATTACTTTTCGGGAAGATTTCTCCCCAAGTTTTTTACTGTGAAACTAGTTTGTTTCATTGGTTTTCTTGGGTCATCATATCTTGTCTTATTTATTTTTCCACTGCATGATTTTGACACGATATTGATGTTTGTTTGTTTTAACAAGTTTTATTTATAATAAATCTAATTAATAACTTGGGTTTAAAACTTGTTAATTCTATCAATTGGGGTCTAAATTTCCCAACATGTAATATAAAATAAATAATGATATATAGGGCATATTATAAATGTTACATAAAATACATAAAGTAATTTTTGGTGACGCAAATTGCTTTTTTTTTTTTTCTTCTTTTTTCGGGAAGTGAATGTTCTTACAAATCAATGGCTATAAAAGAAAAAAAAAATTCCTCTTTTCATTTATTTTCTTCTCTAATTTTTTTCCCTTTCTTTTTTCTCTTTACTCCCCCTCGTTTTTGTCAAACATAGTGTAATTTTCTATACCATTGGCTAGAAGAGAAGAGGGCGAGTCCCTCAATGTTGGGGGGGGGGGGGTACTAATGAGTAAAGAAATGGTGCTGCTAAGAAACCTTTAGTACCAACTAGAACAAACTTGCTAAAATTTGGAGGAAATTAGAAGATTTAATAAGAAATCCTTTTTCAGTGTTTAAAAATTGAATAAATTACTTTGTTGGTAGGACATGTAGAAGAACATGACAAATTTTCGATTGTTTGGTGTGGAGGAAAACACTTTTTGTGATCAATAGAACAAAAGAAATTTTCCACTTTTTGATGTGAGCCAAATAACCAAAAAAAAAAACTTTTTTTTTTAAAGTAGTTAGGAAAACAAATCAATTTTCCAAAAAATGATTTATGTTGAAACAAACTAAGCATGATGAAATTTGTCCAAGTTTCTCATACAAAATTGAACACTTTGAGTGACCTAAGTATCTCATAAGTTTAATTATGCTTGCCAAGAATTAAATGTGAGAATGACATATTTCATATATTTATATCACAATTTAGTGAGGTAGCAAGTTTGTTAAGAACACAATAATACTTCAGGTGTTCATAAGGGATAGAGTCTCATCTTGAATAGAAAAGAAGAGAAAACTAAGACCTTATAAAGGATTAGGGTTTAGTGTAAAAATGTGTGAGAGAGAAATCAAATTCTTTTTTATGTGAGGATTAGGATAAGGGGATCTAGGACATGGCAAAGTTGGGTGATGCTAGGGCAGCAAGGATATGGAGGGTTTGAGATGGTTTCTTGAAAGGAAATTGGCTTAGGATGTCTAGAGATGCAACTAGAGTTTTGGGATTGTGAGGTAAGGATGGTTGATAATGGATTATGAATGGAACCTTGGATGTGATTAGATGAAGGAAATGAAAGTGTATGTGACTTATTCAAGAGAGTCTTCTCCAATTGATACTTTTTCAAGGGAGTCTCTTCCTCCAAGAACAAGACTATTAAAGTCTATCAGATATTAGCTATGATATATTCTATATTGAATATGCTTAAATAGATGCAGAAAAGAGAAGCATAAAATAGGAATACAAGAACACCAAGGTTACGTGGTTCAGCCTTACGGCCTATGTCCATGGAGGAAACCCTTAAAAATTACATCTTTATTATATAAGAGTGTAGTATAAAACCTGTGTTATAATGAACCATAACATGGTTATATACAGTAGACTAAACCCTAAACTAATAGACTTCTAATAAAAGTAGAAGATTTGGCCTGCACACAAAGTAGAATTAAGCTTGGGCCTATATTAATGGGTTAATATATTTCTAATACCCTCTATCAAACTCAAGATGGAAACTTGATGAAACATTGAGATTTGATAAGGTTGAGAAGATCCCTTAAATGAAGTTTGGCTCTATGACAGTGGTTTGAGGAAGGCAATGGTTTTGCAGTGTTGATACGACCTCTAACAGTGGCTTGACCATAATAGAGGTTGCTTGAATAGATGTGGAAGAGGGAAACATAAAATAGGAACACAAGAACACCAAGGTTACATGATTCAGCCTTATGGCCTACGTTCATGGAAGAAACCCTTAAGGTCTACATTTTTATTATATAAGAGTGCAGTACAAAACCTGTGTTATAATGAACCATAACATGATTATATATAGTAAACTAAACCCTAAACTAATAAACTTCTTGTATAAGTAGAAGACTTGGCTTGCACACAAAGTAGAATTAGGCTTAGACCTATACTAATGGGCTAATATATCTCTAACAAAGTCTAAGCACACAAAATGCGCAATCATGTTCAGTAATGGGAATGTGATCACAATCAACTATTTATATAACCATAACCTTCATCTCATTGCCTCACATGACCCCATAGGGTTGGTTCTCTAATTATAGGAATTCAAGATGTGATTAACTTGCTAGGGTCTAACTAACTAACTAAACTAACCAACTCTATCTTATCTTCTAACAACTAATTTGTAATTTTGTAAGTAACAATCCTAATTATATACAAATCTTGAATTCACATTCAACTGAGCCTTTGATCTTCATGTGCATGGGAGTAAGAGGCAGCTACCATGTAAATTTCACCCAAATCCAATAAGAGAGTGTTGATTTGTACTTGATGAAGAAAACAAGTGCTAAATTACATGCTTTGATTGACGTTCAAAATTCTGAGTTCTAACCTAAAGTGTTGTTGAGAACTTTGGTCCATAACTCAATTCTTCCAAGTTCCTCTCTCATTTCTCAAAATAGGTTTTGTTCCTATCAAAGTTGTGATTGGTTAATGAAAGCTGATGATAGTAGTCGACCTACATTCTCACCAATCATAACCTACCACCTTATCAAATTGTAAACATATTTAGAATATGTTATATGTTCCTAGCATTACTCTAACAAAATGATGAAATTGGAATGTAGAATGTGAAGTCTAACTATCAAAGAACATTCACACTAGGCTAGGTAAAGGGCTTTTTAGCAAAAAAAAAAAAACCCAAAATTTGACATATCAATTTGCTTTTTCTAATAGTTGATGTGGCATGACTATTATAAGGTTTTTATTAGTGGAATAATGATGTGGTTTAATTTGAATCATTTATTATAAAATTGAAATATTAAGATTAATAAAATTTTATGTGGAAAAGAGTTCCCTAATAATTAGTGGCAGACCTAGGATATTAATCCGGGGGGCAAGGTTAAAAGACACGATTATGAGCAAATTTAATTCTAAAAATACTAATGAATATAACAACAAAATAAATAAAAAACTAATAAAAATGTAATGGACATACAAAATATAATATAAATGACAAAAAAAATTTTCAAGCATAGACATCCAAGAATGTATTTCATATCATTAAAATAAATATATTGTCTATTTGTTTAAGGTAATTTTTAAAACCTCACTTATTTTTAGATAAAACACATTAAAACATTACTCTAAAACTAAGCCAAATACACCACAAATTTAAGCAATCCATATATAAAAATTGCACACATCCAATCCCTCTGCGTTGAGGCGGATCACCTCTGTCATTCCCTCCCCTCCAAGTCCCATTGGAAATGGAAATGGTACAATTGATATTGTATCAAATCTTTGGGTTATCTTCTTAAAAGGAAAAAAAAAAAAAAAACTTTGGGTTATCTCAAGAAATTTTTAATTTCATGAATTTTCATTTGGAATCATTACCATTAGACTACTTTTATTGTTGTAATAAATTAGAATCCACTTAGAAATAGAGCATATCTCTTTAACTGCTATCTATTACAAATGTGTGGTGATGATTATTTCAATCCATTCTTATTATCTAATAATAATAATGGATTGAAATAATCAACCAGACACTTGTAATTTTTTTGAAAATTTCAAGTGATAATATTGTAGCTTTGTGAAAAGAGCTAAAAAGAAATTCAATCATTCTCATAGTAGCTTTGTGAAAAGAGCTAAAAAGAAATTCAATCATTCTCATAGCATATGTGAGAGAGTGGAGAAAAAGAGTCTGGAGATAAAAGAGAGAACACAAGGTTTACGTGGTTCAGCTTAACAACCTACGTTCACATAGAGAAAGTCTTGATAGCTATATCTTTACTATAATCTCAATTCACTCGATTACAATGAAACCTTAGTAGGGTTTATATAGGGAAAGAGAGCTAGAGTTAAGCATACACGGACTTATAATATCTTTGAGCCTCTTGAGCTTACACACTTAAACCTAGTTCCTCTAACACCATATACATATGGATTTTGTTTTGATGGGTCAGGAGGCAATTATCCCCTCCCCCCTACTCCGTCATTGCTAATAATTCTAGAAACATCTTTGATGATGCTGAAAAAATCACCAGTGAGCCACATGGTTCCAACACACTCGATACCAGACCTGCCCAACACAGAAAAAGACCTTACAGAGAGTACCGGTGTGGTACCGACCAAAGACCCTCCGAAGGTTAAGTCAGAAGAGAACTCCAACAATGTTAGAGAGTATAAGCTTTAGAGAAATTGTGCGTACCTTTTTCTTGAGGGTCTTTTGGTTTTTATAGTCGTGTAGGGCCAGACTTCTTTGCTTGCGGAACAAGTCTTTTCCTTATGGGGAAGATACTCATTAATGCGTGTATATTCTAGAATTCTACCCATGTTGATACTCTATAAATCAGGGCTAATCGTGTATCGCAAGTATTTTCCATTTAAGGTTCCTTGGAGACCACATAATAATGGGCTGGATGCCATGTGGCCGTTCGTTCTGTACATGCCACGTCTGTTCGTGCCACCTTCGTCCAGATAGCTCCGTCATGCATAATTTTTCTTCTTCAATCTTGAATCCTTGTTCTAATACTGAATTACTCACCAATTTTTAGTTAGAAATTCGCTTTAATTTGAAACCAAAATTTTAGCTTATCTAATAGATAGGGGTGACAAGCTTTAGAGAGTAGTGGCAAGCAACCATTGAATCAAAAATTGTTAAAAATATATATATTTTCAAAGTTAAAATTAAAAAAAGGTAAAAGGTAGAAACTTTTTGTGAGTGAATTTGGGGGTATTGCACGATCCAAATCCGTTGTACACACAGCTTAGGATGCTTTTTAAGTCTTGTCCTATGTGTGACTAGAGAAGCTGGGATCTTTAACCCTTTTTTTTTTTTTTGGAGACTTGAAACTTGAGAGTACAGAGTACTTTTAACGAAAATAAAATTTTACCATATGAGCACAAAAAATGGGACGTACGAAACATGTGCATCTTATTCCAACCTGAGCATAGTATCTCGAATTCACAAAATAAGGATTATGAGCTCGTTGCTTCAGAAATCACAAGCTACAACCATAAACGCCACCAAGATAGTGTCCGATGTCTCCCCTATCATACTGTTAGACACGACAATGGGGGACAAAAAAATCCTTGGATTCTATGGTTGGAGACAGCCACACCATGTTGCGGAGCCAGAAAATTTTCTCGGAAGGCTGGTCAATATATTTTTGTGTAATTTTTATATTTATTATCACATATAAAAGAAGAATAATGGAAAGCTTCAAAAGTTAGGAGGGCCATGGGCCAATAATGGAAAGTTTCAAAAGTTAGGAGGGTCATGGTCCCCTTGGCCCATGGCCCTCCTTGCACCTATGGCCACACTTGCATGTTTTTAAGAAATATTATGTCTACAACATTTTTATGATACTTTCACAATAAATTTATGTGGCAAATTATTATTTGTGGGTAAGAAAGTAAATTAAATGATAGGTTCAAACAAAAACTAGTAACAACCTCTCACCTAATAACTAATAACATTCAATCATTTTTCGCCTCATGTCCATATTCTTAATGTTATTTAAGAGTGTGTTATGTGTAATATAACTTGCTTCACGCTCCCTTAAAAGTTACCATGACTTTTGAGTTGAGTTGTGGTGTGCTTTTATATTGAACTCCTTTCCATTTCCCCTATGTGTGTGTTTGTTTCTCAAAAAAAAAAAAAAAAAATATTATATGGTAAGAGGATTTAAAAGAAAAGAAAAGAATCATATATGTTCCTCACATTATTTGCAAATTGAATTGGACACAGCCACACCTGCATACAAAGGATTTGTATTCGCATGCATGTAGTAAAACCATGCAGGCTATTTTTTGCCCTCATGCCTACTTTTCTAAAACCTTATGGCATAAAAGGTTCCTGGGTTTCCTGCAAGAACATTATGTTCCGATGCATTTGATCCTTCACCTTCTCCTGTAATTTAATCAATGATCAGTAGCTCTTTGATATGAGTTCAGACAATAATGGCTGCCGAGGAATTTAAGAAGGGGATGGGTTACCCCCACCGTGTACCCCATGAACAGGAAGGAAGAAAAGGATAAGAATAGGAAAGAATGAGTAATATCCTCTTTTTTTAATTTTTTAATTGTGATATTTTTTTTAACAATTCAATAATTAATTACAATGGGAAAGAAGAGATTTGGATCTAGACATCACAGAAAGTACTAATCTGGATTTCGTTATTTATCTATTTTATTTTTATTTTTATTTTTTGAGAGTGTAGCATTGTTATATCACATATGCAAATTAAATAGCCTAATTCTTGCCTATAATTATAGGTTCCTTAAGATTTGTTTGAATACGGCTTATTGTTGAAAACTGAAAACACTGTAACAAAATAATTTTTAAATGTATAAATAGTGCTGTGGACCCAGTTTTAAAGTTTTTTTTTGGCTGAAAAAAATACATGCGGATCTCGTGAGCAGTACACAAAACCCACTGTTTTTTAGCAACATGCAAGGACGCACGAAAAACGTGCGTTCCAAACGCACACTTAGTTTGGCTCCAACTTAAAAGGTTAGCTTATTTTACAATTTAGCTTATTTTTATTACTATTCATGGCCTTACTGCACTTTTTGATACTATTCATAAGTCTTATTGTACTATTTCAGCTAACTTTTACTTTTATTTACAATACTTTCAACAAAAATTTTTTAGTTTCAACAAAATAAATGAATCCCAAATAGACCCTTAATATATAAGCAAATTTAGAATTTTCAAAAACCATGCATAATCAGATGCTTAAGAGAAACTGTACTTTGTAAGACAGAGCCATTGTGTAATGACTCCAAAAAAAATCTAATACAGATTAGAGAATACACAATTCAAGTTCATTAAGTTTTGACACAAGTTTCCCGCATGAAATATTAATATTAAATATAAATATTAGTGCCAAAATCCACCTAACCATCCGGTCACAGTTAAATATATATCCCGCACCAAATCTGGGTCATAATGTCATCATATTTATAAACAGATTTACATAAAAATACCCATTTTATAAGTCTCTTTCTAGATGGAAGTTCTTTCTCAGACTTCATCTCCCTTATTTGGGTTCAAACCATAATCACCATGACTCATCCTATGGCCTATATTGCAAAGCATCTTGTCCCCAGCATGTCATGTTTGGAGAAAGAGGTTAACCTGAAATCCAAGCTAAACTTAGATTAAAGTTTAAATAAGGAGTAAAGATTAGGATAAAGTACACTGAAAATATTCCAAAACTTTCAAACTCCAAAACAGTTTGTTGGCAATAGGCACCAGACAAAGTTCTGTAATAACTGTGTCAATGACACCTATTGCCAGTTCGCTGTCATGACATCTTAAGAACAACTGATGAAATTGACAAAGAATGTGTGTATTACTAATACTTGAAAGGGGTCCAAAAGAATTATAAAAAAGAGTAGCTATGTTCTTGCACATTCTTTCTCTTGCCTTTCTTTTTTTTTTTTTTTTTTTTTTTTCTGGGAGGGGGCATAGGCAAACAGATTCACACAACACATGGAGCCATGCCGGCAGACCCTCAATTCAAAGAACTTCATTCTGAACAACAGATGCCCTCTAATGAGAAATAATAGTGTCAGAAACATGTGTAATATGCTGCCATTGGTAATGAAGCAGGGTGGCTTAATCAGAGGTCTCCCATAACTGGATTTATAAATTAAAAACTGAAAAAGATAATCACCAGCATCAGGACTCACCTTCAAATATGAAATGCTGAGGATAGATGCACCTGCTGAAACAATGTTCATCAACTTAACCTGAAGCTGAACTTGCAGCGCAAGAAGCAGGTTGATTGCTGTCATTCAAAGGGCTTTCTCCATGAGTCTCTGCAATGTTCTGGTTGTTCTGCTCCGTAACAGAAAAATCGCCTACATGATTTGCTACAGAGGCTGGGTTGGCACTACTATTTTCTCTGGTCTCAAGGCGTTCCATCATATGAGATACACCAGCAATTCCTGCATTCACTTCTCTCGGAACATCAGAGCCAATATCCGTCATGGAAGTGTTACGAGAGAAAAGCCTCTCCTTCCACCCTCTGGTACTCTTTGAAATTGACTCTTTGTATCTAAGATACCAGTACAACAAGCATTATTGATAAATAAGCAGAGGAAAAAGCATACTAAAATTGTCAATCCAAAAGAAGAGTCTTCATTTTTGAAATTATACCTCATTGACATAGCATTAAATCTAGATTTCAGAGACTCTGAAAATGACTGAAGATCTGACGGTCCTGCTCCATCTTGATTTGGTGGTGAGGAATGTAGAGCAGGGCTCCTACAAACAGATAAAAACTTCTAAACATATAGATACACTGCATATGACTGCATATAGGAAATTCATTCCCACATTTGGGGGGAGGAGAGTTGTGACAATTATTTAAGGATATAGAATAATAGACTACCGATTACTAAAGGAAATTCCTTGACGATTTGTAGGCAGGAAAGTAGGTCCAGATGCTGGTGAAGAAACATGATCAGTATGAACTGAAGGAAAATGTGGGACCTGCTGTGATGGTTCATCCCCACCAGATGCAAGCGGGGTCGATGGACTAGCTACACTAATTGCAACTGGCTCATTGTCCCCTCCAGAGGCAGAAACGGGACCGGGAGGTCCACCAGGATGAGTGGAGAATACCAAAAAGTGTGGTCGACCATGGGCAGATGATCGACCTCTGTGACCATCCCTCCTACCAATGTGGTGGGCCCTTCCCATTGCAGCAGCAGCTGCCAAGTGCTGGATTATACGCTCTTCAAGGTCAGCATCATTAGCACCTACCGGTAACTGCATTACAAATCAAGCAGTAACATAAGAATAACCTGGTGCACAAATATTGAACATGTTAATAACAAATGAAGTAAAACAAATTTCCAAGTAATGAAAGAAAACAGACATGCTGCAATTCAAAAGCACCAAGGGTGGGATGATGAAATATAGTGGCATTTCTTGGTGGAGTAACCCTAAAGCTCCTCTCTCGTTCCACTGCCTCAAGCAATTCTTGACTGCCACAATATACAGATAAGACAACCATATGAAAATAATTACAAGAAATTGTTATGAGTAATGCCAAAAACTAAAAAAACCAAACACACCTGGTAGAATCCTTTAGGCTAATAGGTTGCCAACACATGGGACACTGGGAGCTTCTCTGGCACCTAAAATTAAAACCTGGTGAATTAGATCCCAATTCTATTCTTCCTCAACAAATTATATCTTAATTACAAATAGATATAATTCATCATATGCCATAATAAAATAAAATGTTTCATACACATACATCCTATTATAATAAACAGTATGATATGATTTATTTGGAATTAAGGCTGAGTTGAGTTTTTATGATTTGTGTAGCATTACAACCAATCAATCTAAGCAACCAACCTGCCAAAAAAATAGAAAGAAAAAGTGTGATCCCCAGCCATATTGTCATAATTCAGAAAGCAAAAATGGTAAATAAAGAAAAAAAAAATCTGTCCATCCTAGGTGTTTCAAGTACCACTTTTTCCCAAAAACAAAATAAGTCTAAATCCTTGAACCAATAAGTTTGATTGCATTAGAGACTTTTTTTTTTAAAAAAAAAAATTGATCATTACATACCAATGGATCTTGAACTCATGAACTCACCCTCCACCTTGTTCTTCCTAGGAGAGAAGATGACATTTAAGTTATTGCTCATTGGCATTTCCATTTGAGCGGATTTGATAATACCCACCACCTGAACCAACCTTGTTGGGTGAAAGAAAAGCTAAACCAATGTCACCAATGGGCTGGACAAAACAGTTCGTGGGTCACCCATGGGTGGGTGGTTGGACCTGGTCGAGTTATCGGATTTGGGATGCATCAATTGGTCCATACCAAAAACAATTGGCCCAAACTTAGAATCCTTCTAAAAGCCCAATTTGATTTGATGCATAACAAAAATGCATGAACAAACCAAGCTAACCACCTAAGCTAGGAATCAACCAAACCATTTCCACATTTCCCCATTTAACAAAAACAGTTAATCACCATGAGTTCATGATGCGTCAACACCAAGTAAATGATTTCAAAAGATTGAAGCAATGAGTAGAACATGTGTGTCTCTGAGAGAGAGATCTCAAACAAATGCTATTCCATTGATTTTTTCAACAATATAAGTATTCAACAACATATATACATGAATTAAAAAATAAAGGATTCGTACTTATCAAATAAAGGAAGGAGAGAATGATTAATGTCAAAAAGAAAGGTCATACAACACTTCAAAATTTGAAAAATGAAATGAATTATAATTTATACCATTCAAGGATGCACTGGAGGTGAAATTCATGCTTGCAAGTAGTCACCTGCAAGGCAAGAGAGGATAAAATTAAAGGAAATTGCTGCAACATAAAAAAATGAAAATGATGAAAAACTTTTTGCAAGGGGAAAAAGGGAGGAGGAGGAAAGGGGGCGGAGAGTGCTATAAGTGATAAATTATTAAATGGTTCATAATTGATAAACTTTTTATTTTTATTTTTGTAGATATATTATTAAACTTATTACCGTTGATGGATCACTTTCAGAAAAATCCTCAAGGCATATGCTGCAAGCATCGTCACAGGCTGGTTGTATTCCCCCTTCCACAAAGGCTGCAGCTGATGTCAAATGACTTTCAGGCTTTGGCTCCTCCATCTCCGGAACCTTTTAAACATAAGACCCCCATACTTTAGAACAAATCCTAAGTCATACAATAATATTTCTGTGCATCTCATTCAAGATATGCATCGTATTAAAACTCTAGAAGAAAAGGCAATCTACATTAGAAGCAATCTACATTAGGGAATGTTACCATATCAGTTCTTGAAAATGAAAACTAGAACCCCATTACAGACAAAAATTACTAACAAATCAAATTGCCGGAAAACTAACTACCATTCCCAACATGAATCTTTTCCCAAGAATTTCAACTTGATGGAAGTAAGGAATCTTATTAAAGACTTCTACATATGTCATGTAATTCCAAGAGAGAAGAGAACATTACATACTTCTTTCAGCTCTGCCAGCTGATCAATTTTTCCCACTAAATAATTCTAATACTAAAACCGATTTTTTTTTTTTTTTTTTTTTTTTTTTTTTTTTTTTTTTTTTTTTTTTTTGTTCTGCTTTCCTTATCCAACCTAACTCTAGTTGTCTTCAACATTTGTTGTTTAATATAAATTTAAGAATCACACGGCATCACATCAAAGACTATCAATTTTCCTTTATAAATTTGATAAAACTACATGAAAATTTTAGTTGCATTATTCTTTGTGCCAACCAGCAGAAAACAGCTGCCAACAGCCTTATGCCTTAGCGGCACTGCCCAGTTCTCCTCATGTGGGAGAACTTGGGTTTGAATCCCCCTTCCCAACTTCTTATTAGCGCACACACAAAAAAGGGCAAGAAAACAGCTTATAGCTATTTTGGGTTCATTTTTGATTGATAAGTTACACACCCAACGGGTTTTGAACCTACAACTATACCCGGAAGTACAATTTGAGCCACAGCTCATTGGCAGCTAATTGGGTTTCATACAAAAAAAATTAAAAATTAAAAACCTGAGGATCATCACTATTTTCACAAAGGAAAAAGAGTTATATCAATACCCTCTATTACATATTTTACAAATTTTACGAAGGAACAAATTTGGCTTAAGACATACATACATAGAGGAACAAAGAGATATCTATAATGAAAACCCAGATGGGAAATGGATCATCAACATAAGAGATACAGTTCCATGAAACCAATATGAGATTTTTTAACAAAAAGACAGAATTTTTATTGAATTTGCGTTTTAAAAAGACAAGAAAAAGGGTTTACCTCCATCAAGGAATTGGAAAAGGTCCAGAAAAAAAAGGGTCAAGTATTTATAGGAACGCCCATAAAACAAGGATCAAGCTGTGAAATCACCAACCCAATCCAGAAGCAATGCTAGAGATCCATACAAAGAAATAAAAATCCAAGAATTCAGTGATGATTATGATAGAAGAAGAGGATGAGAGAGAGTAAGAGAGAGAATGATAATGGAAAAGAAAGAATAAGACTTTTTGTGAGTATTGTCTCTAGTTTCTTACCTTTACCTTTAATTATGGGTTTGTTTGTTGCTCTTTGGTTTTTGTTTATGTGTTGGAAAACAAACCCACCATCCTCTCACCCAACAGCATCTGAGACTCTCCAGAGCCAGAGGGGCCTCTATCTCAATAAAGTCTCATCTTTCGTTTTTAATTATTGGGATCTTATCTCATGTGATGTGATAAAGCATATTCTCATTTTCAGACCCACAGCATGTATTCTATTGTATTCATTTATTTCTCTAGTTTCTCTCTTATGGTTTTTTTTATACTTATTTTTTGTGAGTATTATTGATTGGTTATCATAAGCAACATAATTTTACATGAGTGTCCAAAAATAAGAATGTAGATATTTCTTCTTTTACTAGTTTCAGGATAAATAATAAAATATGATCATCAAAATCAACAAATATGTTTGAATATTCGTGTGATATACTAAAGATACACCTTATTGCCCACTTTTATATGAGGCATTCCGGATTCCTATTATACAGTTTTATATATTTTCTTTGAGACTTTTTTGGTTAATGCTCAATAATGAATAATTCTACCACCACCCATTTGGGGCAAGGTGGTACCTTCCCTTGCCATGAGGAGCTTGGAGTTTTTCTATGGGCTCGCTAGTTGGAGTCATGGGGAACGAGTTTTTGAGGTGAGGTTTAGCCCGTTTAGGTATTAGGATTTCTAATCTAACTTAAAAAATAAATGAATAATTCTTCTTACTTTTAATATAAAAAAAAACATTTATAGTATAAATTATATTGAAGTTGAATTTGAGATAAAGTTCAATTAAAAATTTAAATTAGTTTCTAATTGCACTTCAATTTTAGTATCGTTCTAATTATCCTATCATTTGATGCCAAAGCGTCTTTAAATTTTAAATGGACTTTAATTTTGATACCAACTGTCATTCCGTTCTTGCATATTTATAGATACATGAATTTATATTAAAAACATAAAAAAAAAAAAAAAAAAAATTCCTCAAAATTTTTGGAGTTCCCACACTTTGGTTCATGAATCTTACGAACAACTCAAATATAAGGGCATGTTTACTAGACTATATTAGTCACTGTAATGTAATAACTATTCTAAGGGTGACAATTCGTGTTCAAGTGTCAACTTGGTATCTTGTCAACTCATGAGTATTTGACTATATAGGCTAACATGTTTATCAAACATGTTAGGATTCCTTAACTCGAGTATGACACATTTATTAAATAAGTTAGTAGTATTGACCCGTTTGTCAAAGCAAAAAAAAAAAAAAAAACTAATTTAAGTATTAATTCAATTGATCTGAATTAGGAAAAACTAAGCAAATAGATTTTTTTAATATAAAATCCAAAACTAACAAAGCAATTGCATAAAAAATAATCATTCAAAATTAAAGTATATCTCAATATCACAAATAATCAATCACAATATGTCAAATAGAATAAAACACAATAGTTAATGCTAGATCCCAACAATCAATTTAAGGAAAATAGATAAAGGTAAAGGTAAAAGTCAATAACGACGAGGATTAGGATTTTGAATGATAAGGAGAAGTGAAGGACGAAGATGACGGCAACTTGGCACCATGTTGATAGAAAGGCTAAGAAAATAAGGCGAGATTGATGTATGAGAGTGAGAGGCAATCATGAGGCTTGGGAGAATGCAACTAGGAAAGAAAATAAGTCTATATACCTAGGGTTTTGAAAGGTATATTGGTAAAATGACATTTAGTTAAACGGGCCAGATAAGTTTTATGAGTTAAACACAAACCCAACACGTTTAAGTCAACCTAAATATGATATGACCCCTTAAGTCTCACCCATAACCTACTAACTTCATGTCATGCTGTGAAATGTTTGCGAGTCATGTCGAATTTTGCCACCCCTAGCTATTCATATGGTTTAGCTAAAGTTTGGTTAAGTTTGTAATACAGGAAATAATCATTCCATATGAATAATTATTCTTTAAAGTGAGGAATGACTATGAATGTGTACAGTCCATTACTTACTAGTAATTATGGTTGTTCTTAATTATACCGTACATATGCACATGATTATAAGCTAGTGTTATGATATGTTTATTTTTTATATTGATGGTTAATATAAAATACATTACATATTATGTTTATGAAAATGTTATATCACCAATATAAACATATATTAAATATTTTTATGCATATGTTTATGCATTTCTCACAATTGTCTCCCTTTGGAGAAATCAAAAAGAGATTGCATGGCAAAATTTAAGTTTCTTCCATGCATAACATGGAAAAGTTTTTAAAAAAATATTTGTTTTGGATTATTGTATCCAACCACAGAAATATTTGCAGAAATAATGATGGGAATCAACAAGCATTTAAGGATTCATTGCATGTTCTAATTGGGCCTATTACTAGAGCATGATCCAAGAAGATCAAAGAAGCACTTAATGGGCTGATTCAAGAGATTTGGGCTAATTCTAACACAGGACATTCCAAGCTTGGCCCAAAAGAAGATGAAGGAGTAATAAATTTAATCCAAGCTATAGAGGGCTGATCTAGCTTGATCAGGCGTGATTTATGGTATGGATCAATGACTGATTGACTTTCAGCCTCCATATCAGTTAATAGACATTTTTCCTATTCTAGAGCTTCTAATTCCAGACCAAATCTACCTTAATTTTAGGCTTTTATTATTTAGAACGTTTTTTAGCTATTTTCCTATTTTGGATCTACTAATTTCAAACCAAATCAACTTTTATTTAGGGTTTTATTATTTAGTACATTTTTTTTAAAAATATTTTCAGTCATGACATATAAATAGCATGCACTCATTGTAATAGAGAGGAATTATTGAATAAAAATCAGAAAAGGTGAGGTTTTGCTCTTCTTTTGGTTTTTCAAGAACTGTGAACTTATCAAGGATTCTTCCTTGTGGCATTCAAACTTTATACCTTTGATTCGTGATTCAATTATAATCATTGGGTCAAGGTGTTATACTTTTACCTTTGGTTCGCGTTTCGATTATAAACGTTGGGTTAGGGTTTCTATCAAAATCTGAATTTTAGCTTTCTTGAGCAAGTATTTCAATATTTTTGTTGGGTCTCAAAGCGTGTCGATTGAGATTCGCATAAAATAATTCACTTCATTTATGTCATTTGTGCACAATTTCTCAACTTAGCCATCTTTTTAAATTCTTTTACAAATCTTGAATCCTAACTACAACGGACATTATCCGTCCTAGATTTTCGTAAAATAGCCCTATCTCATAACAAATGACTCAAAATGACATTTTACTTAAAAGTATCTAAGATTGAGTCAACCAAATCAATTTAGGTTGATTGGATAGAGCAAAGTCCAAAATCAGTAATTAAAGACCTGTAAACCTAGTTATAATAATTGTCAAATATTAATTGAATCATGAATCAATTTTATTGCACAACAATTATGTTTATGCAAATGTTTATTTATTTATTTTTATTTTTATCAAAGAGTTTATGGAAATGTTATATCACCAATATAAACATCTATAAATATATATATATATATATATATATATATAAAATAGAAAAGTTTATAAATATTTTTAGTAAAAACCTTCTTTATTCATTTTTTTAATGTTTTTAGAAAATTAGAGATACAGACAATTTTTTTTTTCTTTTTAAAAGAAGCCATAAATGTGGATTTCATGGTTAGCAGTTAAGAATCCTTTAAGTTTTATTAATGTTTTATACACTTGATGTAAATACTTTATTAAATTTAAGAAAATAACATATGTTAAATCATGTTACAAACATAATTTATGTGCATACACACACGTTATTCTTTGAATTTATATATGGTTAGAATAGTCTCAAAATTACGCAAACTTCGAAGATATAATGTTGAAAAATTGAATGATTTTTCTTCTATTACAACGGCAGCGTCACAAGGGTTGAACTGAAGAACATTGGAGTGGTTATAGAGTTAAGAAGAATCAAATGAATATTTTAAAGGCTTACACAGGTTGATATGCATCTTTATACATGCGTCTTTTCCAATGAGAAGACTAAACCATTAAAAACCCAATGGTA
Organism: Quercus lobata; assembly: GCF_001633185.2. Lineage (NCBI taxonomy): Eukaryota > Viridiplantae > Streptophyta > Magnoliopsida > Fagales > Fagaceae > Quercus > Quercus lobata. The sequence continues at coordinate 26,681,918 of NC_044910.1, read as the reverse complement.
TCACAACTTACTACTATAAACTTGTTCTTTTTAAAGAAGAGAGGAAACAATATCATCTGATATGGTATGTGTCTCCCTAACGCCGTATTGGTTGTAACAAGTGTTGCAATAGGCGTTGTCTCTGATATTTCTTTGTCAAAGCATACGCTCAGAAATGCATTCTGACCTAGATAAAATTCTCCCAAATGTGTGATCGCATACAAGGAGAAACGACTCATCAAGGAACAACCATCGCTTGTTCCTAACCATTAAGGAATTTGTAGGGCTTTACAATGGTTCATGTAGCTCAAACGTGATGCTTCTATTCCTGCTAGAATGATGATAAACCTAATTATTAGAAATTGCATTCCATGCAAAGCCATGTCTCCTATTTTCTTTGTGTCTTAGTTTTTGTTTTCTTGATACTTTTGTTCAATTTCCAAAGGACGTGTCCATACTCCCTCGGGTTTCTTAACCATGGAAATCAAAGTAGCCAATGCATTTACAAATTGATTCTGAGCGCCAATAGAGTGGCGTCTTTGATGATCGAACCACCAGCATTGGTGGTGGGAACGGTGTCTTTGGCCATCAAAACGACGACTTTGATTATCGAACCTTCGATGCTGGTAGTTGGAACGGTGTCTTCGATGACTGGACCGTCAACATCAGTCGTATTTACATCTAAAAAAAGGATGTAAATACTTCATTAAATGTAAAAAAATAACATATGTTATATATATATCTTGGCCCCCTAAAGAATTTTTCTAGCTTCGCCATTAAAAAAATTGAAGACTATTATGCCGCATAAGCTTTTTAAGCCTCATATATATATATATTAGTTGAATTAAATTTTTTTGAAAGGTAGTTTAAATAAAATTTTATTATATATTTAAACTCCCCATTAGAATCTTATTTAATTATATTTCTTTAAATAGTAAAATTTATAATTCTATATATAAACATAATCATAACAAATGCCTATTCTAAAATAAAATTATGATAAATACGTAATACTATAGTGTATAGTTTCATAAACAAACAAAATCATAATAAACGTCTATTAGTAGTTTTCATAATTACTAAATTTCATATTTAAACAAAAAAAAAGAAAAAAAAATCATATTTAAGTTAAACTTTCTTGTGTATTGAACAGGTTACCAACTAATATTTAATAAGTCTCCATACTCAAAAAATAATAATTAATAATTCGCTATCTATTGAATTTATGGGTTTTAGTTAGTTTGAATCATAATAATATATTTTTTTTCAAACAAGAGATCTAAGTTCGAATTTCACTTATATAAAAAATTAATTAGTGTCTTGACCTAATTGTATTAACAATTATTATAAAGTGAACACTATAGATTTAAATCCTATCAAATCTATCAAAATAAAGGACAAGACTTAGGTACAGTACTTAGGTACTGTTTTTTAAGTTCCTCTTTAAAGATTCTGCTATGTGGTTTCTCATGGGATGAAAGTATATTTTTTAGTTTAGCCACATGACAAAATCTTAAGAGAGGAACCTAAGAAACAATACCTAAAGTGTTGTATATAAGTTTTGTCCCAAAATAAAACATTGAATTTTAAAACTCCTATGATATTATGAAAGGTAAAATGTACTAAGACGCCCTCGAACTTTTATGCTATTGTAGCAAGTGTCCTTAACCTGCTTTTTTGGGGTCAATTTAGTACATAAAATTTGGTACTAATAGACCCCTTCAGTATATTCTTCGTCAATTTTAACAATTTTATTTTCACAAAATCATTAAAGAAAAACGAAAAGGAGGAGCTTTTACTGCAACAACATAAAAGCTTATGGGGTTTTTGCTTTTTTTATTTTAACGATTTGGTGCAAAAAGAAATTGTTAAAATAGACAAAAAATGGAGAAAAGGAGTCAATTTCTATAGTATGAAAGTTTATGTATTAAGTTGGCAAAAAAAAAAAAAAAAAATGTTAAGGGGATCTTATTGTAATAAGTTAATAATAACTAATAACTATATGGAGAAGGGGCATTAAAAGTCTATTTTTACAATATCAAAGTTTATGTATTAAATGCTGAGTTTAGTAACACGAGCTTGTAAAATTGGTTTGGTTTACCACCGCGCACGTTTGGTGTGGTGGTCACTCCACAAATATAAATGCTTGTGAGGTGTGGGAGCAAGGGTCGGAGTTCAAGTATCCAGAAGGAAGCTTCACACACATATACACTTAGATTAGGCTAGAGTATAAATTTTATCTTGTATAAAAAAAAAAAAAAAAAGTTAATAGGATCTTATTGTAACTATATAAAAGTTTTGGGGGTCCTAATATATTTTATCCTATTATGAAATTAGAAAATTTGGCAACATTATTTGGTTACATCATCATTTTTTTAAAGGTTATTTTTTTATTTTTCTTTTCTTTTTTAAAGGAAAGTTTATTTTTCAATAATAGTAAATAATTTTAGTCGGAGCATTAAAATTAAAGCCGTCCGGTCTCATCGAAAGCTACTCTAGTTTATAATAAAAATACATTTAAGAGTTAGAGTGTTGGGATTTTTTTCTTTTTTTTTTGATAAAAGTGTAGGGAATTATTTGGTTGCTTATGGTTGTAATTCTATCATTTATTTAATGCTATATAAAGGTTAAAAAAAATGCTGTATAGAGAAAAGAACTGCATAAGTTGGTCAATAAAGACTGGCCCATTATGGGTAGCTTTCTCTATTATATGGGCATCTTTAATTCAAACAAGAAGACAAGTCATCGACACAAACTAGTAGCCTTAGATTGAATTTAATGTCATTTCAATTGGACCACAAGAGGTAACCAAATATACTTGTAAAATGAGGGAAAGAATATTCTAGACAGTCTATAGATACCAATTACATTATTTTATTGACATCATCATTGAGTTAATTTGTGCTTTGTCCACTACTACAACTATATATAATTATATTCTATGTATATATAGTACCCAAAGCTTGTTGTCAAGGGAACCAAATCTCTACCAGAACTCTCTCAGTAATTGTGATTATAATTTGTTCCATCCAGTCTTGCAGATAAGTAGATAACCTATCGTCTATATGGCCCTCTAAGGGGACAGAAATTAATGCACACAAAATTTGACAAGTCAATTCTAGGGAAGACTGTTGACTACTGACTATACAATATTATAGACCATATAGCTTGTAAAATCACATGACTCTCAGAAATTTGGATTCAACTCTTTCAATGTCACTTGGGATTTGCTAGAATTTGGATCTGTTCAAGCATAGTAACCCAAAATGAATTTTCAAAATTGTTTACCTAGCACATTCATTCTTTTCAGCCTAAACCGTTTGATGCTATTAAAAGGCAAAAGCAGACTGGAATTGTTGTACTTTGGTATTTGAGTCATGGTGACTAATAAATTTGCATGCATGATTTTCTGTAATCGTTGAGCTTCTTGGTTAAATTTAGCCAATTTGGAAATTTGAAACTAATATTTTCGTTGGCTAATTATTTTACACTCCAATTAAATCGAATTTCTCAATTAAACTATCCTTTCCCTGTCATAATAATCAACAACCAAGAGTTTTGGCAAACTAGACCTCCAAAAATTTGGTCAATGTAATTTAAAGGTTTTATTATTGTTAGGATTTGGGCATGACAAAATTGGTCAAGTATTAGTGGGCATGACCCTTTGGTTGGTCCCTTTTAAGTTTTAATATGATTAACTCCAATGTAACGTGATTCTCACCAAAAAAAAAAAAAAAAACTCCCATGTAACATTATAGGATGTGGGTTACAAAAGTATGTAACTTCCCTCATTTGAAATAACTTATGGAAAATAGAACATCTTTGCCATCCATCGTTCTCTCCAACTTTTAGGTTCTCTCCTATGATTCTTAGGCCGTGAATATTGTGTGACTTACTCTAGTAGAAAGCCACACCATAAGCAAAAATCGATTGAGCTATGGAAGCATGGTTTACAACATTGAAAAAGTAAAAACAAAATGTTAGAGGTGAGTACTCTTTTTTATTTTTTACAAGCATTATCTTATATATAAAAGCGTGAATGCATATACAGTAATTTGTACCATACATACAGTAATTTGTACCATACATTTGGTTTGTTCAACCCGAACTATTCATCAGTTTTTTTTATTTTTTTTCCTTCTCTTCTGTGTCGCTTTTGTACATGCTTATTTGTCTTTTTCTTTAAATATTTATTATTTACACATGCATATACAATTATACCGACTTAACAAATTCTTATAATATTTTCACAATTATTTGACAATATGCACTGTTAATTGGCCTTTTTTTTTTTTTTTCATAGTAAGCTGGTTTTGCTTGTGCTCTTTTAGTTTTTTCTTTTAAATATTTATATGTGCATACACAGTTATACAGACACAACATATTCTTACAATATTTTCATAATTATTGAGGTGTCAATTTTTTAAAGGTCCGAATAAAATAATAAAATAAGAAACTGAGAATTACTACCATCTAAAACTCAAAATACGTGAAGAAAATTTTTGAGATGTTAAAATTTAGTGGGAGTATTTTAGACATTACACAATAAATATTTTAAGAATCATAAACTTTCATTAGGGTTTAATTAAAAGAATAATAATATGACATATTTGCTATTTTCCAAAAATATTAAGGGAAAAATTGTTTGATTTTAAAGTGTAAGGAGTAATGCTATGTCTACTACATTTTCACAATAAATTTTATGTGACAAGGTATTTTTTATGGATAAAAAAGTAATATCAGTAGTGGGCTCAATTTAAAACCAATAACTATTTGTCATTTAGAATTTGTTTTAAAAAAATTATGGACATAGCATTTTTCTCAAAAAAAAAAAAAAAAATCTATTCAGATCCTAAAAATGAAAGTATTGTGAAAATGTTGTGATATTTTGTTGTATTTTTAGACTTCTTTTAGTATAGTCAAATTGGGTGAGCCAAAATTCACAGTTTCACACACAATTTTCTTGTGTTGTCCTTTTGTTTTTTTTTAAATGCATAATTTTAAAACCAATATTAATTTTTCACCAAAGATTTGCAATGAAAATGCTGTGGTCATAAAAAATAAAATAATAATATCAAACTAAGACCTACCACAGTTGGAAATAAAAAATATTGAGAAAATGTTGTGACATTTTGTTGTGTTTCTAGGTTTCTTTTTTGAGTGACATTTTGTTGTATTCCTAGGTTTCCTTTTTTGTTGATTCTAAAAAAAAAAAAAAAAGGTTTCCTTTTTTTTTTTTTTAGTCAAATTTGGTAAGCCAAAATTCATTGTTTTAGGCACAATTTTCTTCAATGGGATTTTTATTTGTTTTTTGTTTTTTTTTTTTTTTAAATACACAGTTAAAAGTGGTTAGCCCAGTTTAAAATTAGTAACAATTTACCACTTAGGATTTATTATGAAAATGTTGTTGATGTAGCATTACTCTAAAATAAAATAATAAAATATCAAACCAGAACCCACCATAGCTACAAATAAAAGGTATTGTAAAAATATCGTGACGTTTTGTTGTGTTCCTAAACTTCTTTTTTGGTTTAGTCAATTTGTTGAATCAAAATTCATGGTTTTATGCATAGTTTTTTTAGGTTGATTTTTTTTTAACACATTGTTTATAGTTATAGAACACACACAAAAATTGATGAAGTATCACTTTCCTCCTTTATGTTCGGGGTAGTTTCATTCCCCCCTGGATTAAAGTTTAATAATTTTCTCATTTATATTTTGTAAATGAGCATATACTCCTATTGTTACTCTCTTAGTTAAACCCTAACGAAATCTTATAATTCCTAAAATATTCCATTGTAGAATGTCTAAAATACTCCTACTAAATTTTAATGTCTCAAAAAATTTCTTCACATATTTTGAATATTATGTGGTAGACTGGTAATCATGCTTAAAAAGTTAGAATGATGATATATGGTGTTCTATTTGTTACTTAGAGAACTCTAATTTATTAGGTTTAAATCTTCTAAACTTATAATTATATTTAAAAGAAACTTTGATGGCAAATGTCTTTTGTTATTTTGTTATTTTTATAATTTCTTTTCCTACTTAAATTGGTGTTCATTAAAAATAAGTGAGCTAAACATCGTATTTAGACTCATAAAATAATATTATAAAGAATGAAGTATGAATAACAAAATTTTTATTGTAGATGGTTACAAGTATTTAATTTGATGAACATCTTCAAAAAAGTTGTAGTACATATCATCATTCATTGTGAAAGTTTAAATATTGTGGAATGATAATGACATTCATTATCATTCTTTGTAGCATTTTTGGTGAGTAGATATTACATTTAGTAAATAGGTTCTAAGAAATTGTCATCGTAAATAGATATTCAAATAGCTATTTTAAATTTAAGTACTTGATTTCATATATTTTTTTTAAAAAAATTATATTAATTTTCTAACTAAAGGGGTAGCATGTGCCTTGCATGTGCAACCCACACTAGTCATTATTAAAAGGGGAAACTTCATTGCATTAAATAGGAAGTAAAGAGTTGGGAACTTCACAATCATCATACTTCCCAATCCAATGTAGATGTAATAGGCAACGTGAAATTCACACGATGTTTGGTTTTAGAGAATAAAGGAGCAATAGAAAAGGGAGGGAGCACGAAGGAGTTATTTCATGGAACAATTTCATAAAACTATCATCTCACAAATGTGTGGACCCACCATTGCACACCCTTGGTGCGATGGTTACTCTAAAAGTATAAGTGCTTGTAGGGTGTGAGGGGTAAGGGTCGGGGTTCAAGTCTCTAGGAGAGAGTTTTACACACATATACACTTAGATTATGTTAAAGAAGAATTTTTATTTTGTGTTTTAAAAAAAAAGTATGGGCCCCACATATCATGAAAGAGTGACTTTATGCCTATGGAACCACTTCAAAAAAATAATTTTTTTGGAAAGAATGGATGTTTCTCTTGTTTCGTTGGGTGAAAGTAAAGGATGGAGATAGGAAAAGGAAATAGAAGGATTTACTTTCTTTCTATATGATCATCAACCCAATACACAGGCTCAAACATGGGGTGATTAGGTGATGGCTTCATAATAAGCTCAACCTCTATTGTTCGGTAGCTTGCACCGAAGACTGTGTTATCTTCGGGGGCTAGCCATGTTTGGATCCATTTTAGTATATGTCGGTAATGCCTTAGGGAATATCACTACCGAGAAGCACCTGATGTCTATTGTGAGTCCCAAGGATTGAGTTCCTATTTCCAAAGTGGGGCCCCCTCTTGTCAGGAATAATCCTAATGGGCCCCACCCGCATGAAGAATGTTAAAAGAAATCATTGCCAATCCACAAACAAAAGACTATAAATAGAGAGCAAGCAGAAGAAAAAGGGGTTAGACACTTTAAAGAAGAAAGCTAGAGAATAGAGAGAGAACGAGAAAGGAAACCCAGGAGTAGAGGTGTTCGGTCAGCCTGATTAATAGTCTTTTTGGGCCTAAACCTTTGTCTAGAGGAACTTCCCATTGTAGGATACTCGGAAACCCACATCAATTAATTAATTGTGAGCCCAATCATATGGTTGGCTCATTAACCGAGAAACGGGCACGCACTCTTCGTGCCATCTGTGGGGATCTCCTACTCAGTTGTAGTTCCTGCGAAATTCGAGTGACTGAATATGTTTGACCATCATTTGGCAAGTTTTGCAGATAGTGGATCTGGGGGCTTAAGTTGGTGAGAAAGGAGGCATAAGAAAGATCAAGACTGGTGGTACGAACAGGACGGGGAGTGCTCCAGCTCGGGAGAAGGATCTTCATAGACATATCGGTTAGCGTTTGAAGTTCCAAAGTAGGAGCATAATGATAGGAGAGATCAGGAACTAGAGTGCTTGTGTAGACTAGTTAGGGATTTAGAGCTAGAAGTACGGGGTAGGCGTTGAAGAAGGAATCACGGCGAATCCCCTAAAGGATCTGTAAATACTGGGGATAGTCGCGGAGAAGCATCCTACAAAAGTGGTTCCCGTTGATCAAGGGAGAGATCGTGGGACTTTGCTGATAGAATGTCGGCTTCTCCTGAGCGACGTAGGCACTGAAGCGTGGCGATGGATGCCATTTCGTATGATGGAAAGGCCGACCCCGTTAAACATGTTAGCCATTATATCCAGATGATGTCGCTGTACATCCATAATGACATGCTTATGTGTAAAGTATTCCCTTCCAGTCTCGGGCCTACTATTTTGAGGTGGTTTAATGGGTTAAGAAAGGGATCAATTCATAATTTTGAAGAGTTAATACAAGAATTTAATGCTCAGTTTATGACGTGTAGTCGGGTGTCGCAGCCGGTGGACGCACTATTATCTATGAAAATGAGAGATAGGGAAACTCTTCGGAGCTATGCTAATAGGTGTTGGGAGTTGTATAATGAAATTGGTAGAGGTAACAAGAAAGTAGCGGCCAACACTTTCAAATTAGTGCTTCCAGAGGACTTAGAGTTAAGAGATTTGTTGACTATGAGGTCTCTTGAGAACATGCGGCAGCTGATGAGGTGGATTGAGGAGTACAAGAGGTTGGAGGATGATTGGCAGCAAAATAAAGCCAAGGTGCCTGCCACTTCGCAGTATGCAAAGGATTCACGGACAAGGGGTTTTAAGTTGAGACGGAGAAGGGAGTTAAGAATTAAAGAACCCAATGTTTGGACTGGGGAAGTCAATGTGGTGTTTAAGAAGCCTGTTCATAAGATCCTGGAGTGGATCAAGAATGGGCTGTATTTCTAGTGGCCAACCAAGATGTCGGGTGACCTGATAAAAATGAACCAAAACTTATATTGCACACACCATCGTGATAAGGGGCATACTACTGAGCAGTGCAGGGTATTTAAGGATCACTTGGAGCAATTGGTGAAATCTGGGCATTTGAAGGAGTTCGTCATGGCACCCAATGATGGAGCTACAGGACAGGTGTCGACGGCTCAAAGGGACACGCTCCCGCTGCCATTGGGGGTAATCGAAGTTATCCATGCGGCTTTAATAGGCACAAGTGTAAGCCGATGTAAGGGGGTGTTAAATGTGGTGTCGATGGAGAATGCAGAATGTGAAGCTCGGCTCGAAAAGAAATTGAAGTTGGCTCAGGGGCCTATTGAGTTCGAGGACGAAAACTTAGAAGGAACAACCAAGCCGCATGATGACACTCTCGTAGTTACTGCTAGAATCAATGGCTTTATAATGAAGAGGGTGTTTGTGGATTAGGGAAGTAAGGCTGAGGTGATGTACCCTTGACCTGTTCAAAGGGTTGGGATTGAAGGCGAAGGACCTTTCTAAGTATGATACCCCCCTAGTAGGATTTGATGGTAGAATGGTGATTCCAGAGAGGCAGATTTTGTTGCCCATGAATACGAAAGGAAAAAAGGTGATGGTAAATTTCATTGTGGTAGGATCCTTCTCCCTATACATAGCAATCCTCAGTAGGCCTTGGATTCACGCCATAGGAGCTGTTCCATAAACTTTGCATATGAAGGTAAAGTTTCACATCGATCATGGGGTTACCGCGGTAAGGGGAGATCAACAGGTGGTGAGGTAGTGTTTGGTAGCGGCTGTTAACCCATAGGTCAAGTAGAAAGAATCTATTGAGCATGATCCTATATAGCAATTACAGGAGCTTGCAAAGGGCTAACAAGCAGACAACACTGAAGAACTGATTAAAGTAAACATACTTCCATACGAGAACCGGAGTTTCCAAATAGGGGCGAGTATGAAACAAGAAGATCGAGTGAATCTGTTATTGACGTTGGTACAAAATTTGGATATTTTTGCTTGGAGTCCATATGAGGTACCTGGGGTGGACCCAGAGTTTGTTACCCACACGCTTAATGTGGATCCTTCTTTTCCCTTGAAGAAGCAAAAATCGAGGAGATCGGCTAAGCAACACGTTGAAGCCGTGAAGTAAGAGGTAGAGAAGCTGAAGCAAGCTGGGCCAGTTAAGAAGGTCTTTTTTCCGAAGTGGCTATCTAACACCGTGGTGGTTAAAAGGAAGAATGGTAAATGGCGGGTATGTGTGGACTTTACCAACCTCGACTGGGCGTGCCCTATGGACTTGTTTCCAATGCCAAAGATTAATCAGTTAATAGATGCTACATGTGGATATCAACAGATGAGCTTTTTGGATGCTTTCTAAGGGTATCATTAGATCGCTCTAGTGGTTGAGGGTTAAGAAAAAACCTCTTTTATAACCCCCAAGGCCAATTACCACTATATGGTAATGCCTTTCAAACTCAAGAATGCGAGGACTACGTATCAAAGGATGATGACTAGGATGTTCAGGGACAAGATTGGAGGCACGGTGGAGGTGTACATAAATGACATGGTCGTAAAAAGCCAGGAAAATCAAAGGCACATAGATGATTTGATAGGAGTTTTTAAGATACTATGGTGGCATAGGTTGTGCCTTAACGCTGACATATGTGCTTTTGGAGTGGGGGTTGGAAAATATTTGGGGTACATGATCACTCACTAAAGAATCGAGGTGAACCCCGATCAAATAAGTGCCATAGATCGGCTCAAGCCGCCGAGCAACCCTAAGGATGTGCAAAAATTAACCGGGATGTTAGCCACTTTAAATCGATTTGTGTCAAAGTCGACAGACAGATGTTGCCCTTTTTATCAGCTGCTGAAGAAATGGAAGGGGTTTCATTGGACCGAAGAATGTGAAGAGGCCTTCCAAGACCTAAAAAATTACTTAATGAGTGCACCAATATTAACCTGTCTGGATCTAGAGGAGGACTTGTACATGTATCTTACGGTGTCCGAGCATGTTGTGAGTGCAGTGTTATTGAAGGATCAGGGGGGAGTTCAAAAACCAATATATTACATCAGTAAGATGTTAGTTGATGCATAAACTAGGTACCTACCATTAGAGAAGCTTGCATTAGTGTTAGTCCATGATACTAGGAAGTTGCTCCACTATTTTCAAGCCCACATGGTGTATGTATTAACTAAGTACCCTCTCCAATCCTTGCTTAAGAGATCTGACTTCACGGGTCGAATTGCGAAGTGGGGAACCAAACTCAGGTCATTCGACATACGGTATAGGTTGAGAAGTTCGGTCAAAGGTCAAGTGCTTGTTGACTTTATTGTGGAATTCACTCTCCGCGAAGGAGGTCTTGAGGTAGTATGCAGTGTTGAAACCCAACCGTGGAAAGTGTTTGTGGACGGCACGTCCAATGCAAAGGGCGCAGGAGTTGGTATCGTTATTGTATCATTGGAGGGAGTGAAGCTAGAGCATTCTCTGAGGTTGGGTTTCAAAGTATCAAATAACGAGGTTGAGTATGAGACACTTCTTGCAAGATTGAGAGTCGCACTTAACCTTGAAGCAGCTGATATGGAGATATATTCAGATTCTCGACTACTAGTTAGTCAAGTTGAGGGAAGCTTTGAGGCCAAGGATTCTTGGATGACTGATTATTTGAGGTTAGTGAACCAGCTGATGAGCAAGTTTCAAAGAGTGAGGACAATTCAAATTACCTTAGGGCAGACCATACGTGCTAATTCTTTAGCAACATTGGCATCTTCGTTAGCTGACAAAATACCTAGCAACATTGGCATCTTCGTGTTGATACCTATATTGACCCAAAAGTGAAGGTTTTGGCTTTTTTTGTTGCTCGGGCCTAGCTAGATGGATCTGATTGAATTTCTAGCCGAAGACCATCTTCCAAATGAAGGTAAATAAGTCGACGGGGTGTGCAGGATTGCTGCTCGGTTCTAGTTGTCTAGGGACCGGTTGTACTAAAGATATTTTGGGGAACCTTATCTATTGTGCCTTCATCCCTCAAAGGTTAACGATCTTCTAACCGAGCTACATGAAGGGGTATGCAGTAGCCACATTAGAGGTTGGTCATTGGCTCATCAGGTGATGACGCAGGGATTTTGGTGGCCCAAAATGCAAAGGGATGCCACCGAGTATGTGAAGAGGTGTGAGCAATGCCAAAAGCATGCCCCAATTATACATCAGCCAAAAGGGAGCCTAAATCCCATTAGTGTTCCATGGCCATTCACGTAATGGGGGCTGGACATCATCGACTCGTTCCCCCATGCAACTAGGAACAGGAGGTTTGTTTTGGTATCTGTTGATTATTTTACCAAGTGGGTTGAAGCTGAAACTTTGGCAAATATCTGGGACGTAGACGTCAAGAAGTTTGTTTGAAAGAATATAGTGACAAGGTTTAGAGTGTCGGAGTTTGTGGTGTCTAATAATGGTTTGCAGTTCGATAGTAAGGCTTTCTATAAGTACTGTGGTGACCTTGGAATAAAGAATAAATATTTGACCCCAGCGTATCCTTTGAGCAATGGCCAGGCCGAAGCAACGAACAAAGCAATCGCTAACGGGCTAAAGAAAAGGCTGGAAGGAGCCAAGGGTAGATGGATCGAGGAGTTACCAAATGTGTTATGGGCCTACCGAACGATGCCATGAAGATCCACAGGAGAAACCCTTTATTCCCTAACATATGGGTCGGAAGCAGTTATACCCGTGGAAATTAGTTTGTCCAGCATGAGGATCTCAAATTTTTCTCCAACAGCGAATGACGAGTTAATGAAGAAACAGCTGGACTCATTGGAAGAGCGTGAAGAGATGGCTGCAATTTGGCTGGCAAGTTACCAACAGAAGCTAGCTCAGAGGTATGACAAGGGGATGAGGCCGAGAGAATTCTGTGCAAGAGATTTGGTGTTGTGCAGGACAGTGCTTGGGACATCAATTTCGGAAAACTTGCCCCGAACTGTGAAGGTCTGTATCGAGTAACTGATATCGCTGGAATAGAAACATACTATCTCGAAGATATGGGGGAGAGACCACTTCCCCAACCGTGGAATGTACAAAACTTGAAGAAATATTATCACTAAGTATGTAAGGCTTAGAAGATTAGTATGTAAATTTACTAACAAGTAGGTGGTAGCGTATGCATGTGTACTATATGAACTTTGCTGCTCAAGATCGACTGTACCTCATAAATTTTCTAAGGACAGAAATCTCGGCTCGGCTTGACCTCGGTCACCACCAGGTGGAAACCTTATCAAAGGTTATCTAAGGACAGAATCCTAGCCTTGGCTTGACCCCGGTCATCAACTAGGTGGAAACCTTATTACATCTTCTAACGATAGAAAACTTGGCTTGGCCTAACCCCAGTCACCAACCAGGTGGAAACCTTCCCACAAATCATCTAAGGACAGAAATCTCGGCTCAACTTGACCCCGATCACTGACTAGGTGGAAACCTTGCTATATATTATTTAAGGATAGAAATCTCAGCTTGACCTGACCCCGGTCACCGACCAAGTGAAAACCTTGCCCTAAGTTATCTAAGGGTAGAAAACTATATGAGCCACGGTTAAAAATCGCATGTACCGAGCATCGTAAATAAAGCATGTAAAGCAATATAATAGGCCAACAAACCTCCACACAATACAGGAAGACAAGAAAGAAAATAAGAGTTCGAAACATAAACTAGAGATTAATTCAAGTGTTTCGTCACCAAACCTCAGTGAATACAAATAAAGTTTAAAGGTTACATCACCAAACCTTGGTGAATTTCTTGAAAAAAAAGAAAGAAGAAAGACAGTAAAAATAAACACATGTACTCATTAAAAATTAGCTTTGGGTTTTAAGTTGTGGGGTCTTGAAACTGCTTGGAATGAGGGGGAGAGGCATCGATGGTAGTTTGAAAATCAGGATTTGGAAATCCTTGCCCTTGCCCAGTATTGGGATTGCTTGAAATCTTAAGATCGATGAGCTCGGCATGAGAATCGTTCTCTTTAACCAAGGCCCTCATGCTTTAACTATCCTCTTCCTCGGGACGTGTGAGATTCTGGATGGGAGGAGGCAGAGGCTCCGGATAAGGAATTTGCTCAAGATTTCTGAAGGGAGATTCTTCTAGGACACCCAGGGAGGTTACGGCTGCCATCCACCCCTCACTAAATCCATACTTCCGAGACTAAAACATGATCGACTCACTAGAGTTTTTAGCATAGGCAAACCCTAGGTCATAGAACTTGTTTTCACTCTCTTCCATGGTCACCTTCAGATCAGCCACTTCCTTGTCTCTGGTCGAGATTATACTCTCGACCTCAGCTAGTCTAAGCTCTATCTCCTCGAGCTTAACTTTGTGGGCCAGCTGGGCAACTTGTTAAAGCAAATAAGAACTTTTAGATTCCAAGTTGAAAATTGTGGTAGAAGTAATAGACAAATAAATAACTGAAAAGGGAATATAGAACTAACGACGATGGTGTGCCACTCAAGCCTGAGTACCACCGCCTCATCGCTCTTGTCCGAAAAATAGCACACATCATTAGGCAATTGGAGAGCTCGCCCTAGTCTGCGTGCAATCCAACCACCCTCCTCATTGGCCCAGTTTCGAACACTGGACATTATCGGGAGGGGCTGGTCACCTGGCCTGAACACACTTTGCCATCTTGCAGTAGGGGGTGCCGAGGAGGACACAATGTTCAACCCACTGTGATAGTAGGTCTTGGGTTCAGGATGGGTTCTCGGATAAGACTAATGGTGTTGTGGTCAGAGCCAAAGGAGTTTGAAAGGGCGCATCATCATGGCGGTCAGTGGGCTCAGACATCTCTCGGGGCCTCTTGCATCCACGAGGGGCTAGAGCCTAGGTGCCTGATGTTGAGTTGGTTGCCCACCAGGTAGGAACTGATCGGTTGTCATCTTCCTCCTAACCACCATCTTGGCATTTGTGGTCTCGGTTTCAATTCCTTTTGATGAAGAGTCAACAAATTCAACTATCACCTCATCACCTGCCCTTCAGCTTGGTTCTCTTCGTTAGGCTCTTCAACAGGTATGTGCTCGGCCTGACTGTAGAACACTCTATTTGCCGAACTGTCCCTCACTAGCTACTATTTGTCTTGGAAACTTGTGTATGTCAGAGTACATTCGAGGATGAGATGGGAAGCTCGTAGTTAACCATCAAAATGTACAAAAATCTCGGACTGTAGAACGAAATTCAAGTCTCGCATGTGTACAACACTGATATCTGGTTTGTATCGTCTAGCTTTTGCACAAACGAAGACAATTAGTAGCATTCGAATAAAAGTAGTCATAGTAGTAGGTAAATAAATAGCAAAATGTCAATGATAAATGCACAAAGTACGATAAATGAGGGTGGTACCGACCAATATCCCGAGACAAGGTCGGGTAGGTTAACTCATTGGCAAGCCAATTGCCGCTCACTCGGACGTACTCTCTGTTAGGATTAGTGCCCTTAAATCCTATTGTAAGATGCTATATATGCTATTATATATGACTTAATGTTGTGATTAATAAAGTTTTTTTATTATTATCTAAAATAATGGTAGCATAAATATTCAGACATTATCATATAGTCCATGAGATGCATAGTATGTGATTTAGTCGTAGAAGATATAGATCACAAGTTCTTTGTAAACTCAGAATTTTGGTTCGTAGTTGGTTATGAAATCAGACATTTTATCTGCGAAGACTATAACATATCAACTAAGATGATTTGTCTTGATCATGGAAGTGGAGACTTTTAGTTGATATGTTTTAAGAGTTAAGACATATTGAATTGGACTGCTGTGAGATTTATTATTCTCCTAACAACTGTCAAATGAATAATAAATCTCACGACTTCTATTTGCATGAATTCTTAATCCTGAGAGAATAATGGACTTGATCATGGAGTGTAGGTTGCTTTGATATATCAAGAGTGATATCTAAAGTAACGGTCAAAACCTCAGTATGTTGGGCAGCCACATTTAGTGTTGATGGAACATATATTCTCAAGATGGAATTCAATCTCTTAATGGAGATATAAAATATTCCCTTGAGATAAGTTTAATGGGTTCAGTTATTCAGAGAGTTAGGCTTAACCACTTTAGTAAGAAATTACTAAAGTATATATTTATGAAATTGGATTTCATAAATATATGATGAATAACTTAAAGGATTAAACTGGGTACTCAAGAATTAAGATGTAGTAATCTTCAAAGTGGCAGTCTACATTCATGACTTTGAATTACTACGAATATTTTATGAAGGGGTTGCATGTATAATAAAGTCTTAGAATATAATTTATTAATAAGGTCTAAAGTGCAATTATATTTATATAGTGGTATTAAATATAATTAATGGTAATTTTGGACTTGTTAAGAGTTGACAGAAAAGCCCAAGGCCCATTGGAGCTAGTGTCTTATTGGTCCCTTTTGGTCCCACTCCAAGCCACACACTAAAACCCAATTGGAAAGGCCCAATAGGCCAGCCCAATTAGATAATCAGTTAGTTGTAAAGGGAGAAGCATACATAATTTTATTTTAAGAGAGACATCATTGTGAAATGGTGTGTATGTATGAGTGAAGCCACTCGATTATTCTCCATTGGAAACTGGAGTGAAGATTAAAAGTGTTCCTAAGTACTTCTAATATTTTGTTTTGAATTTCACCACACCAAGGTAAGCTATCTTGTTCTTAAATTCTAAAATTTATATAGTGCATGTTATCAATCATGAATGAAATAGATCCATATTTGTTACTTCCGCTGTGTGTTTTGTATGAGATACAAAACCAAATTTTCCAACACTCTCTTGTCAAGTTTCGATTGGAGTCAGGGAGGCACAATATCAATCATACCATAGTGTCCATGACCTTAATGTAATACCCCGACCTCTGGTTATCGCACAGGCTGTACATGAAGTTAATGTCGTGGTAGTTAAGGTGTAATCCATAAAGGTCATTTAGTCGACTGACACTACTCACCACTC
The DNA here is from genome assembly GCF_001633185.2 of Quercus lobata. Lineage (NCBI taxonomy): Eukaryota > Viridiplantae > Streptophyta > Magnoliopsida > Fagales > Fagaceae > Quercus > Quercus lobata. The sequence goes on along the minus strand of NC_044910.1, from coordinate 26,665,215 downwards.
GGTAGAAATTTGGTGGGAGTTGGTCAGGGCAGAGACCATGGAATCTAAGGGTCTTAAGTATCAATGGGTCTAATGGAAATCTTACCCCACCCTCTAATATAGCCATTAGCAGGAAGAACACTACATGAGAGCGTCTATCATTTTCTATATTGTCTTAATGACAGTATGCTACATCTTCATCAAAAGGAATGGCAAACCTAGCCCTAAAATTAACTAAAGCCACCTCGGTCCTAAGAAGATGTGAAAAAACCATTCTTGTATATCAGATAAAGGGAAGGAAATGTTAAAAAATAAGGTAAAGGATGAAGAACTTATAGTAGAAACACGAAGAGAGACTTGCTCGAGAAGGAATATGTGCTCGGAAATTTAAGGTATTTAGAAAGAAAGAAAGCAAGAATTGAACCAAGGAGATGGAAGTTGTGTTTTATAGGTGAAAGAATGCAGAAAGCATTAAATGAATGTTTAGGCGGGAAAATCAATGAATTTCCTTTTTTGTAACCATCGCATGCGTAGCCTTAGTGAGCGAACTGTCAAGCAAGGATGGCTGTTTGATGAGACAACCTATCATCCCATTTGTCAAGCGTACAAGCTGTCTTGTCTGTAATTAATGACTGACGATTGGTATTCCCGAGAAACACAACGTATATGTGATCAAGGTTCTTGATCCTATTCCCGTGAACGGGGAAAGGATTAAAGGGGGCTATTGTATGGTCATTGGCTCAATACATAGGCCTAAACATGGGGTGATTGGGTGATGGCTTCATAATAGGCCCAACCTTTGTTGTTTGGTAGCTTGCGCCGAAGACTGTGTTGTCTTCGGGGGCTAGCCATGTTCGAATCCATTCTGGTATATGTCGATAATGCCTTGGGGAATATCGCTGTCGAGAAGCGCCCATCGTTTATTGTGAGTCCCAAGGATTGAGTTCCTATTTCCAAAGTGGGGCCCCCTCTTGTCAAGAATAATCCTAATGGGCCCCACCCACATGAAGAATGTTAAAAGTAATCATTGCCAATCCACCAATAAAAGACTATAAATAGAGAGCAAGCAAAAGAAAAAGGGGTTAGACACTTGAAAGAAGAAAGCTAGAGAATAGAGAGAACGAGAGAGGAAACCCAAGAGTAGAGATGTTCGGTCAGCTTGATTAATAGTCCTTTCAGGCCTAAATCTTTGTTTAGAGGAACTTCCCATTGTAGGATGCTCGGAAACCCACATCAATAAATTAATTGTGAGCCCAATCATACGATTGGCCCATTAACCGAGAAACGGGCACAGACACTTCCAAATCTAATGTTCTCTTTCCTTCCAACTTAGAAGGAAAGGGAGAGAGAATGAGATGGTTTAAATTTTGATTTTTATAATTATTAATTGGATCCATAATATAAATTATTTCCTTCTACTTTTTTCTACAAACCAAACAACACGAGGGATGGAATTGTCTCTTCTCTTCTATTCCCTCTCCTTCCCCTCTCTCATTTTCCTTTCCTTTCCTTTCTTTCCCTTTGTTTGTCAAGTGAAGGGTAAAATAAGTTTAGACTAGTGCTTTCCCTTTCTCTTCCTTTCCACTTCTTCCATTCTTTTCGTCTCTTTTAATTTCCATTTACATTCGGGTGGGCAAACACAATGTTAATGTCAGATTTGGATTTAGGATCGCATATTACGAAGTTGTCTTTGGTAAATGATTGCACTTTAAAAAAGCCCAACCATGACCAAACCATCTAGCCCAATTTTAATATCTAACCAAAATGGGTCTTCTACTTGGGTTGCTCTACTTGTCCTTAAATGGTGGGTTTTGTAAATTGAAGTCTCTCACAACCCAAACATATATACATACCAAACTCCCCGAACATGGCTCAAGAGTCAAGAATCAAGACTAAGCACAGGGGACTTTGGATCGAATCACGGTTTCCTTATTGGGAATGCCTTGGATTACTAGTCGCAAGTAGCAACAATAAAAAAAATTTACACACACATTTCAAATTATAATTGTATAACTTTTGACAATATTACATTATTTAATAATTTTATATTGAATGTGTTTTTTATAAGTCCACAAATGAATTATATTTCTTCTTATACCATTCATTTTAGCAAAATTTCATGTTGATAAAAAATTAATAATTATCTCATATGTAGTGTAAAGATTTATATCCCTCTTATTAGCTTTTAATCAAATTAATTCAAGTTTATTTTAATCACTTATGCTTTGGATGGAAATTTGATAATGAATAGCATATAACCATTATTGCAAAGTAAATATTGCAGAAATATAAAATACATAGCAATATGATTATGACGAAAAACCTCAGTGTCATCATGAAGCTTTAACCTTGTTGAACTCCTATAAAAAATATAAAAAAAACTTATTGAACTCTCTCACAGTATATCTTTTGAACATGAATTCCCTGTTTGCGGCTTCATGTACCAACTTAAAGGTTTACACCACAACAACATCTTAATTGTTGATGGTTTGCAATAGCTTTCACAAAATTGCCAATCCAGTCTTTAATTGTTGGTGACAAAAACCTAGCTTGGTAAAAAACCTTAGACGCACATTCGTGCGGTAATCTCTCATTTCTCTTATGTTTATGATGACCTAAATATGCGTTATGTATGTTTTGAACAAGTATGGCATGAATCTCAAGGCCTTTAGTCATGCTGGGTCCTATAATTCTAAATCCATTGTCTCAATTGGTTAAGTGTTATTAAGATTGCAGTTGTGCTCAAGTAAAGCTCAAGCAGTTGACTACAATCGAGCTAGTAGATTCAGCAGTTTCATGAGTAGTGTTTGGATATAGTATGCCCACAGTAACAAAAACATATAAAATTTTGAAATTTCAAGTTATCTCCTTTGGGCTTTGGGTGATGAAGAAAAAGAAATATAGGGAAGGTAAAAAAGGGAAAGACAAGAAGTTGGAGGACAAAAGGTCCATACCGTTACTCACTTATGTTTATGAGAGAGAGAGAGAGAGAGAGTCCTTGGAGTTTGGTGAAGAATTAACTTTTTTTTTTTTTTTTTTTTAATTTATCCTTTGGTTATTAGGTTTTTTTTTTTTTTTTTTTTTTTTTTTTTTTTTTAGTTATTTAATTTTTTTTCTTCCAGTCTGTGCTATAATTGGGGAATATTCTGTGGTTTATAATTTTTATGAGGAATTGTTTTGTTTTTGTTTACATTAATTGGCCTTTTTAAACCAACCCTGAAAATAGTTTTTTTCATCAATAATTAGTAAATTATCTTTAAATCATATTGATTACAATTAATATTCTTCAAACACTTTATCATATTTTTAATAAATAAATTAGAAATTAAACTATTAATTATTTTTTTAGAAGAAATTAAACCATTAATCAAATTGTACTATTGGTTTTAAAATTATGAACATATAAAAATTTAATTAGTTTAAAAAATAAACGTTGCTTTACATGTCTAATTGAATATATACATATAAAGAGTGAAGTAGGTTGAAACATATAAACCATCCATTATTTGCCTAGCATCTGTTTTACATGTACCAAGCACATCAGGTTTGCTTCATAAGAATCACTTTACTTAAGATTAAAGAAAAGGGCAGTCAGTGAAGGCTCGTTTTGTAGATAGCAAGCTATGGCTTTGATGAGCAGCAAGCACCTACTCCTATCAAAATGAAAAGCAGCAAGCTCTGCTTGAAGAAGCCAGCCTTTAAACCTGCGCGCCCCTAAACTACAAGCTTTGAAGCCCCTTTCAGATAAGGGAATCTTGAAGAGCTTTCTTCACATGCTTGAGCACATCTTTCCCTAGATGGTTGGTTTTGTAGGGAAATGATGGAAAAGTGTTGGTTTCATGTTCCTTTTCCTCGGGTGTTTAAGGATATGTTGTATAGTATGAATAACCAAGGTTTTGAAACCCGGACCGGACCGCACGGTCTGACCGGAAAAACCTTGAACCGTTCACTTTTGCGGTTCTTTTAGCCTCAAAAGCCGTTCTATGGAAAAAATCAAGGACCCGTGTGAACTGCGGTCAGACCTTACGGTTCTGAGAACCGTGATCAGAACACTTCTCACGGTTCTCTACTTTCCATTGAATCTGAACTGAAAAAAAAAAAAGAAAAAAAAAGGAAAAAGAAATGGAGAAAAGGAAGAAGACAAGGACGAAGCAGGGTGGCGCCATGAAGCAACTGCTTCTTCTTCTTCTTTCTTTTTTTTTTCTTCATCTTCTCTGTCCGTCTCCCTTTCTCCTTTAACAGCTCTCGCGGGTTCAGTTTAGAGCTTTTTTTTCTTCTTTTTTGGGTACTTACAGGCTTAGCCATTGTTGAATCTTCATTCTGCAACCTCAGACCTATAGATCACACCACCATTTCTTTTTATTCTTCTTCTCACTCTCACTAGCTCGATCTCTCTATCATGGTTTTCGCCGATTGTTGTTTCAGCATTTTTCTCCCTGCATTTTTTCCGATTGCTCTTTCTGCATTTTTTTCTCTCTCTCTTTGCATTTTGCTTTTGCCTTTGCACTCTAGAGTCTTCTAGTGACTAGTCTACTGACGCTTCTCTGCGTGATGGACATGCTTTCCTATCACCCACTCAAAACTTGCTGTCAACCACTCTCTTTTGAAAAGGTTATTGGGTTTTGTTCTTTATTTAGTCAAATATTTTAATGGTTTGGCCGGCTAATCTTTTAGCTTTTGTTTTTGTTTTTGTTTTTGTCTTTGTTTTTTTAGTTTTCATAAATGATCCTAGTCAAATGGGCTTGGGCTTGACAAATTATTGGGTTGTCAAATGGGTGTTGTAATGATTTAAGATAATTTAGACAAACTCCCATAAAAAGAGTATAATATTAAACCTTAACAAAAATTATTTATGTTTGCTTAGAATTTAATATTTCTTATTTTCTTTATAAAAGTTATGATATATATATATATATATATATAAAATATTTGAAAGATAAATCTCTATATTTTTTTGAACTATTATAGTCAAATTTTCTATTTATACTAATTTAATATATTTAAATAATTATTAAACTAATTATGACGTCATCACGGTTCAACCTCGGTTTGACCTTAAAACCTTGAACCTCTCCCTTTTACTGTTCAATGAACGGTCTGGGTCTGAAAACCTTGGTATAGTTTAATGCCATGGATATCGGTAGTTGAAAATATGACACCTAATTAGCATTATCGTGTTCAATGCATTGAAAATTTACATTTGCATGCTTGTACGATATTTGTTTTGACTAGCGGGAGCTTGTCATTGTCATTGTCATTGTTATATTTTGGAGTTGTTTTGTTTTGTTTTGTCCTTTGCTCCTTTCAGAAGTAGTCAATTTGTAAGATTGACAATGGCTGTTGATGCGAAAACTAAGGAAACTTTTTGCCAAAAAAGAAAAAAGAAAAGGGTACTGAAATAGAAGCTTGCTTCCTGAAAACCTATGCAGACTTTAATGCTATGGATATCAGTAGTTGAAAATATGACACTTAATTAGCATTATTGTGTTTGTTTGTTTGTTTAGACTGTTAGGACATATGTGGCAATTGTTAAAGACATATGTTATGTATATTGACTAGTCCTTTGACAAAACACACTTCACTTGTATTTGGGTAGATCTAGAATGAGTTTAGTATTTCAAGGAACAAGAGTTCAAAGTTAGTATTGAAGCTATGCAAATCTATTCAAGAAATACGTGAAGAAGTATTGTTCATTAAAACTCGACAGAATCATATCTATCAAGGTTCAATATTGAAGCTCGATAGAAGCTCAACAATAGCTGTATCTATCGAGAATTATGAAATTAGAATTTTCAGATCTGACTTCACGCATATCCGTGTATATTTATATAGGGTTTCTTTTCTTATAACCCTTAGACATATATAAGGATTATTTTAAGGGCTGTCATAGATGATGCAACTTGATGCAAAGTGATAATACATGCATATTGTGACCAGAGACAATTTGCCCTAATTCATTATATTCTCTGTAGAAGCTATTGCGTCTTTGTGTCAAGGGTTTTGTAACCAAAGAGCTTCTTGATCTTCATTGTTGAATGAACTAAAGAACTTTGCAGCTAACATCTTCCTCAAGTTGGTGTGTTAGTCACGTATTGAGATCCATGCATCATTGATTAGTCATGTACTAGGAGCCGTGCATTGAAAGGAGAGATTGCTGCTATATTACAAATCCAATTGGGTATTGGGATTAGGGTTCAATTGTACGTTAGTATTAGGTATTCGAATTCCTTTTACTTGTAATCGCTTGTTTTGATAATAGTGGATTCTCAGGACTGGTGACCTTAAAATCACTTGGTGGGGTTTTGCCTTAATGGTTTTCCCCATTCGTAAACAAATCACCTGTCTCAAATTTATTTTCCACTGCATTTTAACTTACTTAGTGATTTGTTTGTGCTACTATGCTTATTGCATGAAATTGAATCTAATTAATTTCACTTGACTAATTAATTGATTAATTTCCCAAAGAGGTCAATACATTCTTGGCCTATCATAAATCCTTTAAACCCGATTGTTTAACCTATTATATTAACCAAGTGATTACTTAGATTAATTATTCAGATCTAGGATAAACACAAATAAATCATATCATGCAAAGACGTGGAAAAGCAAATAACACCACAATATGATGACCCAAAAAAATCGATGAAATGAACCGTTTCAAGGTAAAAACCTGGAGAGGATCTAACTATTCTCAAGGTAAACACATCCACTATAAGAGAATTGAAGTTTTTACAATTAGATTTAACCCTAAATCTATTGCTACCTCCAATAGTAACTTACTAACACGACCATGTGCAAGTTTCGAATCCACAGACTCCTTCTCTTCTTGGATTTATACCAACACAAGCCGCCTTGCTTGTGACTTTGAGATCCCACTCAAAGGTTTCAAATTACCATAAGTAATGATCTTGATGCAGCAACTATATTCTACCAAACGCTTGATTGTAGTTTTTGCTTCGGTAGATTCTTGTGTAGTTAGAAAGGTACAAAACCTCTCAAATCTCACAAAGAGTAACACACAAGTCTTTTCAATAGTTTTAAAACATGGCTAGGGTTTCCTTTTTATATGTGAAGAAGTTTAGATAAAATCCAAAACGTTTTCGTGGGCTTGGGCCTATTTAAAAATTTTGCAGAAAAACTATGCCTACGATTTTCGATCGGTCGAGCCTAAATCTCGATTGGTCGAGTAAGGCAGAACTTCACTTCCTTTTTCTGCAATTAACTGGACTTGAACCTTGAAACAGCCATTTTTAAGCATTGCCTAAAAACTTAGACTAGACATGTTTTGTTCTTGATTTGCCAACACACTAAAAACATGATTCTAAACATTTAAACCTAAATTTTTAGAACCTAACAGTATTCAATGCATTGAAAAGTTACATTTGCATGCTTGTGATATTTGTTTGACTAGTGGGAGTTTGTTATTGTTATATGTAGGAGTTGTTTTGTTTTGTTTTGTCCTTTGCTACTTTAGAAATAGTCAATTTGCAATATTGACCAATGGCTTTTGATGCGAACACTAAGGATACATTTTGCCAAAAAAAGAGTATTGAAATAGAAGTTTGCTTCCTAAAAACCTATGTAGTATAGATGCTAATTTTGCAGGGTTATGTTGCTTGCCTTATTTTGTCTTTGCCATATGGTAAATTTAGAAACTGGAGTTGTAAATGGTTGAAACTCAGGTGTTAGTTTCAGCAGATTGCAGTGGTGGTTAGGTTGTAGAAATGCTTATATTCCATAGACAACTACACCAATGTGCTCTAACTCAAGTGGTGCCTCCTCTTCTTGTAAGTAGGGCCGGCTGAACAACAGATGCAATTGATGTAATTGCTTAAGACCCCAAATAAAAGAAGACCCCCACTTGTAATAAAAAAAAATTATATATATATAATATATTTATCTATATATTTTAATTACAAAGAAAAAATTAAGTACTTTTATTGGTCAATAAAATGCATTAAAAAGGCCCCGTTGTATCCTAAAATGCAAAAGATTAAAAGGGAAAAAACAAAAATAGTCAAATTTAGATAACTAAATTAAATTTTAGGAGACAAATTCATTAACCCATTCTTGAAATATGCTAAAATCAAAATTAATACTAGACAAAATTCATTAATAATACAACATAATTGTCTTGAAATATGCTAAAATAGAGATTATAAATTTCTACAACAAAAGAAAAAATCTCTCATCCCTGTATCTCTCTACCTCTCCATCTATATTCTTACCTTTATTTTCTTCATCTTGATTGTTGATCTTTTTCTGTAAGCTTAGTCACTCTTTGTTCACCGCCCTTCAATTCACAATAGATTCAAATTAAAGAGGGGCATCGTGGGCTATGGGCATAGCAGAGGTAACTCCTCTCTCACTCTCTATCTTTTTGAAAATTAAGATTGAAGAGTTTGCTTTTTATTCAATTTAAATATTTTAAATTATATTTTTTTTAATTTGCTTCATTGCTTGATTGATAGGACAACACATCTTGCACAGCCCACATCAATGCATAGTGACAATGCACACAGCTTGATAGGACAAGACGGCACAGTGCACACAACATTGCACAGTTTGCCCACAGGCCACAACACATCACAAGACCATAAGCTAAGCCCATAGTTCACACTTCTCACTTTACAGCTGGCCCCACACACCACACGTCCACACACTAATTAATAAGTTATCACATTTTTTTTAATGCAAACTCTTATTTTATCAATTATTATAAGTTATTACACCAATTAATAATTTGACGTATATCATATCAACTCATTTGTATTATAGTGTGGTACTAATTTATTGCACTATGTAATAAATTAATTTTTATTTGGGCAGGTTTAGACTTTAAAGTGGTCATGGTTTTAGAAAAATTGCAATAACCATGTTCTATTATTTTATACTTAAATTTTTTTTAGTTAAATTATTATTTTTAATAGTAAATTGTATTTTATTTATCTAAACAAAAAATTAATTAGTAATTTTGCATCTCAAAAAGTAAGAAAAATAAATTTTAAATAAAAAATTCAATAAATATTATTTAATTAATATTTAAATATAAAAAGACCCCACTTAAAATTTTCACCTGAGGCCCCCAAAATTTTTGAGCCAGCCCTGCTTGTAAGAGCAAGGTAAAGCTAAGCAGTGATGCAAAATAATCTTATCACATTTGTAATCATAATTTCTTCACAAAGGAAGAAGAAAGCTAGAATTTGAATTAATATATATATATATATATATCTATAATGTTGGTCATGAGATGGAACCATATGATTTAATTTTCACCCACAGTTTGTCACTCCATTCTTGAGAAATTTTAATGATAAACCGTGAACTGAGGATTCAAATTTTTCTTATTAAGGCAGAGTTGTCATTTATATATGTCCATGCAGTTTAATTTTCTCATCTAATAGAAATCCATTGTATGATTATAACTAATTAGTTCTGGATAACATGTATTTTGAGCTTTTTTTGTGTGGTTTCTTTTAGCATTTTGATTAGAAGATAATTATAAGAGGTGAAATATACTAGGTAATTTACATCCAAGGGATGAATTAAAAAAGAGGAGGGACTTGGGATCACCAAATCTGCTATTCATTCCATATTACAATGTCTCACCATAGCATCCTGTCAAACCTATAGGAATGATCATGGGAAAGTCAGTTGAGCAAGCAGCAATGTATGTTGTACAACAACTTCGACCACTTAGAACTAGATTTCTCTCCAAACTTGTTTTAAGAAAAATCCTCAAACTCATCTTATATCTTTTTATTCGATGTGAATTTGGAAAATTTAATCGTTTGATTTCATGTTCTCTATGTTCTTAACATGCGTATCAAATTTAGTTCGAATTGGATGTTATTTATTATTCAATTAATAAACTTATTTTTTATGCATATTTTTATACCACAAAAACTTGAAATTTTAATATTTGGGAAAAAAAACCATTCAAATTCCTTGTATATACCAATTCAATCCCTTTTATAATTGTTGAGCCCGTTTTCAAGCAATCCCACTTGTATTTTGTGATTTTGCCCCCTACTATTCCTTCCAAGAAACCAGGGAGGCCAGGTTTCAATTATTCCTTACTGTGATGAGGGAAAACCATGGCCTTTCATCATTCCTTGTTAGAACTCTTCCAACTTTCCCAAGTTCATTTGTCAAGCATAAAACAGCTTGTAAAGGAATTTGAATGATAATAAAATTGTAAAGTAACAAAATGCATGCAAATGTTTGTCACTAGAATTCTAGTTACAAGATACCACTTCGTCCATTCTTTAAAAAATTTCATCCTTCAAAATCAAAAGTGGAGAAATCTTGAAACTATTTAGCAACCCCCTAATTTGGGGAGGGGAGAACTCCATGAGATATATTAGAGAGGTCAAGTAAGCTGTTCTTATCCCCAACCCAATCATAAATTGACCAATTAACATAATAGGTTGGATCTACAAAAATTTTGTGAAACGATAGTAATAACACTTGCTCAATCATTGCTTTGGGATTTGGTGGTATTGATCTAAATCCCCAAAATTCCCACTTTTTAGAGAATCAATTTGAAGCACCAAGAAATTAACGCAAATTTGATTTCAAGTTTGCCATATTAGACATGTGAAACCATGTGGAGCACGATTTAGATCTCGAACTCTTTAAGTTAGTTACAATGAATATGACCCCTTTTCATTTTGTATTTTATAAAAGAAAATCTTATATCATAGCCCCTATGCTGTGAGTGGTAAGGGAAGAGCCATAATTGAGTGTACCTTTAGAGAAACTTGCCCTAGACAAACATTTTCTTAAACCTAAACATAAACATGTTGCTAAACATAACTTTTATTTTAATAATTTAATATATAATTTTTATGTTCATTCTATGTATATACGTATATTTTTTGTACTATCACTCGTTTTGATATTACCACGTATGTAGTCCAAATTATTGAAATAGTTGAACTTTACATTGACTCTAAATATGTTTAAAACTTTGAATGATAGAAAAAGCCTATTCTTGTTGAGTTACAAGTGGCAACACTGGCATCGGGTTGGCTTTCATTGCAGTAGTCAAAGGTTAGAAAATTATCATTATCATGCCAATATGTATATATGTATGTGTGTGTATATATGGTTTATTAAAAAAAAGTAGTAAAGCACAGGTACCTATGATTTGGTATTGATGAAAAAAGTTACAAAAGCACCACAGCCATCCAAATGTTCACCAATCTTGTTGAGGCACCTCGAATTTGAGGTGACAAACTATGAGCTAAAATTGGATTAAAAAGTAATAAATTAAAGAGATTTTCAAATAATAAACACAACTTCCTAAAAACAGAATGCTAACCTCTTATGAGAGACTGAAAACTGCTAATACTTGGAAATTATAAAAATGTTGCAATCTGCACTATTAAAATGCTGATTGGCACTCTTGAAGTGCCGATAGCCACACTCAAGTTTAGTCCTGCTTGCTCGCTTTTGACACCTGTGCTCAGTTTCACCTAAATGAATGCATGCAGACAATGAAAATTTGATCCTGTGACATCTTTCGATCCAACGATTTGATTTGAAAACTGAGCATATCATCATGATCGTTAGAATCTCAATATCATTTTTATGATATGTGATGAATGATTTAATGTATGAAATGCATTTTTGGGTAATTATAATGATTATTTTGGTCATCTTCCAAGGTTAAATTATGGGTACAAAATTGAGTGTCTACACCTCCTTTCTTAAATTTTTTCTAATTCTGCGCCTATGGCGGCACTAAGTACTGTTGGTATAGAAAGATTTACAAAGTTTTCATTCTTTTCATAGTAAAACAATCCTACAAAAAAATTGAAAAAAAAATCAAATCAAATTTATTAAAGTTTTTTTAATTTTTTAATTATTTTTTTTTTAATTTATTTATATATTTTTTATATCAAGTGCAAAATCAAAGAGAAAAAATTAAAGTTTCCCTAAGAGATCACATGTCTCAATGAAAGAAGATACAAAAAAAACACCCATAGCCATCCAAATGTTCATCAATCTTGTTAATTAAGGTGCATTGATCTTGAGTTTGCGATTTCTCAGCAACATATATGGGATATGAGAGGCTTGCCACATGGCTACCCCATTGTAAGTACGAGATAGAACTGAATCAGGATGTAGTAACATCAAATCACATCCTAGTAACAAAAGAACATCATAAAAGAGAAGAGTGCATTTTCTCCCATATTCGTCACTCATCCTTACCTCGATGGCAGTACTAAGTAATATTGGTATAGACAAATTTACTAAGTTTTTGTCCTTCATAATTTATTAATTTTTATTTTCTTAATCAATCACAAATTCAAAGACCAATGATCAATTTTTCCCTTAGTGTTACCTGCCTTAGACAAACATTTTCCTAAACATAACCATATTGCTAAACATAAACTTTATTAAGCAATTATTATTTTTTCTTTTTATGTTGATAACATGTGCGTATGCTTTTAGTACCGACTACTGTGTGATTTACATACATGAGAAAATATCAAGATTTTAATAGTCATATACAAAAATTGAGCTACAAAATATTTCTTGATATAACATGTAAATAAAAATTGTAAGAAGAGGAAAAGAAAAAGTTAAAAAAAAAAAAAAAAAGATCATAAAAGTATACATAATTTTTTTTATTCGAACATGTAAGTAAAAAATTTCAAAGAAATAGGGTTATGAATTATGATGTTAGCGTTTTAAAATTCATACTTTATTTATGCCAATGAAATATCAATGGGTGTATGTGCAGTTATGTGTTATAGGTTTTTTTAGTATGCTTAATATGTATTTTTCATTATATTATATCTAAAAATATATAATGACTATTATATTTAATGTAATTAATTCTTAATTGAGTTCAAGTATTCTTTCTTGTGTGTAGGTGTACTTTATATTTTGTCGGTGAATAAAAGAAAATGGGTGAAAAGCACTATTGTGATAACTACAGATGTTGCAACCATTTTTGGTGCTACCCTTGGCACTAATCTTATGGATAAATTTGGTACAATAAAAAAAATTTATTTTAAGATTTAATTTTTTATATACATAATTCTCTACGTATATACATTAGAGCTCTTAATTCTTAAGATTTACTAAATCAATCCATTTATTAGATAAAAATCAATTAAAAGAAAAACTATTGATTGTATTATTAATAATTAAAATTAATGCAAATATTACAATTTACAACATATGATGTTCAACTTATACTCCAAAATATTTAAAAAAATTTACAGCTAGCATCAAACTATAAAAGTATCAAGTTGTATTTAATTATTTGCCAATCTTTAATGAATTTATGATACTTAATTTTAAAAACATAAATATGTTGTGAGCATCACAGCATGGGAACCGGATCCTCTCCATTTCAAAGTGAAATGGAGAGGCTCCAGTTCACGGTGGGGATTGAGTTCAAAATTATCAAGGGCTAAAAAGGTGCCACATCATTTAAAATGAAAACACTACACTTAACCCTAGTTAAACACTTAAACCGGAGGATTTATTTAACTCAATCAGACAAAAAAAAACTTTTTGGAGGGAAAAGTGAAACAGAGTTAGAGGTATATCTGTGCACTGAAAAACGAAAAAAAACCTTATAGGAGGGAAAAGCTTCACAAAAGGTTAGATATATATCCCATGCTCAATGCTTCATAGAGTTTAACCAAAAAAAAAAAAAAAAAAAAAGCTTCACAGAAGGTTCAGAGAAAACATCTCTGTTTCTATCTTGCCAACCCACGTTCAAAGTTTCACAGATTTTAGCCAAAAAAAAAAAAAAAAAAAAGGCTTCACAGAAGGTTCAGAGCACAAGTTCAGCTTCAAAGCATCTTTGTTTCTATCTTGCCAAAACAGAGGTATAATTGTAAACTTGTTTATGCTTATCTTATTTGATGTTTGATCATTTTTCTGCATTTATATTGTTGTTAAGGAGCAATAGCCTAATACAGAGGAGTGATAATCACCAGACAAAGATCTTTCAATAATAAACATAGGGACAACACATGGGCAATTATTGTTCAATCACACCACCATTGCCCCCAGATATTCACAGCGACGAATCAATCAAAGTTTTGAAAACCCAAATAAGCAAAAAAAATTAAAGGAAATCTTTTTACCTGCTGCTCAATTCCAGGGACTTTAAGCACTTTCTTATTCACCTCTCTTATAATGTAAGAAAAGCAGTAAAAAATTAACGTCCTAGGCAATTGTTGTCATATAGTAATAGAGAAACAAGATATAATGAATGAATAAACAAGACTAAACTCCGAAAACTGAATATGTAATTCAAAAGAAACTATCCAAAGAATAATCTTTTCTCACCAATATTGCCAACGATGAATCAAGAAAACAGAACACTCAAGTAGCAATGAGATTACCATAATAAGAAACTACATAATAAGAATCACAGTTAAGACTTACAGGTCCCTAATGGTTTGATCAAAGACCTTCTTCATTGTAGCTGTTGTTCAAATAAATTTTTTCAAGTCAGGGGGTTCATTTGAACCCCCTAATATGAACCCCTAAAATGTATGTGCAGCTGCCCCTGATTACCAAACATAAGAAAACGAGTTTTACTCACAAAAAAAGAAAACGAGTTAATTTTTGAACGTTTTCCCTAAAAACAAAAGGATGGTATAGCAAGTGTACTCTAGTCATGGCCCTTACGACCAATGAATATGCCTTTTTTAGTAGCTTTTTTGAAAAAAAAAAAACACCTGCCATTAACACGTGTAACTTTGATATTTAAATGACTAATTGTAGAGATTTGCTGATAAGGGAACTTTATCAAAGTAAATTTGTCACTCAAAAAGGTAAGTATCTTGTCAAATACTTTGTGATAAATCTCACCATACTCAAGTAGGATACTCAAAGGAGTTATCAATAAAACTTCTTGGTGAGTTTATATTGTTGTTTTGATGGCTGGATGCAAGTTAGAGCCTTTCTTAAAAATTTCATATAATTAAATAAGATTGAACATTGAAATTTCTGTTTAGACCCCAATGTGAATTAATGAGCAAAATTATCAAATTATATTGGTGAAGTGATCCACTCAGACAATTAATTTTTCACTATAGTTAAGCAATTAACAAATCAGTAAGTAATATAAAAAGCACATTAAGCATGACATAACATTTGGTGATTAAGTGGAAAATCAAAGAAGAATATCTTTAATGGAGGAACCACTTCGGAAAGTAGATTAGGAAAGTATATTTTTACGACCTCACTCAAGCAAGAGACATGCAAAATCTCGGACCTTTAATGTTCCACTTAAGCAAGTTTACCATCTTGCTTGAGCACACCTCACATCGCACTTCATCGATCTTGACCTTCACTCAAGCAAACCTCTTTAGTAAGCATTTCTTTGAGTAGCTCTAAATATAAACTAAAAAACTAACTAGATTTTCAAATGGATAAAATTACATCAATAAATTTAAATTTATTACCATAAAATGTTATGGAATGGATCAACACTAAAATCCTTACACACATGATCCAAATTCATAGTGTAATCAATAAGTTTAGTGGCACAATTTAAAAAAAAAATATATATATATATTTCCACAGCTGTTAATATAGTCTATTATAATCGGTTCATAAGAAAATAGTATCAATGATGAGTTTATTTGAAATTAAAAAATGATTACTTGTACACTTAATGTGGATTATGGACATATATAGAGAGGTGATCAAAAAGATACTGTTGTGGTGTTGATCACAAGGTTTAGATATTTCAATTAATAAATTTCTCCTTTGAAAAAAAAAAAAATCTCATTATAAATAAGTTCTTTAATCATAATAAGAAGATTCCTTTATAATGATTCTTGATGGCATATTATGAATGCAAGATTTTAAAGAACATGTTTATTATTGTTACTGTCGTGTTTAAATTGACTGCCCTTTAAGTGAGTTGAGTTGAAATCATGCTTGGTCATCTTGAATTTTTATGTTTAGTAACAAAGATATATAACATTTCTCTCATATGAGGTACATCCTCATTAGTATGTTGATCATTCATTACATCCTCATTTTTTTTTTTTTTTACATCATCTTTGTTTTGAAAATAAATGATAGGTGAAAGTTATAATAAATTTATGTTCAATTTTTTCTAGGGATAATGATGGGAATACATGTTCCTTCTAATGTGCCCATGGAATCTACCCCATTTAAAGGGATGGAGTTTGAAGCGGATGAGATTGCATATGGTTTTTATAATGAATATGACAGAAAGGCTGGTTTTAGTATTAGAAAAGAGTATGTAAATAAATGTAAAAAGACTGGTGTGGTTACTTTAAGGAGATTTGTATGTGCAAAGGAGGGAGTTCGAGGCAAAGACAAGAGAGATCAGAATGTAAAGAATCCACGAGCAGAAACAAGATGTGGTTGTGAAGCACGTTTGGTTATTGTACTTAATCGAGATAGTAAAAAATATGTGGTGAGTGAATTTATTGCTAAGCATAACCACTATCTCCACCTTCCATCAACTGTGCACATGATGCCATCACAACGGAAAGTGGCTGCAACTCATGCTATTGAAATTGATTTGGCACATGAATTGGGATTAAGACTAAAGCAATCTTATGAGCTTCTTAGTAAGCAAGTTGGTGGATATGAAAATCTTGGTTTTACCAAGCAAGATCATAAAAACTACTTATGTAGTAAGCGACAGAGAGACATGGAGCATGGGGCAGCTGCTAGCTTGGGAAGATATTTCAGTCGTTAACTTAAGGAAAATCCTTCATATTATTTTGCTACTCAATTGGACTGTGAAGAGTTGACTACTAATATCTTTTGGGCTGATGCAAGAATGATCATTGACTATAGCCACTTCGGTGATGTAATAACGTTTGATACAACGTATAGCACAAATAGAGATGCAAGGCCACTTGGAGTATTTTTGGGTCTCAATCACCATAGAGAAACTGTTGTATTTGGAGGTGCACTTTTATATGATGAAACAATTGAATCTTTTGTATGGTTATTTGAGACCTTCTTAGAAGCAATGTCTGAAAAGAAGCCAATCACTATTTTCACAGATCAAGATGCAACAATGTCAGCTGCAATAAAAGTAGTCATGCCTGAGACATATCATGCATTGTGTAGTTGGCATATATGGCAGAATGCTGAGAAACACTTGGGTCATTTACTAAAAACTGAGCCTCAATCTAACGCTGATTTCTTAGCATGTATCTTTGAGTATGACGGTGAAGATGAGTTTCTTACAGCTTGGAATTAAATGCTAGATAATTACGATGTTCATGAAAATAAATGGCTAATTGATCTATTTAAATTGAAGGAAAAATGGGCCCAAGCATATGTTAAGAGAACTTTCACTGCAGGAATGAAGACAACCCAGCTTAGTGAGAGTTTCAATGTTGACTTGAAGGATTGCTTGCATACTGATCTCAATATAGTAGAGTTTTTCACTCATTTTGAAACAATTGTCAATCAAAAGCGGGATAAGGAGTTAGAAGCAGAATACAACTCTAGACAGAAATTTCCAAGATTAAAACTTAAAAGCTCTCCTATGCTTAACCAAGTAGCAACAGTGTACACGCCTAAGTTGTTTAATTTATTTTAGACAGAAGTTGAAGAGGTAATGACACTTTCCATCCTAGAATGCAATGTGAGTCAAACACATAGTTATATGGTTGGAGTTTTTAATCAAAATAGAAAATATGAGGTCATGTGGAATCCATTAGATGAGACTCTATCTTGTAGTTGCAGAAAATTTGAGTCATTTGGTATTTTATGTAGGCATGGTTTGAAAGTTCTTGATGTATTGGATATCAAGTTGATTCCTAATAGATATATCATGAAGAGGTGGAGAAGAGATGCAGAAGATGGAAGCGGAAAAAATTGCACAACACATGACATTAACCCGGATACTCGACTGGAATATGTAGATCGGTTTCGAGATTTATGTCCAAAATATATTCAATTGGTGAATGAGGCATGTGAAACTAAAGAAGGCCATAATATTCTAAGCTTAGCAATTGCAGATTTGAAAAAAAAAAACTTTGTGACCTTAGGAATTGCAAAGCTAATGTAGAAGAAGACATCATTAGGCTTCCACTGATTTTGCAAACAAAGAAGATCAATTATGTGTTTCGATTACGATTGTACCAAAAGGGATAAAGAAAAGAGAGGTTTATCGTAATAAAAAGCGTAGGACGAAATCATGGATAGAAAAGATGAGGAAACCAAAGGAAGGCACATTAAAGAAGCAAACAAAGAAAAGAAAAGTGCAGGAGGTAATCTTCAATTATCCTTATTTTCACCATTCTATTTTATTTTTACACATTAATATGGTATACTATTATTGTTGCTAAACTAGTACAATTTTTACAAGAAATACTCGCTCATGACGTCATGGCACAAAAGCAAACTGAGGATATATCTTCTAGAAATATTACTAGTTTTACACAACTTTTAATGGTAAAGATATTTACAATTATATATTTTATTTTGATATTAATAATAGTTTAGATGCATGATTTGATAATTTTAATACTAAGCTTGTGATATGTGTAATGTGTAATTGGATTTTTTGTAGTTGGCTTCTACAAGTTCTGCAATACATTAAGGAGGCTCATCAGTTAGTGTTGCAATAGCATCACATTTAGAGAATACATCAAGTGTTGTAGGCTCCAACGACAAAATTAATGGTGTTGGAGGTCTCTTGACTCAAGGAAGTGTTGCAAGTGGAGGTCTCTAGTTTAGGATCATGTTTTATAATCTAGGACACATGCCCAGATTAAGTGTTCTTGATTTGTAATTTTCCTAGTTTAGGACTGGAGTTTTGATGGTCCAAAACTTAGTCATATTCAAAATGTTTAGATTTTTTATTATTTGGAAAGAATACTTAATTTCCATGTCTGATGTATCTTTGCAAGGTGTTAATTTTTGCATAATTATTTGTTGCTGCCAAAATTGTTACTATTTCTGCATAATTTCTGCATAATTACTGTTACTTTTACTGCATAATTACTGTTAAAGTTACTGTATAATTAATGTTACTGTTACTGCATAATTACTGTTAAAGTTACTGCATAATTGATGTTACTGTTACTTCATAATTAATGTTACTGCATAGGTCTGGTATTGCACAGCATAAATATGTTTTTCTACATAATTGTTATGCTAGGCAAGAGTTGTTTTTACTGCATAATTACTGTTAAAGTTACTGCATAATTACTGTTAAAGTTACTGCATAATTAATGTTACTCTTACTGCATAATTACTGTTGAAGTTACTGCATAATTGATGTTACTGTTACTGCATAATTGATGTTACTGCATAGGTCTGGTATTGTATGGCATAAATATGTTTTTCTACATAATTGTTATGCTAGGCAAGAGTTGTTTTTACTGCATAATTACTGTTAAAGTTACTGCATAATTACTGTTACTTTTACTGCATAATTACTGTTAAAGTTACTGCATAATTAATGTTACTGTTACTGCATAATTATTGTTGAAGTTATTGCATAATTGATGTTACTGTTACTGCATAATTGATGTTACTGTTACTGCATAATTAATGTTATTGCATAGGTCTGGTATTGCATGGCATAAATATGTTTTTCTACATAATTGTTATGCTAGGCAAGAGTTGTTTTTATATATAAGTGTTGCTGTGAGGAGAAAAAATTTATATAAATATGACAAGTTTTGAGCTGTATGCATGTTAATTGGTGTGTCAATTTTTCTTTTGCATGAGTTTTACAACCCTTATCTGCATGAGTTTTACTATCCTTTTCCTCTCCTTATAAACACTCCACATAACCAACTAACTACACACCTTGGCTCAACCAACTAACAACCCACAATGGCAGTACAATTTATCTAGACTGTACACTCCTACACACCCACATGCAGGCACACACGCACACCCCAGCAGCTATACCCGCACCACCTATGCACACCCACATGCAGAGTCCCCTACACACCCTTACACACACAGCGGCTTTACCCGCACCACCTATGCAGCACACCCTCACACCTACTTAAAAATATCTACAAATATCAATAGCCCACAACTGTCACAATCTTTACTTACAAATATCTGTAAATATCCACATTCCACCTGTCACAATCCTTACATTTAAAATTCAATCCTTATAATAACAACTGTCACAATCCTTACAATCACAATCCTTACAATCAAAATTCAATCCTTAGAATAACAACTGTCACAATCCTTACAATCAAAATTCAATCCTTACAATCCTTAC
Source organism: Quercus lobata (assembly GCF_001633185.2). Taxonomy (NCBI): domain Eukaryota; kingdom Viridiplantae; phylum Streptophyta; class Magnoliopsida; order Fagales; family Fagaceae; genus Quercus; species Quercus lobata. Next base: position 26,645,000 of record NC_044910.1, on the reverse strand, counting down.
AATAACAAATGTCACAATACTACTTTTGAAGACTCTAGGCCATTATGTGCAGGGCATGGTGCAGCTGATGCACTGTGAAGCTGTGCATGGCATTCTTCATTTAGTTTGCCATCTTTTACAATCTTACGATAAACAGACACTTTGAACTTTCCTTCTTCATCGAGTTTCCCTACCCCTCTTGTCTTTAAGTGTCCATTTTCTGGCTTGCAATCAATTGTTACTCGAAGCCTTGCACCATGATACACAAAATTATTGTTACTTGTTTTTCAATATTGTTTGTATATGGCATCATTAATCATATGCAAGAAAAAAGAACAATGCACCCATCATTTTGTCCAAATTGTCCATAATTGTTACCCTAAACAGAATATGGGACCAAGATTAGCAAATAGTAGCATTTCAAGTCAAAGCATGCCAACATTGCACTTTTTACAAGGCAAACTTGACATTGACATTTAAAAGAACAATGCACCCATCACGAGTAGAATAAAAAAGAAACAATGCATCAACCCTGAACAATTCAGTATTTATGACAATTCCAAAAAAGAAAACCATACCTGTAAAGGCATGTTTAGTCTTAATGTTACTCTGCTCACAGTCTACACAAGCAGCTAGACTATAAACACTTAAACTCATCATACTGTCATACACATGAAAAAAAAAACAGATCAAGAAATACTCCAATTTGGACAAAAAAAAAAAAAATTTCCTAACTTTTGAGGAATTCATTTCAAATGTCTGCTAGAGCAAATACTCACTCACCATTAAGCAATTAAAAAAATCATTATTTGAAGTAATTTTCGGTTTATAGCTAATCAAGAAAAACATGGAACATGAATTAGAAAAATTCATGAATTAGTTTGACAATGGTAAAACGCATTCATCAAGTTAAAGATTATGATGAATATATAACAACTTTAAATCAGCAAAGCAAAACTTCGCAAAAGTTTGAGATTTAGTCCTCTAATGGTGAAAAATGACCAAAGATATATGCTTGTTTATTTAAAAGGAAAACAAGTAGGTAAACCACCATATATACATACAGATTCTGTTAACAAGAAAACAAGAGACATATAGCTATTAATCCATCTAAGCTTTGGCCACAATAAATGGGGAAATTCATAAAACAAACTCTTGTTCATAAGCTCAATTGTGCCTAAATTTAAATGCAATTTCTGCTTTATTGTATAGATCAGTACCATATTTGTATAACTTAGAAATGCCCAATTAGAATTAGAGTTCATAAATCAGTAACATATCCGTATAACATTGAAATGCCCAAGAATTAAAGTTCATCTAGAAATATTTGAAGATTTATTAAAAGAAAAAACATTTCACCAAATTTTCGAACATTCTTTTGAACCAAAAACCCAGAATGTTTGAGGAGGCGTTAACATATAAAGATCTAAATTGACTACTTAAAATTTGGGCTAAACTTGTTAAGTATGATTGGTAACAATTCAAGCAAGCAAAAATTTTCCCCTCAAGTTAGCCTATCAAGAGCCATAGTTTATACCTTTAAAATGAACTACAACAGGCAAAATACCCATCTGCAATTTAGGAAAATAATAGGTACCTAAGAAAAATTAGGACAAAAAGAGAAATTTCATAATGATTTTTTTAGCATATACCAAGCAACACAATTACTTTACTGATGTCAAAGACAACAACACACAACAACTACAAGCAGGCCACTTTCCCTTCAATCACAGCACATTTGGTTGTACCCAAAAACCTCCATTGTTTTATGCAAAAGGAAACCTAGTCACTAATAAAAACTGAAACAAAATAGGGGTTTCGGTCATATCTAAAAAGAAAATAAAAAGAGAAGAGAAAATAAAGAGAAAAAGAAGGGTACCAGCGGCCACCAATGGTGTAAACACCGTCTATATGCACTGCCGCCGGCAGTAGGGTGGTTGCAAGATGAAGCTCGGCCAAGAACAATCTGTATCCAATAACACAAATTCCACATTATTTTTTTCCCAAGTACAACAGGGAATTCAATTTCTTTATCAAAAGAAAACGAAATCCTAATAAAATACTAAAAATTAAAAAATCTTTTTTTTTTTTTTGTTGAGAAAATTAAAATAAGGAAAAATCAAAGAGGGAGATAGAGGAACTTCACCAGAACCATGGCCAGAATTGGTGGAGCGGAACACGGTGGCTGCTAGCGATAGCCATGGAGATTGAGCATCAACTTCTCTCTTTCCCGATTTTCCCCAAACCCAAACCCTAACCTTCTTTGCTTTGGGCCTGAACCAAATCGGCAAGGCTAGCTCACTGCAACCACCACCTCCGATGGTGGCTTCTTCTCTCTTTTGACCAAAATCTCTTTCTCTGTCTCTCAATCTCATTTCCCTCCATAGATCAGATCATCAACTTCTCTCTTTCCCGATTTTCTCCAAACCCAAACCCTAACCTTCTCTGATTTGGGTCTGAAAAGCATCAATGTCTCTCTCTACACCCGATTCTCTCCAAACCCCAACCCTTACTCTCTCTCTGATTTGGGTTTAAAGAGGATGTGTGTATGGGTGTCGGGATCTCTGGTGAGCTAAGGTTTTTCCTTTGATTTTGCTGATTGGTTTGAGTTGAGTATGCTAGAAGTGGGAGGTTGAGAGAGTTTGAACTTTGAAATTTGAGAGAGAGAGTTTGAACGGCTGGTGAGAGTTAAGAGTTTAACTTGAGTTTTTTTTGTCCGATTGAGTTAAACCCCAGTTAAGTCAATTGAACTCCAGTTAAGTGTGGTGACACATTTTAAATGATGTGTCCAATTTTTGAGCGTGTATCATTTTGGACTCAATCCCCACCGTGAACGGGAGCCTCTCCATTTCACTTTGAAATGGAGAGGATCCGATTCCCACAGCATGGACCCCATGCCAATTCCAATAGGGATCTTCATGTTATAATCGATCATTGTGAATTATGGTAAGGTAGGCTAATGTGGGGCCCATCCTAGACATAGGGCTGAAAGTACACCACTAACTTGAGAGGTTAGGATAGAGAAGAGAGTCCTGACCTGTTTGTAGGTTCAAGAACAACTTTAAACTTCATGTGTGTAGGTCTAATGGGCCCAAACAGAGTTTAGAGTGAGGGCACATTTTTCAGAAGGTAACCTTCACTTTCATTACTGGATTATATTTAAGACGTTACCATGCAGGCCTCTATTAATCTCACATTTACAAGTACTGATCTAACCCTAAGATACTAACTATGAAAGGAAACCATAAAATAAAGCAGTAAAGTATATGAGGCAAATAAAGAAAGTGCGTCAAGTAAATTTTTCATACATTATGGTCCAACAATCATGTGAGCACCAAAAATGTGAATACTAATCAGGAGATTTTACCAAAAATGCTTTGATTCACATTTCAAATTCAAGTCTTATTTGGAAAGATCCTTAACTAAATGCATGTTATTGATGAAGCAAGAATCTTCAGTCGGCTATTCATCCAAACACAAAGCGTTAGAAGGTATTTTAAGTTTTGCAGGAAAGAAGCAACTCATTATTTGTTCTTATATCTCTTGTAGGTTGAAGACACAAGTTTTTAAATCTCTGAGTAGGTTGAAGGCTCCATGTGAATGTTTGCATTATGATATATTGATGCATATTTCTTTGCACCATATTGAATACGTATTCTAATTCTATGCAACATAATAAGATCTTTAGATGTGCTCTTTTTTTCTTTTTTTGTATATTGTCACATCACCTCAAACAAACTTTTTATAAGTTCTGATTTATCTCTGGAAACTTTATTCAGGGTTTTTATTAGCTCTATGTATCAATTCTAATCGAGCTGGAACATTTTCTAGTGACTCGCGATGTTACAAAAAGTTGTATTTCTTCTGACAGTTCCAACTTTTACCTTTGCCAAATGTTACAACTCTTAATCAAGAGTCACATGATCACATCTATTTACAAAGAGTTAATACACTTTTTGTCCAATTTCACCAAGCCCATTGCGGACATTCAAATGTTTGTATAAATGACATTTGCCACCTTAAGGTTCTATAAATGCAACAAATAAATCCATGACTTTTGTATTGTCATTTTATCCATAATTTGTGTATGATTTTTCTATTAAAATAGAATATTCTGTTATGAAAATTAGACATGGACCTATTTGCCACATTTGTAGAAACCTTAAGGGGAGAGTGTCATTTATACAAACATTTGGGAAGAATCCTATTTTGATAAACGTGAGAGGAAATAGGTGTAATTTTTTTTTTACCATTTTATTGTATTACTAACATTGTACGATGTATATATTAAGAAAAGAATGTGTAAACTAAAGAAATTTTTTAATAAATATAATTGAAATTGAAAAAAAAAAAGATAGTCAAAATAAATACTACTTTAAATTTTGTGTAAGATTGAGTTTTTGTTATAAAAAAAAATTAGAATGTATTATTAGAATAATTTAAGATAACTAATGAAGCTTTTAAAAAAAATTTTTAGTACTTGACTTTTCATTAGAGTAATATTTTAAGTTTCTTTACAATTCTATAATAGAGTTTCATTCAGTGTAAACTACGTTAATAATATTAATACCATTATATTATGCTACATGGTGAAAGCATGTATGACATATTATGCGAAACCATGTATTACAAGCATAGCATATAAGACTGATTTGTATTATTAAAACAAAAAGATATGGTTGATGATACAATAATTGAAAATAAATAATGAAACTTCTTTTAAAATTTTTGGAAGACTTTGGATGATAAAAATTCAATCGGTGTAATATATATATATATATATATATATATATATTTTTTGCTCTAGGTAAAAGTCTAGTGTCAAATTTTTAAGAATTTTAAAAATATTACACCGATTGAATTTTTATTATCAAAATTTTAAGAGAAGTATCATTATTTATATGCAATTATTGCATCATCAAACCATGTCGTAAAAGAAGTACCATTTTTATTTTATAATATAAGTTTATAAGATATGATATTTTAGATATACAGATAAGCTCTTTATTTACATTCGAATTTCCTTTTTTTTCCTCTCTCTCTCTCTCTCTCTCTCTCTCTCTCTCTCTCTCTCTCTCTCTCTCTCTCTCTCTCTCTCTCTCTCTCTCTCTCTCTCTCTCTCTCTCTCTCTCTCTCTCTCTCTCTCTCTTTTCAAAATCATCTTAATTGAACAATTACAAAATTCTCTATCTCCAAACCATAAAAAAAGAGAATAATAAAACAATTAGGAGTTCGAAATGCAAGAAAGACCATGATTTAAAAAAAACAAAAGGATTAATTACCCTAACTTCCTCAAATAGAAATGATAGAATTTCAACTTGTATCGTTCACTTCATGATGATTGATTTTTATTATTAGGCTAAAACACCAATTAATTTTTAGTATAGGTGAAATTGAATCTCATATCTCTTATTTGACAATAAAAAACTTTACCAATTAAACTAACTGAAACTCACACCCTAACAAGAGCATTGCACTGCCATGTGGAATGAGTTGTAATGGAAAATTTGGCTAGGTGGGAGTTAGAAATTTAGAAATGCAAGGAACATCATGATTTAAAAAAAAATTAACGAATGGATTAATTACCCTAACTTCCTCTAATAGATATGATAGAATTTCAGCTTATGGTGTTCGTTTCATGATAATTGTTCTTTATCATTTAGCTAAGACACTATTTATTTTTAGTGTAGGCGAGGTTTGAATCTCAGAACTCTTATTTGACAATAAAAGATTTTATTAGTTAAACTAACTAAAACCCCCACCCTAACTTCCTTTGAAGTTTATCAAAATAACATTCCTTTGTCCTCAAAGGAAAAAAAAAAAAAAAATCCCTAAAATTTTTGTATAAATGACACCACAATTGAGGTTTCTATAACTGTAATAAATAAATCCACGGCTTCTCATGCTGTAATCTCTAATAGAATATATATATATATATATATATATAAAGATTTTTACTCACTTTTACAAACCACCATGGTTTGCATAGGAGTATTTTATTTTTTTAAATAGAATACTCTTTTAAGAAAGTTAGATAAACTTATTTGTCACAGTTATACACGTCTTAATGAGGAGACTGTCGTTTTCTTCGTAATTTTGAGGGACATGCTTTAGCTGGGATGAGGAGCCCTATGTCTACTAAAGTTGGCTTCTACTAGCTCCAATTTTCGGTACTTCTATTACATCCACCATTCAGTCATTGCTTTTGCCCTTGCCCTTTCTCTGAAACTGTTTTTTGTAACTTAGCAATGTGGTCCAAAAGACACCGCAAAATAGAAGCAATCGGACTAGTGTGACCTGTAAGTAGTGACCTGGGGAGTAGGGACTTGTGAGTAATGAGTCCCTCACATTGAATCTTCAGGTGAAAAAAAAATGGGATAGAAGGCCAAATGGTACCCTTCTCCAAGGACATGTTAGGGGTCCCAACCTCACAGGGGCAACAGTAAGTGATAGTTTACATATTTGCTCAGCCCGAAACACTGATTGTAGTTCAGTTCTTCTAATCACCCTGGCCCAAATGTCATCAACATTGGATAGTGACCCATTAATAAAAGTGATGAAGGACTAGCCCTTGAATGAAGTCTAGAGCTTAGAGAAGTACAAAATAACATATAGTTCTGTTAAAAACAGAAAAGAAAAGGAAAAATTAAATTAAAGGTGACAGTAAAAGGTAGATATATCTAGGGAGAGATCTGATTCCACTTCAATAAAGGTGGCATAGTGATCATTAAGTGAATGTCTTCCACAGAGCCATTTCTTTTTCTTCTTTTTTCTGCAGAAGAAAATGAAAGTGTGATTATATACAAGCTACGATTCTATGAGGAAAGCATCGTTGACTTCTTTAGTGAAGTAACTTCGCTATAGGAACCAACTAAAATTACATTTAAAGCAGATTTAGGAAGAGCATCACCAGCAACATTTTGGTTTCTCCTTATCCAACTAAAAAACAAAATTCATACCATTTCCTGCAGATCACACAGCATAGACGGCAGGGCACAATTGTTAATATCCTATCTCTGAAAAAATTTGTTAAGTATCCTAGTAAAAGTGTATAGTTTTAAGTATTATTTTAAAGGCTAGAATATATTACTGATCCCTAAACTTTTAATTTTTAAGTAATATTAGTTTTTGAAATTTAAAGCGATTGCTTTTAATCCCTAATATTATTAAAGTGCACGCTTTCCTAGTTCTGAACAAACTTTGATTGCTTTTAGGCTCTAAATACTTAAAATAATTGTTTTTTGTCCAATTCACATCTAACAGAGTGAAAAGATATCAATTGTTCAGTTTGACCATACAAACTAAGAGACTAAACTGATAACTCTAAATTTTAGTGATTAAAATAGCTTATATACTAAAGTTTAGGGATCAAGTTAAAATAGCTTATATACTAAAGTTTAGGGATCAACATTGTATTTTGCCTTTATTTTAAATGTGTAGAAGGAAGCATCCCATAACATCTGGACTAAATTACACTTCTGATCATTGAGGTTTGATTTTTTTTTTTTTTTTTTGGCCTCTTAAGTTTGATTTTTTTCATTTTGATTCATCAATTTTATTTTATTTTATTTTCTCAAAATGCTCTTTTCGTGCATGCCTCTGAAGTTTAAGGTGTCCCTAAAATATGCGTTTTTGCATTTCCCAACTAGCATTAGCATTGGAAAATGCTAATGCTACTCTATTTTACCATTCTAAAAACTCACTTTATCAGTATACCATTTTACTTTACAATACCTCCACATCCCAAACTTCTATTTTCCTCTTTACTCATTAAAATAATATATTTACAAAATAAAATAATATATATCAAAATTATATCTTTTCTCTCCCATCTCTCTCCTCTCTCTCATTTTCAGCTCTTTTCCCTCTGTAACTTCCGCAGGAGCCTTCATTTCCGGTGAGGTGGTGAAATAGTCCAACAATAACCATCAACTCAAACACCCAAAACTTCATAGATCAACCAAAAATGCATCAATCAACAAAACCCACAAACAAAAAATCCTAAATTTCACAACTCGGTTTCAATAAAACCCAAAACTTCATTCGCTCCATGACGAGCTCGTACTCGCATTGCTCTGGTTGTGGATCGTGGGTTGTGGATCGCGAATTCATGGGTCGTGGATCGTGGGTCGTGGATCGCCGTGTTGGTTTCGCCGTGCGGATGGCGTGATATGGTGCTGGGTTGCGGGTGTTGGGTTCGGCGATGGAGTGGCTGTGCTCTGTGGTGCTGGGTTGCAGGTGGCTGTTGCGGATGGCGTGATATGGTGTTGGGTTGCGAGTGCTGGGTTCGGCGATGGAGTGGCTGTGCTCTGTTGTGCTAGGTTGCGGGTTTTGGGTTCGGCGATGGAGTGGCTGTGCTTTGTGGTGCTGGGTTGCGGGTGGCTATTGCGGATGGTGTGATATGGTGCTGGGTTTGGCAATGGAGAGACAGAGACGAGAGATGAGAGATAGAGGAGAGAGAGTCAAATAAAATATTATTATTTTTTTACAATACTTGCTACAGTGCAATTCTATGTTTAGAATTGCACTGTAGCAGTATTACAAAAAATTTTGCAATACTACTGTTTAGCATTCTTCAATGCAGATGGTTTTGGGGCTTAAAATTCTAAATTTCCCTTAGATATGGCATTAGCATTCTCCAATGCTAATGCTAAAGGCCTTAACGTCATCTGCCTTAGGACGTTCAAGGTTACTACTTACTAGGCTTATAGTGCTTGGTAAGACTTTTTTTTTTTTTTTTTTTTTTTGAGAAATCGGAAAGAACTTGTCATTAAACATGCAGAAAAATTCTGTCAGCAGTTACAAGCTCTGTTACATTACGATGAATGTCCTCTAACCATACTTGTGGTTCATACAAATTCTTCGCTAGCTTAGCGAGTTTGTCTGCAACGTTGTTACCTTGGCGCTTGGTGTGAGTGAAAGTAGCCGACCTGAATGTTGATGCTAGAAGAATCGAGAACCCAACTAACGGTGCACCATCCAACTCACTGGCTGCCACCATTGCCCTCAGTTTACAAGGTTAATTTTGATGGCGCTACTTTTCCGGACATCGCCACAGCAGGTCTGGGTGTGGTTGTACGTGATTCAGAGGGCTTGGTCATTGCAGCGCTATCGGAACGAATCCATTTACCTTCAATTGTGGCAGCTTTGGAAGCGTTGGCTTGCAGGAGATCCATCGTATTTGTAATTGAACTTGGGCTTCAGGATGTGGTTTTCGAAGGCGATTCAGAGGTTATCTTTAAACTCCTCACTGCAGAGCAGCCTTGCATGTCAGCATTTGGGCACATTATTGGTAAGACTTTGATTCTTGTAAGTGTTACAAATTTTACTACATTAAGCTTATAAATTGATGTGTCACAATCATAAATAGACAATTTAAATATTCAGTTATAAAGTTGTTGAAACCCACCAATCATATTTATTGTCACATCATTTTGTCAGGTTTTTTTAATAAAACTTAGAGTACCTACTAGCATTTTCCTTTTTTAATTTGCCCATTTGATGTCAACTTAGATGACATATGACACCATTCTCAATAATGTAATTCTTATCAGTATTGCGCGTGCATCTTTTATTATTATTAATTTGCTTTTATAATTAGTTGCTTGAATAGAAGAAAAGAGAAATTCTATATTTATAATATTTTTACAAAAATTTCATAACAAATAATATGTGACAAGTTGTTATTGATGTGCAAAAAAGTAATTTCTATGATGAACTTAGATTAGAATCAATGATAATTTACCACTTATGATTAATTGTGAAAATGTTGCAAACGTATAATATTACTTAAAATAATAATAATAATAATAAAGTATCAGAGCCCATATTTTATGCCAATGTAGTATTTGGCTTTGGTGGTGCAAATGATAATCAACTTGTTCGAGTAAAGCTTACTTTCATTAAGATAAAAGTTGTCGTAACAAAGAAAGAAGTTTGCTTGATGAAAATTAAGTTAAGGTGGAGATTTTTTGGAAATTGTTTCAAGTTTTTATTTGGACTTCGTTACTTATGTGAGTTTTCTTTTTGTATGAAATGATAGTCCTTGAAAAAAAAAAATGGTATTCTTTGCTAAAGAAGTAGCGGGTAATTTTCTTTGCTAAAGAAGTAGCGGGTAATTTTTTTTCCAATAATGAATAAGATTTAAAATTTTATATATAAGTTGTATGGTTTGGTAGTGGTGGCCTAAGGGTTATCCCATAATAGGGGCAGGAGAGGAGTAGAGGACTCTTGGACAAAGGGTTCTTCATGAAGTTAGGCAATTCTTTGCCAAATGTAAATTTTACCTCTATTATATGTGCTTTCTATTCTTTATTTGCTTTTACTGTTATTTGTTATATTCGTGAATCTTATTGCACAATAAAATATAAGTAAAATGTAAAATATAAAATACAAAATATAAATATTACTTTTAAGAAGGGGAGTGTGAAAAATTGTAGAGAGATTGAGATTTTGTAATTAAGTGGTCACCTCATTCTTTGCCATGCAAGTTGATGCGATTGTAATGGATGGAAGGAAACAAGTTGAGTGGGTTGTTTGTTAAAAGAGTGTGGACACAATGTATGTAATGTTTGCTTGGTGAAATGCCGGGAGGCATATATATTCTCTTAAAGACTTCATAATTTTATTAAGGATTCTTGAAGTCTAGTAAATTCAAAGCTTTGTCGCCAGCCTAACATGGCTGTGAAATTATGAGGTAGAACTTGGCTTTTCTCCAGTTCTCTAGTAAATTGGACCCGTTAAGATGATGATAAGTGACTAAAAGTTAACACGTGTCACCATTGTGACAGGTCCAATACACAAAAACAATACACTTTACTCATGAGGGTAAATGCATTATTTCGGCGCAAGCTATAGTCATGTGGCATGTAAATGATTATTAAATTTGTTCCTCTTAAGGGTAATTTAAATAATTGAGTATAAATTGCAAATTAATTTTGAATTAAAGTGTTGATACAAATTACGGTTTTATAATTTAGAATATACATCTCAATTACCCCATAAATTATGGTGCATAATCTATATATATATAAAACCGAAGCCTTTGCTGGCACCACAATTTTCCACGTCAGCATAACACAATATTTAAAAAATAAAAAATAAAATTAAAAACACTATACTTATCTTCTTTTTTTTATTTTTCTTTTTTTGGATAAAATCTGATATTTTAAGCTAAGTTTAATCTCAAGATTTTTTTTTTTTTTTTTTAAATCTGCTATAAAAGGATAACTATCTGCCTTATATTAAAATTTATTAATTTACAACCCTAATCCCCCTCAGCCTTCACGTCACCTCCTTCTTCTTCTTCTTCTTTTTTTTTTTTTTTTTTTTTTAATTTTTTTAATGATTTATTATTAAATTCTAATGATTTATTATATTATAATTTATTAATTTAGAACCCCACCCCAATCAACTCCCCTTCAACCTTCACGTTACCTTCTTCTTCTTTTTTCTTTTCTTTTTTTAATTCTTTAATTCTAATTTATTATTATATTAGAATTTATTAATTTACAACCCTAATCCCCCTTCAGCCTTCACGTCACCTCCTTCTTCTTCCATTATTTTTTAAAATTTTTTAATGATTTATTATTAAATTCTAATGATTTATTATATTAGAATTTATTAATTTAGAACCCCACCCCAATCAACTCCCCTTCAACCTTCACGTTACCTTTTTTTTTTTTTTTTAATTCTTTAATTCTAATTTATTATTATATTAGAATTTATTAATTTACAACCCTAATACAAGTATACAACTCCCTTCAGTCTTCACGTCTAAAACAACCTCTCTGTTTCCCGTCAGCCTTCACGTCTAAAACAACCTCTCTGTTTTCTAATATACGCTGGCACCCCAAAACTCAGATCCTCTCACTGCCGCCGCCACCATGGATCACCGCCACTACATCGATTTCTTTTTGCCTCTCCATCGCCGCTCAATCCAGCCCATCATATTCTAGGTCGGCAAATTATTTTGAGGTAATTAAAACATGTTTTTTACTTTGCATAATTTCTATATATTGCTCTCTCTCTATCCGCTTCAATTGTTCATGGAATTTTGTTAGTTTGTGGCTGTGGGTTGCTTTGGATTTAAGTTTTTTTTTTTTGGTTTGTTTTTGTTTTTCATGGAATTTTGTTGGTTTGTGGCTGTGGGTTGCTTTGGATTTAAGTTTTTTTGTTTTTGTTTTTTTTTTTCTTTGCAGATTTCCACGTTTTCTTCTTCTTCCTTTGTTGTCAAATCTATGGCAAAGAAGAATCATGAAATTTTTGTTATTAGATTTTTTTTTCCTTTTTTTTTTATATGCGATTTTTATTGGATTTTTGGTTTTTTGGGATTCTTCTATTTGGTTTTAATTCTGGGTTTGTTTTAGTTGATATACAGTGTTTTTCTCATCTTCATTTTACATTGGTTTGGATTTTCTTTTTCCCTTTTTTTTTTGGTTATGCAATTTTTATTGGATTTTTGGTTTCCTAGGACTCTTCTATTTGATTTCAATTTTGGGTTTGTTTTGGTTTGATATATAGTGTTATTGTCATCTTCATTTACATTGGTTTTGCCTTTTTATAAATTATTATAATCTTTGGGTCTTCATATATGATAGCCTGTGGAATGTTATGTTGGGGTTGCTGCTATTTTGGATTCCATGGGAATTTTTTTTAAAGGTTGGGGTTGGTTAGTATAAGTGCTTGAGATTGCTGAACATGTGTTTGATAGAATGCTCAGGTGTTTGTTCTCAGATTCATTTGTAATATGCCTTTTGTTCTCTGTTTAAAAGAATTCAACTATAAGAAATTACAAAAAGGTTATGGTTTGATATATAGAGTTATTGTCGTCTTCAATCTAATAAGACCGTGCCAATTGCATGGTTAACTCCAAAAAAAATTTAATCAGATTTTTTTCTACAGAAAGCTTTGCTATTACCCCAGTCCATTAAAAATCACTACTCATGTTTTAGTTTTAAAGTTGTAATATCTATTGGACAATATAGTATTTTGTGTTTCAATGTATTAATATTGTTCTTTTTTTAAAACAATAAAAAAAATTGTTATATTTGAATGATATCTTGAATAATCACTAAATATATATAGTATATTATTAATGTCAACTCTAATTCATAAGCATTTCATTTAATTATATAATTTATTCCAACTAAAATAAAATGAAATGAAGATTTGAAATAATATTTTAAACTACCATAAATAAATATTCAATATAAACTAAAATTAATAAATTTTTCTTTTTTAAAATCTAATTTTCAATAGTTTCCCGTGCATCGCACGGGTTAGCGACTAGTTACAAATAACCCAGAAACTAAATTAAAAACCACATGAAAGGTAGTTTTTTTGTTTTGTTTTGTTTTGGAAAGATATGATTTCACTTCAGCTAAGACGGTGGAGTGAGACTGTTAATTCACAAGTCACAAATTACTTCTTACTCTAAAGTGATTGTCTTCCACATAAGACATAATGTAACAATACCAAAGGCAAAGCTAAATTATGATACTAATGCAACAGGCAATATAAAGGGTAAAGCTTAATTATGTTTAGGGCACAAGTTTAATTAAACAATAGCAAACAGACTAAAAAGGTACCATGAAAAATGACATGGGATGTGTTCCCTAGATAAGAGAAGTTTTGTTCCAGAGCAGACCCAAATAGTAGACTCCAAAACACTAGAACATGTTCTTTCAATTCCTCCATCATCATGCCATCCAAACATCAACAAACACAGGGTGGTCTCTCAATTTTACATCAATCACATTGAAACCGATGGATCAATGGGTGCAGATGTTGCTACCACCCCACACTCATATACCTGGGGGAGCAAACAAAGCCACATGCATGACCCAACAATATTCCAAAATAAAGCATATAGATGCCAAACCAGGGGTCCCAAAGCTTTAGCCATGCTATATGGGGTCATTATCATAATCTACTTGGCTGGAAAAGTCTTTAAGATTAGGGCGTGAATGAGTCAGCAGATTGGAGAGTTTTTTCAACCCAATCTGAGCTTGTGGGGTTGAAAAATTCCCATCCCCATCACATGTGTAGAACTCAACCCTGAACTTTCATTAGTTATTTAATTAATTTTTATTACAATTTACATAATATATAAAAATTATTTTGAAAATATCAAAATAAATCAAACTAAAAAAATAAAATGAATTGTAAATGTGGTGGTTCTTGGGTCAAAAGCAATCTAAGACGTCAGGTTGGGTTGAGTAGTAGATCGGTTTGATGCACACTCCTATATAAGATATATTTGTTAATTCTAAAATTTGTTGTCCCATTAATCGTTAATTGAAAATGGTTTGAGAAAAATTGAAAGCAGTTGCTACCACTTTTATTTTATAAGTTTTCTCAATAATTTGAATGTTCGATTGATATTGGTCTAAAAATGTTGTTTGAAGGACAAATTATCAGAAATGAAGTAAACTATTGTCTAATGGACATCTCTCCTCTTTTTCTTTTTCTTTTTTTAAATTCATTCATTTAATTATTATAATAATGAAATTTATTTTTTATTGTTTATTAATATTATTTCTACATATGTATTATTTAACTTCAGCTTCTTTGAGTGAAACAAATAATCTAGTTATTAGTTTGTTTGCAAAATAATTTTAGGGCCATAGTATTTTTCACAACTGTTAACATTGTTTAATGTTTTTTATTTTTATTTTTTTTATAATCTGATAGTTACAACAATGATGGTGGGAGAATTTGAACCCTGATTGTTTTTGTGAGAAATCCTAAGTGGTGTTTTTTATTTTTTAAAGCAGAAACGATAATAGATTTTATTTATGAAAAATAACGTTGTACAATGGGGAATAAAAAGAAGGGGCATTCTTCTAACCAAACAATAGCTATAATGCATTTCACTAATAACTACTTTCTTAGATATATATATATATATATATATATATATAGACATATATATATATATATACACACACATTACACAAACATACACACTAAATCATTACCTCTTAATAAACTAAAAATATATCTTCCTTCAATTGAAAGTGAAAATTATTTGATTTATAATCATTTTGAAGTAAAAATATACTGCACAAAGCGACATGATCCAATGAAATTCATAGTTGACATTTTAAATTATAAAAGAGAGAGAGAGAGAGAGAGAGAGAGAGAGAGAGAGATGGATATTCTATGTAAATTCTAGTGCGGCGTATACATTGGTACCCTAATACAGTTCTCCCTCCGGGTCCAAATAAATTTGTTTTCTAACCAGTTCTCTAAAATTCAAAGAACGTGTTTTTGTTTGAATCTTAACAAAATCCATCTTAAAAACAAAAAAAAGAATTAAAAGAAAACTTTTTGATAGAATAGTCTTGTTATATATAGTACAAATGTATAGTTGTTCTTAATAGTTTTATATTAGAATAGACTTTGTTAAGAGTCTTGTAACTTATATTATTAAGAGTCTTGTAACTACTACCAATTTGACGAAGTCACCATGAGTACAACTTTATCAATAATAAAATAGGGGTGTGTGTCACCCCCATCAACAGGTTGGATTGGTTTTTATGGGTTAATAAGTTGGGTTGCATTGAAACTTTATTTTGAGTCTCAAATAGGTCAAGTTTAAGTTGATAATTTTGTCAACCTACTTGACCCAATTCAACCAACCATATATGTAAATTTATTTTATTACCCATATTTTAATTTTTAGTTTGATTTATTTTGGTATTTTGTGATTTAGTTTTAATGAATTTAGAAATTTGGAATATAATTTACGCATAGTATGAAAATTGTAATAATTTATTAAAAAAATACTTAAAAATACTTGGCAAGATTGAATGGGATTAAAAAAAAAAAAACCATGCACACCCCTAAATGTAATTGGTATATGCAAGATTCACTTATACAAGTAAACAAAGGTGCCTTTAGACCTAAAAGTGAGAAAAATAAACTACCAAAAATAAAACTTTAAGCTTTTGCCCCTTTTACCATATATAATTTAAACTTTAAATTGGTCCATTAATACCCTAGCCTGGCTTAAAATTACAAAATAATGAAATGCATTATTAATATATGTCAAATTGGCTCTAAAAAAACTAAATATTTTCTCTCCTATTTTTTAGGAGCTTCTCTCTCTCTCTCTCTCTCTCTCTCTCTCTCTCGTATCTCACAAGACTTCTCTCCCTAGGGTTTCCTAGGGGCTGCGTTTTTTGCCTTCGTTTGTTCGTGGAATCAGTATTTATGGCAGACGATGTAACACGAATTCTAGAGAAGATGAAATTAACCATGGAGGAAGAAGAGACAGTTTCTATATTAGATGAGAGTAAAAAAGAAGACCTTGAGAGTTGTGAGTTAAGCCTTATTGGTAAGTTTTTGACTTGCAGATCCTTTAACAAAAGAGTAGCATTGATGACACTCAACAAAGCATGGGGATTAGAAGATGGAATGCATGTAGTTGAAGTAGGGACAAACTTATTTTAGTTTACGTTTAGATCTGAGTTTGAGTTGAACACAGTCTACATTGGAGGTATATGGAGTTTTGATAACCAAGCATTATTGTTAACTAGATGGAAGTCGGGGATGACAGCAATGAGTGTTAAGTTTGATTTAGTACCTTTATGGGTACAAATCTAGGGGGCGCCCTTTGAGATGAGAACAACTCGAGTTGTGGAGGAGGTGGGGAACTAGCTGGATAGGGTTTTAGAGGTTAAGAAACGGTGTGACATTGACGACTAGAATTTATTTATGAGGGTGAAGGTGGCTATTCTGTTAGAGAAAGAGATATGCCGTGGTGCTTTCTTGGTAGGATCAGATGGGAAGAAATTTTGGGTGGACCTTAAGTATGAATGATTGCCTATTCTGTGCCATTACTGTGGATTGCTTGGGCATGAACTACGATTTTATGCTCAGTACTTTAGCAAAACAAAATATAGGGCTATGGTCAACTGTGGCTATGGGGATTGGTTGAAAGCAACAGGTGGTAGAATGAGATCGCCACTGAGGAGGGGATTTATGAAGGACAACGTGCATAAGGGAAAAAGAGGTGAACAGCCACGATCTGCTTCACAGAGTGCGTCAGAGATGGGAGCAAGGGGCGATGGGGTAGACAGAAATTGTACCAAATTGGTTATGGAGGTGGTGGGTGGTGCTATCGGATCAGTGGGGGAGGACTGGGCTGATAGTGAGATTAGGGGCAAGAATCATGGGACTGGGGATGTGGACAAGGAAAACAGAGATTTGTGTTCCTTATTTTTGGGTGCACGGAATTCATGCCAGCCTGAGGGGATTGAGTTGGCATCAGCAACACGTGAGGTGCATGTGCAGAGCATGGATGAGGGTGTTGGGCTGAGTAATATAAAAAAAAACCATCTACATGGGCTAGACTAGTCCGGATGGATGTTGGACCGGTGGGAATGTTGAAAGAGGGTGCGAAATCCATTTTGGGGAAGAGACAAAAGTTGGCTGTGTTAGATGATGGGGAGGCAGAGGAGGATAGTAATAATGGTAAAAAAGTGAAGGTTGGAGAGGACTTTACAATGAATGAAGAGGCAGGGGTGTTGCGACACTCTTGCCGAGAGCAATGAGGCTTTTAAGTTGGAACTGCCACGGGCTTGGGAACCTTTGGATAGTTCAAAGCCTTCACAAATTAGTGAGGGAACAAGCTCCCGATGTATGCTTCTTAATGGAAACAAGGTTGGATCGAAGTAGTTTTGAGAAGCATTGTGGTGATGTATCTTTTAAAAATAAGTTAATAGTGAAAAAGCCAAATTCGGGTGGAGGGTTGGCTTTGCTTTGGAAGGAGGAGGTGACTTTGGATGTCATTAATTTTACTAACAATCATATTTTGGCTAAGGTGGTGGAAAATGATGGTTTTGTGTGGCATTTTACAGGGTTTTATGGGTGGCCGGAGGCAAATGAAAAGCGGAAGTCGTGGGCACTTTTATATCATTTAAGGACTCTTGTTTAGGGTCCTTGGTGTTGCATTGGTGATTTCAATGCTATACTTCATGTATCGAAGAAATAGAGTGTCAATGCACCTTACTATAACCAGATGGAGGATTTTCAAGTTGCTTTGGAGAATTGTGAGTCAACAGATTTGGGTTTTATTGGGCATAAGTTCACTTGGACAAACAGGTGGCCAAGTTCAGCTTATACAAAACAACAGTTGGATAGAGCTACTGCTAATAGAGGATGGACTGAAAAGTTTCTTGCAAGTTCGGTTTCCCATTTGTTCAGCCATGCTTTTAATCATTTTCCTATTCTTTTGACAACCATGAATGATAGGCAGCTTACGGGTAGGGGGCTGGTGGTTTCAAATTTGAGGAGTGCTGGTTGTTATGGGATGATTGTGAGGAGGTTGTGCTTGAGGCGTGGACAAAAGGAGGGCATGGTAGCTCGGGTTTGAGTGGTTTGAGGGACCAAATCCAAATTTATGGGGCAGATATGTATGTGTGGGGTTCGTCTAAAACTAAACCAGAAACAAAGGAGATTAAAAGATTACAAAAGAAGCTGGAACTAATGAATGCCAGTGAGATGACCGAGGAAAGCAGAAATGAATTTCTTTTACTGAGTACACAATTGGATGACTTATTGCTTAAGTAAGAGATCTTTTGGCATCAAAGGTCCCGGGTGTCATGGTTAAAGTATGGAGATAGGAATACTAAATTTTTTTCACTCCAAGGCTTCCCAACGAAGGCGAAGGAATTTTATTGAGGGAATCAAGAATGCTAATGGGGATTAGGTGGAGGAGGTGGAGGAGGTTGCAGATGTGGCTTTTGATTATTTTAAGAATATTTTTAAAGCAGGCACTTGTGACAGAATGGAGGAATGCCTTAATGCAGTTAACCAGAGAATGACTGAGGATATGTTGGAGGTGCTGTCCAGGCCGTACAACAATGAAGAAGTTAAAGCAGCGTTGTTCTAGATGGGACCAACAAAAGCTTCTGGACCCGATGGTATGAAAGCCCTCTTCTATCAAAAATTTTGGCATATTATTGGTAATGAGGTGACCGATGTTGTGTTAGACTTTTTACATACTGGTCATAGAGTGTCTAATATTAATTATACTCATATAGTTTTGATTCCTAAAGTAAAGAAACCGGAGAAAATGGCAAATTTTAGACCTATTAGCCTATGTAATGTGATATATAAAATTATTTCAAAAGTATTGGCGAACAGGTTGAAACTGATCTTGCCACAGTTAATTTCCCCTACCCAGAATGCTTTTGTACTTGGACGCCTTATCACTGATAATGTGCTTGTAGCCTATGAGACTTTGCATGCCATGCATATTAGAAAGAAGGGAAAGAAGGGGGCTTTATCCCTTAAACTGGATGTCAGTAAGGTCTATGATAGGGTGGAGTAAGGCTTCCTTAAAGGCATGATGATTAAACTGGGGAATTTGAAGGTTTGGGTGGATAGGGTTATGAGTTGTACCTCTACTCCTTCCTTTTTAGTCCGAATCAATGGTAGAGCTTATGGGAATCTAACTCCATCTAGGGGTATTCGCTAAGGAGATCCTCTATCCTCTTATCTGTTTCTGATATGTGCTGAAGGTTTTACTTCGCTCCTTGCTAGAGTAGAGATTGATGGGAGGCTTCATGGAGTAGCATTATGTAGAAGTGCTCCATCTATTACTAATTTTCTTTTTGCTAATGATTCTTTGATTTTTTGTCATGCTAATAAAGATGAAGTGCAGGTGGTTTTTGATACCCTACAACTATATGCTGAAGCTTTGGGCCAATGCATAAACCTTGAGAAGTCTTTTGCTTATTTCAGTAGCAATGTGTTTGTGGAGAATAAAGCATGGATAATTGAAAAATTAAAGGTTAAGGAAGTGGAGAAATTTGATGCTTATTTGGGGCTGCCTACTCTGATAGGAAGAAGAAAATATGAGACTTTTGCTTTCCTAAAGGAACGGGTTTGGAGAAAGCTGCAAGGTTGGAAGGGGAAGTTGCTTTCTAGGGCTGGCAAGGAGGTTCTTATAAAAGCAGTGGCTCAATCCATCCCCACGTATACAATGGGGGTTTTTCAGTTGCCTGGAAAATTATGTAATGAGTTAGACACTATGTGTGCTAGATTTTGGTGGGGACAAGTTGGGGAGGAAAGATTTAAGATCATTTAATTTAGCCATGTTAGCAAAACAGGGTTGGAGGTGGTTGCAAGATAAAAGCTTTATGTTAAATAGCTGTTTTAAAGCTAAATATTTCCCGCGGTGTGATTTTCTTGAAGCGACTGATTTTCAAAATAGTTCCTATGTATGGAAAAGTTTGTTAGCGGCTCAACCAATTTTGAGGAAAGATGCTTTTGGAGAGTAGGTAATGGGGCTTCAATTCGTGTTCTTAAGGATTGCTGGCTGGCAAACCACCCAACAAAAAAAACTATTTCCCAGTCGGAGGAGGAGATTTGGGAGTGGAGGGTCTCTGATTTAGTTGACTAGCAGAGTCATTAGTGGGATAAAGAAAGAATCACGGCCGTGTTCCACCAGTTTGTTGCCAAAGCTATACTTCAAGTCCTTTTGAGTAGGCGGGTTGTACAAGACGTGCTGGTATGGTCTTTTTCAAAAAAGGGCAGATATACAGTGTGGTTTGGGTATTTTGTGGTAAAGCAATTAAGGAAGGAAGAGATAAATGGTGGGGAGTCGTCGGAGCAAAGAGCATATGAGTCATTATGGCCACATCTATGGAAAGTAGATGTTCCAAATAAGATCAAATTTTTTTCCTAGAGAGCTTGTCTTAATATTTTTCCTACACAGGACAATCTCATTCGAAGAGGAGTGGTGGAGACTGCGAGATGTTGTTTCTATCAGAAAGAGGCCGAATTGGTTCTGCATGTGCTTTGGAGGTGTGGGGCGGCACAGAATGTTTGGGCTAGGAGTTTAGGTAGACTTCAAAAATCATGTACTAAATAGAATGATTTCTTGTAGCTGGTCACATGTCTCATGGTGAAGCTTTCATCGGAGGAATGGAACTTGTTCTGGGTTATTTGTTGGCAAATATGGCATTAGAGGAACACAGTCATGCATGGAGGGGCATTCTAGCATCCTTCAAGGTCGGCCCAACTTGCAGTGGATTATTTGAGGGAGAATACGGATGCTCAAGATCATATGAGTGTGCCAGATCCGATTCATGTCCCAACACAGCAAACATGGCAACCTCCATAGGGATTGTTATTCAAGATGAACTTCAACGGTGCTTGTTTTGATGATGGAGTTCCATCGAGTTATAGGGCTGTGATTCGGAATGAAAAGGGTGAAGTCATGGCTGCTATAGCTGTGAGGGGCGGTGCTGTGCAAGATAGTGAGGAGGTGAAAGTGTTGGCATGCCGTAAAGCGCTTAAGTTTGCCATTGATGTGGGCTTCACAGAGATAATTCTAGAAGGTGATAATGCTATGGTGATGAGGATGATTTCTCAGGCTCAACCAGACCTCACGACTTGGTTTAATATACGAAGACATCTGGTGCTTAACTGCAGGTTTCAGCTCCATTTCAACTAATTATGTTAGGCGCAGTGCAAATACTGTTGCTCGTGCTTTGGCTAGATTTGCTAGATTAATTGATATTGAAATTATTTGGATGGAGGAGGATCCTCCGCCAGTGGTGGATCTTTTTTCCCCCCTAATAATCTAAATAGCTCCCTAGCTTCCATCCTACTACCTTTTTTTTTAATTAGAAAATCGTAACTTTATTAAGGCTAAGAAAAAAACAACACATGTTGAGCCACAACAGACTCTATCATACTAGAATTTTTCTCTACCCAAATTATATAACTAACAATATTCTTGTCATACTAAGCCAAGATGTGTGCTGAATGGTTGTCTTACCTTCTAACATGAGAAAAAAAAGTACTTATCTAAAATCTTGCAATTTACGACGGATCCCTTCAATAATAGTGGTTATCTACCCTGAATTCAATTTAATCCCCTAAACACTTAAAATTGGAAATTCCTATGAAATAAATAACGGTAAGGGACTATTTGAAATTTTTAGTGAGTTTGTTTTTATTTACTTGTTTTTTACAAGCTCTCTGTCACTAAAAAGTAAAAAGTAAAACCCCTACCCAACGCACGGAGGTAGATTATCGTTTTCAACTACAAAGAAACTAATCATACAGTTGCAGCGTATACACTTGCATGGTCTACCTGCGAAATCAAAACAGACAATATAGACAAGAAATCCAACTATTTCTAACCCCCCCACCCCCCCAAAAAAAAAAAAAAAAAAATCTAAAATTGACCTATAATTTTCACCACTCATTTATTTATTAGGATTCGTTTGGTGTAATTTACTGAAAAGCGATGTTTACAATTTTTTTAATAAAAAGAATTATTCGAAAAAGAATCACATTTCTCACTTTTATCACCCAAAAAAAAAAAAAAAAAAAAACAAACAAACAAAACAACACAACGTCTACAAGGCTCATGATTGGGATTTGCTTGATTGTCTTTCTCTCTCTCCCCCTCACACACACTAGTCATGCGTGTGCTTAGAGACTCTTCTATTTTTTTTTTGGTAAAAGTTAATAATTTGCATCTATTATAATTTAAAAATATGTATTTTTATTTTTCAAATAAATAAAAATGATAAACTTTAGAGAAAAATAGTAACGGTAATTTCTTTTTTGAACGTGAAGGGAAACAAATTCTAAATTTTAGGAATTCTCTTTTTGAATTCAAAATAAAATTTGTTATTTGACATTTAAGATATTATTTCTAAATAAAGTTACCCTTCATTATTGAGGGTATTTTTGAAACACAAAGAGGAGAATTCTCTTATATATAGTATCTATACTACTATTTAAGGGACTTCTTCTGTTTGGGTTCCTCAATTTTGATTCCTAAAATACCCTCATCATACTCACTTATAAGTTTTCAACTAACAGGGATAAATATGTAAATTAAAATTCACTCACGTACACTTTATCAGTTTCTCTCATTCTTCTTCAATTTCTCTCATTCTTCTTTAGATTGAAGACATTCTATGTCCTCTTTCTTTCTTCTTCTATTTTCAGATTTGGTTTATAAATAATGTTAGAGGCTCCAATGGCTTTTCAAGTTCTGTCTTTGCAAGTTCCTATTTTTTTTTTCTTTTCTTTTGTTTATCATTGACTTTCTTTGAGTTCATACCTACCATAGCTGCCAAGTATTCATAGTTTGAGAAGTATTTACTTTTGGGTGAATGTGATTAGGGATTCAAGGGTGTTTGAGGGTTGCTAATTACTTGTGGTTGAGCTTGAAATTTCAACAAGGAAGGTTTGTGCTTGAGCTGTCCTTATGTTACTCTCTTTCTTTCAATTTATTCTCTATGTCTACTCTAGACTATCGCAACCCCTTTCTATCTCTATGATTGACTTATTGATTTTCAGCATATTTTCAGGTATTGGCTCTACTTTCATATCAAACTTTTAAATTTTGATTTTGATTTTTATTACACATGAACCTGGTGGATGTTAACCCCATAGCCTTGCCGTCCACCTTAACTTTTCTAAATTTGCTTTGGGCTTTCGATCTAGATGAGTTCTCTTATTGAAATTGTATATGGTTTTTTCTTCTTCTTCTTCTTCTTCCTCTTTTTTTTTTTTTTTTTTTTTTTTTTTTTTTTTTTTGTATACGCTACATTTTTAAAACGAAATTATTAATTTTAGTTAAAAATTTAATTAAGTGAACAACGAGATAAACAAATTTATTTGTATCACAGTTGCTAATCCTATCCATTCAATCAGTAGATTAATTTTTGTCATGTGATGAACATTTAAAAAAAAATTCAAATAAAAACATTTAAAAATTAGTTATTTATTTAAATAGTTGATGATGTGGTGATAAGATTTTAAAGACTCAGTGATAGAGTTAAACTCTAAAAAATCTTTATCTTTATTCTAAACAATTTTATTAGGATTTTTAGGAAAAATTATTATGTATTTCCAAACTTCCACATTTACGGTAGATCTCATCAAAAAGTTATTTTTATTTTTATTTTTATTTTTTTTTAGTATCTCATCAAAATTTAAATCAAACACAAACTCTAACAAACCTATACTATTATCTTTAATAACACGCATGCTAGCTTTGGTTTGTTGATTAAAGTTTTTTTTAAAATTTTAAAATTTTTATTTTTTAAATACTTGGTTTAACCCTAATTCTTTTATCTCTCTCAAGTTCATGTATGCACAAATTTTTTGGGGATTGGATTGAGGAGTCATTGGAATGGAATATTAGATAAGTTGTAAAAAATTTCTTTTGTAAGAGAAATTGTTGTTATCAAACCTCACATGAAGTGGTTGTTATCAAAGAAATTGTTGTAAAAAATTTCTTTTGTAACAGAAACTACAAAATTTACCATAACAAAAATGGCAGTCTTTTACCATAAAAAAAATAAATAATAACTATTCAAATTTTGTATTTTTTTTTTTATGGATGTGTAGTAAATGTATAATTCTTAGGATTAAAGATAAGTACTAATAATAAAAAGGAATAGATTTGGACAAAAAAATACTAACACAAAAAAATGGCAGCCTTTTACCATAACAAAAATGAATAAAAACTATTAAAGAGTAACTAGACACGTTTAAAGATAAGTACTAACGAGTCGGAAATTTATGATTGTCATCAATCAGAGATCGTCATTAACCAAGAGAAGACGTTGCGCATTTATTATACTCATTGATGACAAAGTGTAATAGACAGAGCAACGGTCACAAAGTGAGCTGTGACGTTGTGCACTAGCCATTGAGCATAAATACAGCAATTCATTGCCCATTAATGAGGCACGCACTAACCGTTGAGCATAAATACAACAATTCATTGCCCATTAATGAGGCACGCAACTATAAAAAGAGAAAGTAACAGAAGTTAAAGGTACACACAAAATACTCTACAAAAATCACTCTTTAGTCAATTCTCTATAAAATCTCTCTCTCTTACTGACTTAAGCATCAAAGGCGGTTTGGCTAATACCACACTGGCGTGTTACTCTTTCACCCGATTCATTTTTGCAGGTTTTCCTCCAATAGAGACAACCCCAATCACAATTTCGTCCATCTACTACGAGGAGGAGCTCAATTGCTGATTTTTTGCATCATTAGTTTGGTGCCGTCTTTGGAGAATGCTAATCATTCAAGCCATCTCTCCCAGTGAGAAAAGAGTTCCTCAAAGTACGAGATGGAGCTAGAATCTACACAACTGCCAGACGCTTTGCAACAACAACAAATCCAGGCCCTCCTAGTTAATGTGGAAGAGCTGACTCACTAGAATGAAGAGCTGCGAAAGACAATGGAATCCCAAAACGCAGAACGTCGGTGAATAGTTGAAAGCCAAAATGAAGAAGAATCAAACTCCCAAGCCAACAGGCGAGACAAGACCTCAGGAAATAATTCCTCTAGAATGGAAAATGAGTTTCGCAACATGAGGAAGGAGATGGATGAATAAAGAAGTGCCATGAAGGATAAAGGCAAGGAGAATTTGGATGGGATGATTTGAAGGAAGGACTCACCATTCACCACTGAAGTTAAATCGTCCCCTCCCACTGAAATTCTGTCTTTCACAGCTGGAATCATATGACGGTTCCAAGGATCCCTTGGATCACATTGAGTCATTCAAGACACTAATGCTATTGTAGATGACCCCAAACGAGGTGATGTGTAGGGCATTCCCAATGACATTGAAAGGAGCAGTCAGAGTATGGTTCAGCAAGATACCCCTAGGAACTATTGCAAATTTTGAACAACTCAGCAAGGGTTTTGCTCATCATTTCATTGGGGGGCAAAGACACAAAAAGCCAATCGGTCATCTTCTTAAAATTCAAAAGGTAGAAGGAGAATCACTAAGACAGTACGTGACTTGATTCAATAAGGAGCTACTGTAGGTAGACGAAACTGAAGATCAAGTCATTTTAACAACTTTCCAAGCAGGGTTGCTACCCGAGGATTTTTTCTTCTCAATCACCAAAAGCCCACCAAAAATGGTTGTGGAATTGCTACAAAAAGCTCAAAAGTACATGAATGCAGAAGACGCGGTGCTTGCAAAAGAAATGAAAGGAAAAAGGAAGAAAGATGAAGAAACAAGCAGTAGTCGCAATAAAAGGAAGGAAATACGAAGTGTTGGGCAGACTATAGGAAAGAAGAAGGAACTTCCGGATAGGAGGCCAAAGTTCACTAACTTTACTCCTCTAATAATGCTAATTGAGCAAGTCTTGATGCAGATAAGGAACGATCACTCCCTGCAATGGCCGAAGCTAATCAGTACTCCAACAGAAATAAGACACAAGAACAAGTACTATAGATTCCAATAGGACCACAGACTTCGCATCGATGAGTGTAGACATTTGAAAGACCAGGTGGAGACTTTAATTCGGCAAAGGAAGTTACAAAAGTCTATCAGGAAAACAGAGCCTAAAGATACCAACGGAAGGATGATAAAGACAAAGATTGAGAGCAGGCATGCGGAATGTTGAAGTCCTTGAAAAATCCTATGAGAGACACATAAATAGTGTCCATTCACGGCTCCCTCCAATAAAGATGCCAAGGAATGGTGAACCTAATATCGTCTTCTCAAAGAGAGACGGTCGTGGCATTAGACAACCCCATGATGATCCATTGGTGATCATGCTCAGAATAGAAGAATTCAACATCCACCGGGTACTTATTGACAACGGAAGCTCAGTAGATATCATTTACTTACCTGTGTTTCAACTGATGAAACTGGATAAAAGAAGAATTAGGCCTTTCACCTCTCCTCTAGTGAGCTTCAGTGGGGATAGAATTGTCCTTAGGGGCATCGTCACTCTAACTGTGATTGCAGGCACTTACCCAGCACATAATACCAAGGAAATTGATTTCCTCATAGTTGACTACCGTTCAACATACAACGTCATCTTGGGAAGACCTGCACTCAACAAGCTAAGAGCAACGAGGTCATCTATTACTTGAAGGTGAAATTTCCAACGGCCCATGGTGTAGGAGAAATCGGAGGAGATCAAGTTCTGGCAAGAGAGTGCTTCCAAGCTACCTTAACATTTGGGGAGAACCACACATTGGTGATCAATGAACCAGAGCCCATCGCGGAACCGTCAGAGACACCACAAAAAGTTGAGGTCGACCCAGGAGATTCGTCAAAGGTATTGAAGATAGGATCAACACTCCCAACTCTGGAGAAAGAGAAGATGATTTCTCTCTTAACAGCAAACCAAGATGTTTTCACTTGGAAACACGAGGATATGCTTGGAATTGATAGGAAGATCATACAGCATTGTCTCAATGCCAACCCAGAATACAAACCTGTACAACAGAAGCAGAGAATATTTGCACCAGAACATAACAAAGCAGTAACTATAGAAGTAGAGAAGTTACTAGAAGCTGGTTTCATCAGGGAAGTTTTCTATCCAGATTGGCTAGCAAATGTGGTAATGGTAAAAAAGAGCAATGACAAATGGAGGACGTGCGTTGATTTCATAGATCTGAACAAAGTCTACCCAAAGGATAGCTTCCCCTTGCCAAAGATTGATTAACTAGTAGACTCAACTGCCGGACACAGCTCCTAAGTTTCATGGAAGCATTTTCTGGATACAATTAGATCCTCATAGGCGAAGAAGATCAAGAGAAGACCTCGTTCGTCACCAGCCAAGGGTTGTATTGCTACAAAGTTATGCCCTTTGGGTTAAAGAACGAAAGAGTCACATACCAAAGATTGGTGAACCACATGTTCTCTCACCAAATTGGAAGGAATGTGGAAGTATACATAGATGATATGCCAGTGAAAAGCAAGGATGAAGCCAACCACTTGGACGATTTGAAAGAAACATTCAGCACAGTACATAAGTACAATATGAAATTAAACCCTGCAAAGTGTGTTTTTGTTGTTGCTTTAGGGAAATTTTTGGGATTCTTGGTGTCCCAACAAGGCATAGAAGCAAATCCAGACAAGTAAACACAATCATTGAGGTCAAATCACTAAAAATAGTGAAGGAGGTTCAGAGCTTGTCAGGAAAGGTCGCAGCTCTAAACAGATTTGTCTCTAGGGCAACAGACAAGTGCATGCCATTCTTCAAGGTCTTGAAAAAGGTCTTTCAGTGGACTGATGAATGTGATAGAAGCCCTTGCAAAATTAAAAGAGTACTCGATGAAGCCACCATTGCTAAGTCCCTTAGTGACGGGAGAAAAGTTGTACCTCTACTTAGTAGTGTCTAACACCGCAGTAAGTTTGACATTGATCAGAGAAGAAAAAAATGTCCAGAAGCCAGTCTATTATACCAGCTAGGCATTCCAAGGAGCGGAGGCAAATTACCCAAGGATGGAAAAGATTGCTTTTCCATTGGTGGTCGCTTATAGGAAACTTTGTCATTGCTTCCATGCACACTTCATCGTCGTTATGACAAACCAATCAATAAGAAGACAATGAACAACATAGAAGTAGTAGGACGACTCATCCAATGGGCAATTGAACTGGGTCAATTTAACATCGAATATCGGCCTTAAGTAGCAATCAAAGCCCAAGTACTAGTAGACTTCATCGCAAAATTCACCTACCTCTACAAGGAAAAAGAACTCCTCAGAGCAGCCTGAGGATAAAATGGAAGCAAGGAAGATACAGATCAGAGTAGCCCACTTCGTAATTATTGACGATGTACTGTACAGACGAGGTTATTCATTCCTATACTTAAGATGTGCTAACTCAGAAGAAGCGGATTATGTGCTCCGCGAGATACACGAAGGAATTTGTGCAAATCATGCTAGAGCAAGGTCTTTAGCAGGAAAGGCACTCAGAGCAGGATACTACTGGCCAACTTTACAGAAGGATGCAAATGACCTCGTCAGAGCATGCGATAAGTGCCAAAACTTTGCAAATGTCCAGACGAGACTAGGAAAGGCGATGACACCCATATTCTTACCATGGCCCTTCGCCCAATGGGGGATTGACATCATGGGTCCATTCCCTTTAAGGAAGAAGAAACTCAGATTTCTGATCGTCGCAATTGATTACTTCACAAAATTGGTAGAAGCAGAACTAGTAGCAACGATAACAGAGGCTAAAGTCACTAGCTATCTGTGAAAGAACATCATCTGCAGGTTTGGAGTCCCACACATCATAATATCGGACAATGGAAAACAATTCGACAATCCCAAGTTTCGTAAAATTTTGCATTTAGGAATCAAGAACCACTACTATTCTCTAAGACACCCTCAAGCTAATGGTCAGACAGAAGTGATGAACAGAAGCCTGCTCAAAATTATCAAAACTTGGCTTGAGAGAGCAAAGGGGGCATGGTCTAAAGAACTACCAAATGTCCTTTGGGCATATAGGATAACCACAAGAGTTCCAACAGGAGAAATGCCATTTAGACTGACATTTGGCACTGAAGTCGTCATACCAGTGGAAGTGGGACTGATGAACCTCCGAGTCAAAACTTATGAAGGCCAGAAGAACCAGCAAGGGCTTAACAGCAACTTAGATCTAATTGATGAAGTTGGAGAGGAAGCCGTGAAGCGAATGGCCAAACACAAGGAATCAATGACTAGATACTACAACAGAAAAGTCAAGGTAAGAAGGTTCAACACAGGAGACTTCAGCCTTAGAAAGATATCACAGGCAACGGAGGACCCATCCTAAGAAAAGTTGGGACCAACTTGGGAAGACCTCTACGAAGTAATCTGTCACTCCAGAGAAGACTCCTACTACCTAAAGTCTTTAGACGGCCAAGAATTGCCTCGACCATGGAACATAGAACATTTGAAGAAGTACTACTAGTAAGGAATCTTTTACATTTCAAGTTGCCCAATCTTCATCTCAGTATGTACGTCAGTTATTACTTTCGTCATTCATAGATCAATTATACATGAGAGCATTATCCATGCATATTTATCAATAATTATCCATGATTTATTTGTCAACAAAAACATGTGCAACACTCAGGATTTATTCTTGGGAGACATCTTAAGAATCTCCATCGTTAAAATTTCTAATCAAAGGCGGTTTATACACAGCCAACATCGTCATAACCATCAAGGTTGTTAATACATGACCACCAAAGTTAACTAAATCAAGAGTTGTTCAAACACAACTATTGTCATCGTCATTCAGACATGACCAAAAAAAAATGGTTAACCTAAAGATGCTCCAATAGCATGACTCCAAGTCATGCGTACAACGCAACATTGTCATTACTAATAACGTCATGGCATAAAAAAAAAGGAGGAAGCTGTTCAAACACAAACTTCTATCATCATCATTCAAGCATGACTCAATGAAAGTTGTTCAAACACAACTTCTATGACTTAATGAAAGTTGTTCAAACACAACTTCTATCATTGTCATTCAAACATGATTTAATGAAAGTTGTTCAAACACAACTTCTATCATCGTCATTTAAACATGACTTAATGAAAGTTGTTCAAATGCAACTAAATGAGAAAGCTATTTAAGCATAACTTCTAAATGTGACTTAGTAAAAGTTGTTCAAATACAACCACACAAGAAGTTGTTCAACCACAACTCCCATCACCGTCATAACTTAAAGAGATCTGCTCAACATGGCAAAAACCTAAAGAAATAAAAGGTTACAAACACACTTCATTAGCCAATCAGTTGTCAGAAGAGAATTGCGTGCCCAAAACACACGGGCCCAAGTAAATTGTTCAATAAATATATGCTTAAAACAATGAGCCCTATAAAGACATTGTTTTCGTCTTACAAAAAAGAGAGAAAATGAAAGAAAATAAAGAAAATTACTGTCTAGTTGGATCAAAGGGGGACGAATCTATAGGAGTGGCGGTCGTAAGTTCTTCTATTACGTTCTCCTCCGTGACCTCGGAAGGACGATCTGCTACAAACTCCTCCACTTCACCCATTACCAGGCCAGAGAGATCCAGTTTGGGGTGGTGCTTAGCCATCCATCTTCTAAAGAGTTCAAAGCCCTCCACATAGTACTCACACAGGTTGTCTGAGTACAAGTCAAATTCTTTGAACTCCCATACAACATCAAGACCAACTTTTTTCAGTTTAAATTGAAGACTGCCTATCTGCTTGTCCTTCAACTTAGAAAAATCCTTCTCCACTTAAAGACTCTTCTCCAAAGCTGCCACACATTCTTTGTCATTCTCAGCTTCAACGGTAAGGATCACAACCTTGTTCTTGAGCGTCTCATTCTCAGCAGAGAGGGATTTGATCATAGGCTCAGCTGTGGCCACCTTCTTCCTTCTTCTCCAAATCCAGAAGCTTCCCAGAGATGAACAAGGACTCCCCCAAAGCCTACATATATATAAAATAAATAAATAAATAAAAATCTCGCTTAGCAAAAACAAAACAAAAAAGAAAAGAAAAAGCAACCTACGTCGTCATAACACACTTGCACCAACTTCTGAATGTGAGACGACATCACATCATTAGACAACTTCGACATTAGAGGATTCAAGTAGACCACTAAAAGCGCCTCATGCACCTTTAACACGGCGGCATTAGCGTCGTCCCAAAAAGTTGGGGGAAAAGGCTTGCTAACGGATTTTCCTCTGGCACCCCCCTCTCTAAAGAGACCGTCACCTCCAGAGACGATGTGAGAGAGGACGCTTGGAAGGAGAGTGAGTAGAGGGAGGAGTCACCACGGGCACTTCGAAAGGAGTGTCGCTCACTTTCTGACACTTCCTAAATAGAAGGCCACCAACAATGCCACTCCTGGCCTTCTTCTCTTGGGCCCCAACCAGTTTTTGTCTACTAAAACTAGTTGTCATTCTTGGAGAAGAGAAGGAGAGATATAGATAAATAAATAAAATAAAAATAGAAAATGAAGAGACGAAGAACACAGTTACATTTCTGCACAACCTTTAAATTCTTCTGAACCTTGCTTGAGGGCTCTGGGCCCAAAAAGTGGAGGAACAGCGATTGAGGAGAGATAAGGTTGTCGAAAACTCTAACAGTCCCGAGATATTCTCTAACATTCCTAACACGATCATGATATCTCTTCTTTAGACGAGGGCATTAAAGAACTGCAAAAAGCAAGTATATCATATATCATCGTCACTCACAAAGAATAGATAAAGAACAGAAAGAACAAACAAGAAGGACGCATCAGACACAAAAGTTCCCCAACTACAAAAAACTTGGAGGCTTCGTCCAGGCCCTTACCAGGGACGAACTCCCAACCACTGCCCAAAATAAAGAAGAAGTTTGGTTTCCAATTGCGGAGAGACGATGGAGAGTAAAGTATTGACCTAGAAGCCCTATCCCATGGCTTAAATTCCCAGTAGCCAGGGTCTTTGGACTTTCTCAAACGATAAAAATGGAGAAATTCATCATTCTTGATGACATCCTCGTCATTGGCAGAAATCCACACCACCATACAACAAATGACGATTTGCCAAGAATTAGGCACTAATTGTGCTGGGGCAAGGTGCAGATATGCAAAAAGTTCCTTAAAAAAGGGATGAATGGGAAGACGAAAACCACTAGCGAAATATGCTTCATAGAAACAAACTTCATCGGCATATGAGTGACAAGCCCTATCCTCGTCACTTGGAATCCTAATTCTAACCAAATCAAGAAATTGAAACTTGTCCTTGATTTGCTTCTCATCCTTCTCTAAGAGGGCACATTGGATGTTCCGAGCTTTAGAGGGAGTAGAAGGGGAAGAAACCTCAGGAATATTGCAATTATCAGACGAAGATAACCCCATTTCCAACTCACTAAACTAAACCTCCCCAGACATTTTCAAAGACCTAGCAACTCTAGTAGAATAACAAACCAAAGGAAAACAAACCTATGTGGACAGTCCTCCCCCACAAAAAGACTAATCCCTTTGAGACACTCTCCCTCCATAATCTCAAGCAAACGACCTAAAGAGCAAAAAGAAAAGATATTAAGGGACAATTGACCCTAACAAAAGAGTAATCTACCATGGAAGAGCAGGAAAAGAAAGAGGAGCACAAAGAACTTACCAAGGAACACAGAACTGAAAAAGAAAGCTTGAAGAAGAGAAAAACCCTAGAACGCCAACTGAACAAGGAAAGAAAATGAAGAAATGGAAAAAGGAGGGAAAAATGCAAGATAAATGGCCAAAAACGTGTGCGCAAAAACCGAGGAAGGTCTATGCATCAGACGCACCTTGACCGTACACATGGCACTCAGCAGATCAAACATCAACTCATCATAAATGCGCCATACACGGAATACAAAGTGTCAGATGGTTAGGTTTTCATCTTGTCTAACTGATGAAAATTCAAACAAGGAGGCAACTAATGAGTCAGAAATTTATGATCGTCATCAATCGGAGATCGTCATTAACCAAGAGAAGACGTTGTGCATTTATTACGCTCATTGATGACAAAGTGTAACGAACGGAGCAACGATCACAGAGTGAGTTGTGAACTTCAGACAAAGATTTTGTAATGCACTAGCTGTTGAGCATAAATACAGCAATTCATTGCTCATTAATGAGGCACGCAACTATAAAAAGAGAAGGCAACAAAAGTTAAAGGTACACATAAAATACTCTATGAAAATCACTCTCCAGTAAATTCTCTCTAAAATCTTTCTCCCTTACTGACTTAAGCATCGGAGGCAGTTTGGCTAACGCCACATCGGCGTGTCACTTCTCCACCCAGTTCATTTTTGGAGGTTTTCCTCCAACAGAGACAACCCCAATAACATCTCGTCCATCTTCTATGATGAGGAGCTGAACTACTGGTTTTTTGCATCATCAAGTACTAATAATAAAAAGGAATAGATATGGACTAACAATTTTAACTTAGTAATACTATTATTTAAGCATATTTTATATTTTAGATGGTATACTCGATCCAATTGGGTGTTGGAATACATAAACAGCTTCTAAAGAGTAACTAGACACGTTTCAATTGGCCTTGCACTCTACCACGCTTATTATTTGGGATTGTAAAATGGACTGGACTAACCCAAGCTTAAATTTGATTGTAACTACAAATTTCTACACTAGAGAAAAAAAAAAAAAAAAACCTGTGTAAAAATTAATATAATATATTAGTATTAGCTCCAGTAGGTAACCAAATTTCACTGGCTAACTAGAACTTGAACTTGGCCTTACAAGAAGGCATGATTTTGTTTTAAAGTATGTCAAATGAGTTCGGCAAATTTAGCCTAATTTTAAGTAGAAATGAGTTTGAGAAATAAAATTTAGACATTTTCAAAATTATATTTTGGTTACATTGATCTAACAATTCATAACCTAAATTTAAAAATATTCTCAAAACTTCTATCTAAAATAATAATTTAATAACTAGCCTCTGAGCATGCCCTCACGCGCATGCTCAGAGGTTCTACTATTTTTTTGGGAAAAAGTTAATAATTTCCATCCATTATAATTTAGGATTACTACATTTTTCAATTACAAAAAAACCTAGGGGTGTGATGAAAAATTATTTCACCGGCAAATGCATAATACTCATCACACTCTTAGGCTTTTTTTGTGATTGAAAAATGTAGTAATCCCAAATTATAATGAATACAAATTATTAATTTTTCAAAAAAAAAAAAAAAATAGAAGAGTCTTTGAGCACGCACGAGAGCACATGCTCAGAGGCTAATAGATTATAAAGCACTTTTTACATTAGATACAAATGTCTCTTACCAAATGCTAGGGGCATTTTTATCCAAAAAAAAAAATGCTAGGGGTATGATAATTTTCACAACTACCTATAAGGTTTGTTATGATTAAAGTAATATCATTTTCACTCTGGCCAATATTGATCCTAATTTTATTATACAATAATTACAATATATTATGTTAAAATTATCACAAATTTGTGAAAATTAATGTGCCCATAAACTTATTGAATTTTTAGTAAAAAAAATTGTGGGGCATATGAAATTACAAGGTCCCTACATATGCGTAGACTTAATCTATATATATAATAATAGGTGAAGTTAAAAGAAACTCAAATTAGAATTCCAAATTAGAATTCCAATTTTGCGCCATGTGTCCTAAATTATTTATTCTTAAAGAGTTTTATTTCTTAATTTTAGAATCAAATGTGGGATCACATCATAAATATTCATCCAAGTGAGTTTTTAAGTACAAAAACTAAAAAATCTAGAATAAATGAATCGTAAAAAAAAAGTGTTTCACAATAATTTAAAAAAAATGGACAATTTACATTTTATACCTAATAATATCCTTACAAATTTTTTTAAAAAGTTAACAAAATTATATTATGCATATTATTGTATAGGAATTATATTATGCATATTATTGTATATCTTTAAGTGTATCCATGCATATGCATGAGATTATAAGCTAGTTTTGAATAATTAGTAAACCCACTTTATTTTTGTCTTTTAAACAAAAGATATGCACAATTTTTTTTTTTTTTTGGGTGGTGGTGGTTATGCTTGATCACTACTTTTTAAAAGACTAAAAAACATCTTCTTTCAATATAATAGAAAGAAAAAAAAAAACGTTTATTTGATTTAATCATTTTAAAACAAAAAGGGACTGCACTAAAGCGATACATACCTATAATATTCCTAATTGACATTTTTGTTTAATAAGATATGGATATGTTGTTTTAAATTGTAGTGCACAGTATACGTTGGTACCACAGTACATTCCTCCCTCAAATAAGTCAAAATAAATTGTTTTCTAGCCATTTCTCTAAAATTCAAAGAACATGTTTTTGTGTGAATTAATGTTAACAATTAACAATTACTTTATCTGATTGTACATCTGGATTAATTTGATCTAGAAGTGGTTGAATAGTCATGTTATATATAGTATCACCACTCTTAATAGTTACATACAAAAC
This sequence comes from Quercus lobata, assembly GCF_001633185.2. NCBI lineage: Eukaryota > Viridiplantae > Streptophyta > Magnoliopsida > Fagales > Fagaceae > Quercus > Quercus lobata. Next base: position 26,609,288 of record NC_044910.1, on the reverse strand, counting down.
TATATATATAACATTGAAAAGCGGGGTTTCCATGATATGTATGTGTTGGATGAACTAAATCCTTGTTGAATCTTATTCAACTAAAAAAAATACTTCTTGAATCTTAATTTTCAGCACCCCCTATGAGTTTAATATCAAAATTTTGGATAATAGCAACAAAGTGAAGAACGAATAATCTTCCAAGGAAAATGAGTAAGGTTCAAACTCAAGAGAGAGTGAAAGGCGCAATAATAAAGCAAATTCTATCATTGTATTTCATTTATTCTAGAATGTCGTGAAGTAGTTTTGTGGCCTTGTTTCAATCCTAGATGTAGTCCCGTCATAATAGTTAAACACATGGTCGCTTACGAGGCACGTTTATATACAATTTTTGGATTATTTGATAGTTAAAAGAGTCCAAATTTGAATTTTAAATGTCTTCATAAAAAACACTAAAATGTGACAATTGCGTTATAAGATTCTTAACGAGGTGTGTTTAGACATAAAATTGGGCAATCAATATTGTGACCTCCCTTAAAATTTCAAACGGATGACATACCACTATTAATTTATGTCACATTGAATATGATTTTTTTTTTTTGGGGTCAAACAGCTCCCTATATATATATATATATATATATATATATATATATATACACACACACACCAAAAAAACTGTTCAATTGCAGCGGGCCAAAACCGCCGCAAAAGCCCAAAAAACCACCGCTAAAGGTCCATTTGACCTTTCGTGTCGGGTGCTATTGTGGCGGTTCTACCCGCCAGTGTTGCAATGCCGCAATAGCTCTATTGCAGTGGTAACCAAAAACGCATCTATAAATGCACCTTTTGGCAAGGTTTTGAAACCCGGACCGTTCATTGAACCGTAAAAGAGAGAGGTTTAAGGGTTTTGAGGTCGAACCGAGGTCGAACCGGGGTCGAACCGTGATGACGTCATAATTAATTTAATAATTATTTTTTATATATAAAAATATTAAATTAATAAAAAATATTAAATTAACTAAAATAATCCAATTAAAAATAAATATCTATATTTCAAATATATATTTTCATATCATAACTTTTACAAGACAAATAAGAAATATCAAATCCTAGGCAAATTTGAATATAATATCTATTTATTTATTTATATATTGATTAGTTAAACTTGTAATAATAATAATTATTATTATTATATAAGAATTAGAAAGACACTCAAATAAGATAAAATAAATTATTTAAATTATTTAATAATTTTAAATTGAAATAATTATTATATACTTAACTGTAAATATTAATTAAAATTAGAGCAATAATAGTACTATAACATTTTATACAAATTTTGTCATAATTTACCACGTGACGAGATGTGAGTGGTAGAGATGTAAACTCATAATTTTTTTTTTTTCATTACTCATACTTTGTCATGTGTCAAATTATAGAAAAAAATTGTATAAAATATTGTGATACTACATTACTATAAGAGAAATGATATGTCTATAATATTTTCACAATATTTTTATAACAAATCTTAAGTAGCTGGTTATTACTGGTTGTTATTATTAGGACAAAAAAGTAATCTTAATGTTAGATTTAAATTTAAATCAATAACAACTAACCACTTATAATTTGTTATAAAATTACTGTGGAGTTAGCACTTTTCTTACTCTCAAAAATACTTAAAATATTCAATGCACCTATCAATGCATGTTACATCACGTTGGGCAGCTGAAAAGCAGGTTGCATCACGTTGGGCAGCTGAAAAAATATCTAAATCCTATGGCTGAAAATGTTTTGCTTTTATTAAAAAATTACTAAAACATTTCATCATTTCCAAGTTAGCCACGTGACTCAGGAATTCAAAAGCAATAAAAAAAAAGTAACAAAAGTCTAAAGAAAGAAAGACAAACACATACTCAGTGAAAAAGAGGAAAGTATAGAGCTCCATCAACGGAAAAAAGAAAGAGAAGAAGAAAAAAAAGAAAGAAAGAAGAAGAAGCAGCAGCAGAAGACGAAGATACGTATTACTGTAATTTGTGTTTTTGTTTTTTTGATCTGATGTAGTTTGTGTTTACTGTTTATTTGCTGAGCAAGTGTGGAGTTTGTTTTGGCGCAGACCTTGCTTCGTTGTGTTCTTCTCTTTTTTTTTTTTGAGGAACTTTTCTTCTTCTTCTTCTCTGGTTTTTTTTTTTTTTTTTTTTTTTTTTTTTTTTACAAATCCCTTTGTTTAAGTCCGATCTTTGTTCTTCTTCATGTTCTTTCATTTCTTCTAGATCTGATCATAACATCATACCGGTGTATTGGCCAAAATTCACCAGAAAAGTTGAAACAAAACGAAACCGTCCGAACCTCAAAAACCGGTCACGGTTCTCAGAACCGTACGGTCCGACCACGGCTCGTACGGGTCCCTGCCTTTTTCTCATAGAGCGGTTCTTGAAGCTTAAAAACCCGCAAAACTGAGAGGTTCGCGGTTTTTCCGGTCGGACCTTACGGTCCGGTCCGGGTTTCAAAACCTTGCCTTTTGGTGGTGTTTTTGGTTTTTTGTGGCGGGCAGAAAACCGCCGTCATATGAGATTAGAATTCATGTTAATTGACTTTTAGCAGCTTGCAAAAGACGCCGCTATAGGGAATCAATTAAAACGAACTAATTGCACCCTTAGTAGTAGGGAGAAACGCTGCTATATGTATAAACCTTTTAGTGGCGGGCAAAAATGCTGCTATAGGGCTTCATTTAAATTATAATATATGCACCCTTAGTGGCGCTTTTTTTTTTTTTTTTTTTTTTTTTTTTCTCTAGTGGGTTTTAAAACCACTATTTTTTTATAGACCTATTACAAAGAACCTGTAATAGTTTTAACTCTACTAACACAATACCACAAATGTAACTAATTAACAACACTACAAATGTCTCCAAACTAACGTAATATTAACATAGAAATATATTATCAAATACATATAACATTGTCTATAACCATTATCAAAGTTCCAAAGTATTTAAACAAACCCTTCAACACTTTTGCAAGAAGACGCCCTTGGTACCTAATCAATGACCAATTTGCAACAAATTGTATCAAAAAGAGTAAAATAAATCAGTCCTAAGCTAAAAAGGGACTAATAAAATTGCTTTCTTGTGGTAAAGAATGATAGTGTCTAGTACGAACTTTGGAGCACCCTCTGCAACAAATACCCCAAATGATCTTTTTTTCTCCTTTACAGCACATAGGAATTCTTTTACTGTTCTTGAACGACTGAAAGTTAATACCACCTCACTGTAATCAATCACAAGGCAAAGAATATTTTAATTGAATGAAAAAACTAAGCTGCTATAGCCTATAAACAACAAATACTTGCATCATACATGAAAGATTATCAAGTGACTAAACAATTTCAACAAAGAGAATCATACATGAAAACGAATTAGAGAGACTAAAAATCAAGAAAAGCTCCACTTCAACTAGAAAGATTTCTAGAAATAGAAAAACTACGAATGGCTTTTAAATCTACTCTAGTCAGAAAGCTGAAAGAGGGTATTCTAAAAACAATGAAATATATAGTTTCATTGATGCAGATCATATTTTGATAGATTTGTTGGAGATTTCTAGATTCAAACAATTTCAAAAATTTTAAGGAGAAGAAACTGACCAGAGAGGGGGTTTTGAAACTCTAAGACTCATCATCACTAGACTCATCATCATTAGACTCATAAATATCATCACTAAGCTCTTCATCATCGATAAAGTCTTGTTCAAGCAATTCATCCTCATTGATTAACAATGTATCATAAATGGTTCCTTCTTCATTAACTCAAGCCCAAGCATGGTTGTCATTTGTATCATCACATGCATCATCAGTAGTTATATTGTAAGGGACATTCTCAATATAGGTACCCACTTTATCATCAATATCATCATGTGAAGCATTAATACCAACATCAAACACCTCCCTAGGTTTTGTTTTGACCACTACCGCCCAATCTTTATGTCTGACATCTTCCACATAAAATACTTGTGAAGCTTGAGATGCTAATACATAAGGCTCGTCAATCAATCGACCAACCGTGTGTATCAATCGTGAAAATGCATCCTCTCCCACTAATAACGTCAACCCATTGACATTTGAATAGTATATATCGATACTTATCAGAGTAGTTCAACTTAATAATATCTATTAGTATACCAGCACCACCTTCAATAACAATAAAAACTCCACTGTTTTGAGTTTTCCTAGTTGCCTTAGAGTCTTTAGTGCGAAACTTCATACCATTTATGATATAACGCTTGAACTATTTTGCTTCATTATCTGGATATCGAGCAAGCCATATGACTTTATCAGAGAGTTTCTTTTTCTCAGATGCATCCATTGACATCATCTAATATAGACAATGATGTTTATTATAAGTATACTATCTAAAGTGTTACAACCAAGTTTTATATATGTATATATATATATATATATGCTTTACTTACATAGTTCCTAAACCAGCTATAAAATTTCTCCATGTGCTACTTTTGAATAACATCATCGGTTACATGAAAAGGAAAATCAGCCTTGATCTCCACTATGTGTATACTATGTAGACAAACGTGTTAGTGTTAAGTTAGAATATTGTACTTGAATGTCATGAAAGGATACACAATGACATATTACTTACTCGCGAAATGGGGTGATTTCTTCACAATTGAATAGCATATAACGATGTGCTTTGACCCATGAATTTGAATCTAGTGTAATGCTCACCATAGCACCCATGGATTCCTCGACATTCCTTACAGGCCGATTGAATGCAGTTTCAACAGATTTAAAATAGCGTGAGCAGAATGCTAAGCATTCCACTGCTATATACCCTTCTGCAATGGAGCCTTCTAGATAAGTTTTATTATAAATGTAAGACTTAAGTCTTGACAAGTATCTATTGGAAGATCCAAGATCAACAACGGGAAATTTGTGTGAAAAAAAATTAATTAGATAGACAAAATTACTATATGTGTTACTTCTTTATGGGATACATACAACGATAATGAACTGGGCCAACAACTTTGGCTTCGCTAGCCGAATGAATGACTAGATGTACCATCACTGTAAAGAAAGAGGGAGAGAATATCCTTTCCAACTCACATAATGTACTGTAATTCTCTTCTCAAGAGCCCTAAGTTCATCCACATTTAGTACTTTGGAACATATCCCCTTAATGAAATAAGATAAGTCAATTAAAGGCCTACTCACTTCAGAGGGCAAAGATTTGAGTGAAAAAGTTGTTGTATTAAGATGTGATTATCATAGCTCTTCATCCCACTAATCTTGCATTCTTTGAGTTTAACACAATGTAAGGTGTTTGAAGAATATCCATCTGGCACTCTTACATCCTTCAAAACTTGCAAAAAACTATCATTTTCACTAGCATTCATATGGTAGCAGGCATGTGGCATACGTGTCTGATCATTCCCAACCTTTTCCAAGTGAAATTCACTTCTTATACCTATATCCTTTAAGTCTTGATGTGCCCTTAAGTTATCCTCTGTCTTGCCATCCAAGTTCAACAATGTACCGATTATATTATCTACTACATTCTTTTCAATATGCATCATGTCAAGATTGTGATGCAACACATGGTCCTCCCAAGAAGGCAAGGCGAAAAATATACTTCTTTTCTTCCACATAGTTAAGACTTCCTCTCCTCTTTTTCTTTTATTGGGCAAAGTAACTGTTTTTTTCCCAAACACATGATCGACTACAGCATCCATTTGTAACATGATCTGCCCTTTAGATACCGTAATAGGAGCATATCTCGAATCAACATGCCCATCAAATGGTTGTTTTTGCTTACGGAATTTATAATCACTATCCAAGAATTTCCTATGTCCAATGTAACTAAATTTCCTTCCATATCATAATCAACGAGACTGACTATCATAGTTACAAGAGGGATATGCAAGAGCACCTTTGGTACTTCAACCTGAGATATTATCATATATAGGAAAATCATTTATAGTCCATAATAATGCAGCTTGCATTTGGAATGATTTTTTGGAAGACACATCAAACGTTTTTACTCCAACATCCCATAACTCCTTCAGTTCTTTTACTAGGGGTTGTAAGTACACATCTATATCGTTCTTGGGCGAGGTCGAACTGGGAATCAATAGTGATAGCATGAAAGAAGACATTTTCATGCACATCCATGGAGGGAGATTGTATGGGATCAAAATGACAGGCCATGTACTATGAGTACTACTCATATTTCCATATAGGTTGAATCTATCAACTATTAATCCAAACCTCACATTACGAGGCTTGGATGAGAACTTCATGTACTTAGAGTCAAATGATTTCCAAGCTTCAGAATCAGCAAAATGCCTCAGTAACTCGTCATTCACACAACCATTGGCATGCACTTCCTATGATTAGCTGTTTTAGGAGACATAAATAGTCATTGCAATCTTGGCTTTAAGGGGAACCACCATAGGATCTTTGCAGCTTTCTTCTTTCTTTTCTTGGAGGAAGTATTAGTACTTTGTTGACTTTTAGACTCATTACTTTCCCATCTTGAATGGTTACAGTTTGGACAAGCTTCAAGATTCGCCTTCCAATATAAAATAAAATCTTTAGAACAAGCATGAATCTTCTCATAGCTCAAGCCCAAATCCTTAATAATCTTCTTAGCCTCATAACAATCTTTTGGCAACTTAGCATTTGAAGGAAGAAAATCAAGCAAAAATTGCAGCAATGTGGTAAATGATTTGTTGGTCCAACCATTAAGACACTTCATGTGGCACAAATGCACAATGGCTAACAATTTGCTAAAATGCTTACAACCTTCATAACAAGGTTGATTAGCATCTTCAAATAATTTCATAAATCGAAGTGTATCTTCATTAGGACCTTCTGCAGGACCTTCTGCAGGACCTTCTGTGGGTTGTTGCACAATAGGGACTTCTTCCATTGGCCTAGATGCCATATCTTGTATGGGGAACATGTTATGCAACATGTCACAAAGATCGGCATACTTTATTGGGTTTTCTTGTACATGACTATTGGGAATTTCAGAAAAAGTTTGTGCAAATGATGATTCCCTATTAAAAAGCCAAGGGTTATAACCCCTACAAATCCCCTTTGACACTAAGTGAGCTTGTACGACATCTATAGGCCACGAATTTGTATGCACACATTTTCTAAATGGACATGAAATCGTTCCATCTGGGTGTGCATAGTTAGATGCAAAATTCAGAAACTGTTGGACTCCATCTAAATATTCTTGTGACCTTCTATTCGTAATTTTCATCCAACTCCTATCCATTGTTATAAAGTGATTTACAAGAAATACCTATAATGTGATTTCATGAAAGCATAAAGTAAGAGTTAACACACATTTCATTTACACAATTTCACTTTAATTTAAGAAACAAATCATCTTTAATCATTCACATTCAGCTATATTCCTAACAAAACAATGAATTTAAATGCATAGAGAAGTTATTAATACATTTGGTAACTATAACGTCATTACTAGCAATAGCCCAAAATGAATTAATCAAATAAAAATAACTCAATAAGAATCATCCAATATTACACAAAATAGTCAACACTCCCAATATCAACTAAAATCACCTTATTACTCCATGCAAGCCACCTACTTGCCCTAATTCAACAACCCACCACACACACACACACACACACACACACACACACAGAGTACCTTAATTATTTCACCAACTTCACTTACTTTGCCAGCAATTAGTTGTATCTATGTGAGATCAACAGTCCAAATGATGCAAAGTGTCAACAACAAGATTGGAATAGCAATAGTAGAAGGTAGAGTATCACAAATCTGTAAGATAATCCACTTCATATATTAAGTTACTACTAATTACAGTATTAAAGTTTGGACTAGCACTATAGTGTTTTGGAAAGGAAGCGAGCATTATGTAAAGAAGGGGATCCTTGTCATGGTTCACCAAGTTAATAATGAATTATAGTAATTCTAATCACAGCACATAGTTAGTTGATTGGATTATAAAACTCATAAACGCAATAAAAACTAAAATAATGAAGTCAGATTTTGATATAATGCTTTATTAGAAGTCCACAAATCAACAGTCAACTATGTCTCAACAGTATATATCAAAAACTCAATTCCTAGACCAAGCAAGAAGGCACCTTTTAATCTTTAATATAGAACCTGAAACTTTTGGAAAATAATGTGCATTAAGAAGAATAAGATAGTCACTTATCTTCTTCTTCTTCTTTTAATAAAGAACACATTTTGTTAGAATAAAGGTAAAAGTAGAAATTTTGACACCATCAAATAGGTCCAGTTGTTTTTTTTACAACTAGTTCATTACTATGCCATTCAAACAAATCCTTGGAACAAAAAAAACACATCAATAACCTTAAAGGCATCACACATCCATGAGATAATTACTTATCAAGAAAAAATTGACAAGATAAGCTGATATCATTAAGAAATACCAACACACAAGCATCAAATCCCAGATAAAGCCTTAATCCAATTACCAAGACTGCGAAAACCTATTGGCTATTGAACCAATTCAAACAAAGTAGCACTAAAGTTTTTGTCCAAGTCATAGGACACCACATCTTTTTAGCATTATTTCAACAATGCAATTTTTTTTTTTCTAGTACTCACCTTCTAATACCCATTAGCCAAATTACTCAATACTACTAAATTATATATATATATATATATATATATATATTGTACACATGACTAAGTAACCATGTAAGATAGCTTTCTTTGATCTCACCCTAATGATGATTAACAAATCCTACATTCAAGATCAATCAATTTGCTTTAAACACACAGTTAGAAAGAAAAGACTTCATATACGTAAGCTCTCTCTTTGAAAAAGAAAAGACTTCATGTCTCCATAGAAATCCCCATGCCTCTCAAAAGGCTGAGAGGCTTACATGTCAAAATAGTAAATCTATGTAAGATATTCATCTGCATCTAAACAAGTTTGTTAACAAGTGCTTGGTAAGAAGCATCTTACAGGACTCAAGAGAAGCTCCTCTTTTAGCTTTGCATACTTTTGTCGGTTCTCAGTCCGTTCCTTTTCCTATAGGTCATGAGAAGTAGGTAAATAACCTAAAAGCAGCTGGTTGAAAAAATACAGGGGCAATCAATTCTCAAATAATCACAAGCATCAAACAATAAAACTTTATTAATTTGGTCCATTAAACATCTTAGTGATCAAGTGTCATCTTAACATGTTGACTAGAATTTAACTTCCAATCCTTAGATTTGGAAACATTCATTTATAATTTGTAACATTCAATTGTGCTTTTTCTATTTTTTTATGAATACCTTCAAATGTGTTAATGCTTGCTTCTAGTTAAAGACCCAATTAAACCAAGGGATAACTCTGTTGGTTATCTGAGTGTTGTATCAAAGCATTATGCAATAGCCCTTTCTGAATATACTACCCATAGAAATACACTTTGATGAACACACACAAACCTTAAATTCACATGGGAGGTCCTTAGTCCATTTTTTATGAGATGAAAACCTCCATCCCACCCATCAATTTCAAAGGTGTCCACTGATCATAAAGGTAAATGCATTTTCAGGATGAAAATTAACTAAATGAGATATCAAGTTTCAAGAGCTAAACTACCCTAACTATCCTATCAGTCTATCACTACAGTTATAGTAATCTTCAGTCACTGAGTGCATGTATAACTTACCAATGAATCAGAAATAAAAATTCCAATTTTTGGTGCACAGTCAGAATCTCACACTAGCTTGCTGAACTGAACCTCAAAATCCAATACCAATTCAAACACCCAAAAAAAAAACATAATAAATTAACCAAATAGATCTTATAAAATTAAACCAAATAAATTAACCAAAAACACAATAAATTAACATCAATTCAAACACCTAATGAATTAACTAAATTCATAAAATCACATTAAAAAAAAAAAAAAACCAAACCTTGAGTGGGATGCAATCGAGAGAGAGGGAGAGTACCTTTGGATTGGGAGATGGAGATGAAGATGGAGATGGAACATTCCTTGCACAATGAGTATAGATCAATCAACAAAAATAAAAATAAAACTTTCGAATCGGAATGATGTTCTTGGCGCAGAGCTGGTGGATAAGCTGGTGTTGATGTTGGCGGTGGAGGGTGGTTTTGTTGAGCTCGGGGACGGAGTGGAGGGTGGAGATGTTGGCGGCGGAGCGGAGGGTGGTTTTGTCAAGCTCGAGGATAGAGCGAAGGGTGGAGATGTTGGTGGCGAAGCGGAGAGAGTGAGAGTTTCGGATTGAGAGAGAGTGAGAGTGAGAATGATAAGTAGGAAAAGTAAAAACCTAATAAGAGGGAAAGCGAAAAAAACAGAGGGAAATTTTGGGGCTGGAAATTTAAAGGTCTATAGCGGCGGTCTAACCCACCGCTATAACTAAGAAAAAGCGCCGCAAAAAGGAGTCCCTATTGTGGCAGTCATACAAAACGCTGCTACAGCTCTCATATTGCGGCGTTTTCCTCTACCACTGCTATAGTATCTGTGCGAAATGATATATTTATTGTGGTAAGTTTTTGGAGCTCCGCTATATCTAAGTTACCATTGCTAAAACATATATATTGTAGCGGCTTTATGTCCCATCGCTGTAAGACGCCGCAAAAGACTATACCTATAGTAGTGGTCCCAAAAAACGCTACAATATGTGACATATAGCAGCGGTTTTTGCACCCACTGCGAAAAAACCATTGCAATAGTACAAATTTCTTGTAGTGATATATACACATACTATTTATAAGAGGATTCCCCTCCTTGAACTGAATTTTTATGTGGTTCAAATATACCTTCATTAATGAAGGGTAACTTATCTTCAAAATAGGGTCATAAATGACAAATAACAAATTTCATTTTGATTTAAAAAGAGAACTCCTAAAATTTAGGATTTTTCTCTTCACATTCATCTTTTTATTCCCTAAAATTTAGTCTTTTTTATTCCTTTTTCATCCAAATAAAAGCAAAACACCCCCAATTTAAAAAATAAAAAATTAAGAGAACTCCTAAAATTTGGTCTTCTTTCCCCTCACATTCATCTTATTATTTCTAAAGTTTATCCTTTTTATTTGTTTAAAAAAAAAGAGTAAATTTCCAAATTAGAATAGATGCAGATTATTAACTTTTACCACCAAAAAAAAAAAAAAAAAAGCCTCTGAGCACTTGCAACGCGCATGCTTATAGGCTAGTACGTATATATGAGTTAGGTTCAAGTTATACCTGATGTAACTCTAAGCAATGTTACACCACCCAATAACTTGTTATTAAATTCATATTTTAATAATTCCACCAACCACCATTGAATTACATGTTCTATACATGCTTAACATGCAAGTCAATTTTCTTGCCAATCAGAAGTTATTTACCATGTGATCCATAAACTCACCTTTTATGAATTATTTTAAATTACAAAAAAAAAAAATTGAATTTAAACAATTGATTAATAACATGACATTTGATCTTTCATCATCATGAAATTTTACAAGCATGGAGAATATATGAATATTGATGATGCATAAGAGATTAGTGGGCTAAATGCTTTGGGCTTCAATGATCTAAAAGGCCTAAAAGAGAAAAGGAAACAATCAAAGGAGACCGGTGGTGAAAGGCCAAGAACCCTCCGATGATGAAGTTAGTTTCTCTCTTCAAAATCTAGAATTCCAATTTTTTGGGTCTTTTGTAAAGGGGAAAAAAACTTACCTTTAATTGTTGGGAATGAGTGTTTATATAGTGCTATGGAAGCGGTTATTTGTCTTGTAACTTCCCCCACATTTGTAGAGGTCAGAAGCTTCACTCTCACTTCTTATAACCGCTATAGAAGTTAAGATACTTACTCTCATCTTCTGTAACCGCTATTGGAAGTTAAGTGTTTGCCAGGAGGTTATAATGATGCATTAGGATCTTACCACATGGTTTGGTTCACAAGCTCATGTAGACGAACCTTGTGTTGAGGGTCGTCCATATCCGGACAACCTTGCTAGGTTTGGACAAGCTCCTCTTAAGAACCCATGAATGATAGTGGGTGAGTAGTTGGTTTAGTTACCATGGTGCTTTACATCCTATGGACGACACTCAAGGACAAGTTTACATTCTATGGATGACTGCCCAAGGACGAGCCACACTTGTCTTTCCCCATCAGTTGCCCCTTTGTCTTTGTGTTGTCCGTCTTAAGAATGTCCTCTATCCTTCTCTCTTCTTCCTTCCTTCTCTCTTTTTTGTTTTATTTTTTTTACATGTGTTCCAATCTGGCATGTCAATTATGGCTTTTCGTTTTTCAAGACAGATGCCACGTGGCTTATCCTAGTTAGTCACATCGCTTCGGATGCTGAACCTTGTTGCCTATAAATAGTGGAATTCCTCCCCTGCCCTTCTCATTTCAAAAATTTTCTTCCTTGACACTTGTCGTCTAGAGCCTTATCTAGAAGTTTCTCTGCGTCCATAGTCCTCTTATGTCTAGAGCCAGGTATTCTCTCCCTTCTCGTCTTTAGGTTTTCCTTAAAAAATGTCTAAAACTTTCATCTCCTCGTCTGGCAATAGTATAGACAAGGCTATAGACAAGTATCATGACACAACTAGTTATAGTGGTTCTAATAGTAGCACTAGTAATAGTAGTAGTGGGGGGAATACCATAGACGAGGAAGAGGGCAGCCTCTGGGTCTCAAGCTGGCACCTCGATGAGTGTCCCTCCATCTAGTCCTTTGGACAAGGTGGAAACAGTGTACAGTTGTGCAGTAGGCATCTACTCCAAAACAAATGAACAAAAACTTAACAACCTTAGGATGTGGTACCAAATTCTAGACGAGCTTAACCCTAGGTTAGCCGTTTGTGGAGAATGGTGCTCTAACCCCCATTTTGGGATAGGCGTCTATGAGGCTTACTTTTTAGGAGGGTTTAGGTTACCTTTAAACGCTTTTGCTAGGGAATTACTCGTTAAATTAGGTTTAGCAGTGTGTCAGTTTAGTCCTAATGCATGGAGATTGATTATCTCTATGCAAATTTTGTGAAGGGAAGTGTTTGGAGAGGACTGTCCTTTTACTGTGGACGAGTTCCTTTTTTGCTATAAACCCTTAGAAATCAACCAGTCCCTTGGCTTTCATCAATTTATAGCTAGGGTACAAATTGTAGGCTAATAAAGTCCCTAGCCTCGTCTAACAAAAACTAGAAGACAGAGTTTTTCTTCGTCACTGGTTTTTGAGCTGGGAACCCTGTGGATGTTGCCAGGGATACATTTGCCCTTTACACTGGGGAATTAGGGAACCTTCGTCTTGAAGGTATGCCCCCCTTTTCCTCTTTTATTTATTTATTATTATTATTTTTTTTTTTACAGCTGTTGGACGACCTTCTTTGAGCAAGTTTTACCGTGACCGCGTCCATAGGGCTCATCTTTACGTTGATAGGAGTTTCCATTCATTAGTTACCTTTCAACGTCTTGCCAGTTGGGGACTTGGCCCTGAATCATCTGTTGAAGCCATTGCTCATGAGGTTACAGTTCGTAGACGTAAGTTTTTACTTTAGATTTATATGAACATTATATGCTATACTTTCTGGTCTAACTTTAATTTTCATTTATCATTATTATTATTCATTATTTTTTTTTTTTAGGGATGGCAACTATGAAAGAAAATAGGGGAAAGGAAGTTGTGGACAAGGGGAACAAGCCTGAAACCCAATCCCAAGCTCGTCTTTCTGTTGGGGACAAGAGGAAAAGCTTGTCCAAGAACCTTGACTTGGGAAATCTTCCTAGTCGTCGAGGGAAAAAGGCTAAGCATGGGTCGTCCCAAGCAAGAGTTTTCAAGTCTACCCTCCCTACGTCTCAACCATCCATCCAGGCCTTTGACGTAGACACGTCTACTCCTGTTGAGATCACTTCGTCTAAGACTCCTTCGTCCAGGACTACTGCGCCTGCCTCATCCCAGCCTTCTCAAAGGATTCCTATGAATCTCATTGAAAATGAAGACTTAGCTTGGGGACATTTTAAGAAGGCTGTGTTTGACGAGGACATAGCTGCATGCTATGACATGTCCTTAAAGGACTTTGAACACTCTAGTGTTCATGATCGTTTTAAGGTATGTAATTTCATTTTTGCCTCGTCTTTGTTACTTTATACTTTTTCTTGTCTAACCATCATTTTTGTCATCTACCTTTTTATAGGCAATGTCAAAATTCATTGCAGTGTTTAGGCAGGCCACAAAATTGGACAAGACGAGGATCTTGTTGGAGACCAGGATTCAGGAGGTGAAGGACGAGTGCAAGAGGTGGGCTGAGGTGGCGGGTAAGGCCAAGGATGAAGCTAAGGAGCTGTAAAACCATGTTGAGGAACTGAAGACTGATATTATAGAGAAGGATACTCGTCTTGATCACCTCCAAGAGAGGAATGGTGAGTTGAGTACCCTTCTTGAAAAGCAAAGAGAGACGCGGTTGTAGAGTTCAAGGCGTCCAAGCAATTTACTGACTTGATGGACACCAACCATGCAGTCGAGTTTGAAGACTTCAGGATGGACACTATGGAAAACTTCCCTGAAGTTGACTTTAGCTTCATCAAACTCAACCTTGGTGGTGCTGCTACAAGCTCCCTCGTCCAGACGAGCTCAGAAGATGTCAACATTAAAGACGATGCCACCACCCAACCAAACCAGGACGACCTTAATGCTGATGCCCCCCTAGTGAAGACGAAGCTTTTATATTTTCATTTCTCCTTGTATTTTTTTTCTTTCTTATCTTTTTTATTTGGTCCGTTGTTTTGGACCATTCAATGTAACTTAAGCACATTTATCTCGTCCACAGTTTTAGGACGAGCTTTCAAACAATTACTTTGTTAATCTTTATATAAGGGTTTTTGGACATAGGTTGTCCACCCTCTTCTTTAACTGATGAATGAATGTTTGTTCCTTTCATTTTTTTTCTTTTATTTACTAAACATGTTGCATGGACGAACGCTTTTTGTACCTAAGATATTGATCTCAACCTTAGCTCGTCTATTTTTTTGGATAAAGGTTTATAATTTGCATTTATTATAATTAATTTTTTTTTAAAACAAACAAAAATAATAAACTTTAGAGATAGGCAATAATTGTAATTTCATTTTTGAATGTGAAGGAAAAAAAAAATCCTAAATTTTAGGAGTTCTCCTTTTGAATTCAAAATGAAATTTGTTATTTGACATTTATAACTCTATTTCTAAATGAAGTTACCATTTATTAATGAGGGAATTTTTGATCCACATGAAAATCTAGTTGAAAAATGGGAATCCTTTTATATATAGTATAGATACTACTACTCTAAGAGATATACCAGATGTAACTTAATCTTTGATCATCTTGAAATTTTGCAAATATGAAGAATATACAAAGATAATATAATCTAATGATGGATTTGTCAAAATTTAAATACAAAATTTGTTGTAGCCTTAGCCTAAGGCTACAACATTACTTAATATTTTTTTTATTAGAAGTGAATTTTGAGAATTCCACCATTAGATTACATCTTCTTCTTATATCCTTCGTGCTTGTGAAAATTCTAGAAAATTAAAGATTAATAGTTATGTCATCAATAAATTGTTTAAATTGCTAGTTTTTGTAGTTTAAAAATTATGCATAAAATATAAGCTTATAGATCATATCCGATTGACATAAAATTTGACATGTGTATTAAGAGTCTAAAGAACATGTAACTCAATGGTTAGATTTTCAAAATATGTAGTAATTTTTATTTTATTATGTAAGGTTTTAGCTGTAGCAAAACTTTGTCCATACTCTACACACACACACACACACACACACACACACACACACACACGCATATATATATATATATATATATATATATATATTTATTTATATAAAAGGATTTCCCTCTATGAACTAGATTTTTATGTAATTCAAAAATACCCTCATTAATGAAGGTAACTTCTCTTAGAATTTAGGTTATAAATCTCAAATAATAAATTTTATTTTGAATTCAAAAGAGAACTCCTAAAATATAGGATTTTTTTTCCTTCACGTTCATCTTTTTATTCTCTAAAATTTAGCACTTTTTATTCATTTTTTCTTCTGAATAAAAATAAAACACCCCCAATTTAAAAAAAATAAAAAAGTAAGAAAACTCCTAAAATTTAGTCTTCTTTCCCCTCACTTTCATCTTCTGCTTATTTTTAAAGTTTATCAATATATATTTTCAAATTATAATAGATGCAAATTAACTTTTATAAATAAATAAAAAAAAGAAGAAGAAGAAGAAGAAGGAGGAGGAGGAGAGAGAGGCTAGTATAGGACAAAATTTAGGTACAATACCTTAGACGCTGTTCTTTAAGCTCCTCTCTTAAGATTCGGTTATATGATTACTTTACTAAAAAATACACTTCCATCCCATGAGAAAAAATCCACATGGCAGAATTTTAAAAAGGAAACTTAAAGAACAATATCTAAGTATTGTTCATAAGTCTTGCTCAGCTAGTATATATATATTAGCCTCTGAGCACGCGTGTGCTTGTGCTCAAAGGTTCTTCTATTTTTTTGGATAAAGGTTAATAATTTGTATCTATTGTAATTAAAAAAAAAAAATCAAACAAACAAAAAAAAAATAAACTTTAAAGATAAGCAATAATTGTAATTTCTTTTTTGAATGTGAAGAGAAAAAAAAAATCCTAAATTTTAGGAGTTCTCGTTTTGAATTCAAAATGAAATTTGTTATTTGACATTTATAACCATATTTATAAATGAAGTTACCATTTATTAATGAGGGTATTTTTGAACCTCATGAAAATTCAGTTGGAAAATGGGTATCCTCTTATATATAGTATAGATACTACTGCTTTGAGAATCTCAATTTGCTTCAACCTTAGGGATGACAATTTTTCCCCACCTCGCTTAACCTGCCCCTCCCCGCTTCACCCCGCGTGGGTTTTCCCCGCTCCGCAAAGGTGGTGGAGTGGGGATGGGGTAAAATTTTAACCCTGCACCACAGGCGGGGCGGAGATGAGTTTAGACTTTTTAGCCTCGCCCCTCCTTGTCCCCGCCTCGCGTTGCTAAGGATTATAATTGTAATTTTTTCATACCCTAAAACCTTACTATTTAAACAAACATATCAACATTGACTTATTTTATTTTATCCAATGTGGTTCTTTGCCTTTATTTTGTTATGTGTTATATTATGAGATTTAAAAAAAAAAAAAAATTATGATTGTCTTGTTAAACACTTAGATATATTATTGAAATTTTTCTAAAAATTGATTTAGTCTGATGGGATAAATTTAGTTGTAATTTCAAGTATATTTCTATTAATGAAATAGGTTTCATTAAAAAATTTGTACTAGTTGTAGGGAAAATTAACAAAAGGTAGAGTTTTACGGGGTGAGGCGGGGTTTCGCCAAGCCCCAAAGGGCAGGGATGGGGTAAGAAAGTTTCCTCCGTCATGTGGGACGGGACGGGACGGGGATGAGGCAAAATAAAATCATGCAGGGCGGGGATGGGGTAAGACAAAACTATGTGAGGCGGGGATGAAAACCCCATCCTTCGGCCCTACCTCGCCCCATTGCCATCTCTAATCAACCCCCTAAACGCTTAAAATTGGAAATCCCTATGACATTAGATATCTTTAGCTCAATAGAAATTAATAACGGTGAGGGATTTTTTGAAATTTTGAGTGAGCTTAAGTGGCCGATTGCTTAATTTTAAAATTTTAATTTGCTTGTTTTATACAAGTTATCTGTCACGGAAAAAGCGCCTTACCCAACAGACACCTGTACTAGAAGAGAGATTTTCGTTTTCAACTACAAAGAATCTAATCACACAGTTGTAGCTTACACACTTTAATGGCCTCTCGAAAATAAAAACAAACAATATAGACAAGAAATCAAGTTGACCTATAATTTTTTAACCACTAATTTCTTTATTAGGATTTGTTTGGTGTAAATTATTGAAAAGCAGTTTTGCAATTTATTTAATCAAAAAGCACCATTTGAAAAAGCATCATCTTTATTGCTTTTTCAACCAAAAAAATAAAAAAAAAAACGTTTGCAAGTGAGAATTATTTGATTGTCTTTGAATTTACATTTTTTTTTTTTTTTCATATATAACCTTTTAGATTCCAAATGGCTAGAACTTTCTTGGAAGGTTTTTTCTTTTTTGAAGAACTTTTTAGCTTTAGCTGAGGATAGGTTATTATTAAACCTAAACTCACCCAAGAGAGTGCCTACACTTTTGCTGTTTAGGCCTCTCAATCATTTGTTGATTGGTGGTTGATGATTATTGTGGTCAATCGGTCATGTTAAAATAGGGTTTCTTCTTTCAATTTCTTTTCAATTTTTTTTTTTAAAAAAAAAAAGAAGCCCAAGATCACTTTTTTGGTTTATCTTTTTAAACTAATTTTTGTCAATATGACCAAAATAATGGCGATGACAAGGGGGTCACCTTTAAAACTAAACTTTTTTTTTTGAGAAATAATTACAACGTACTGCTAATCTTGCAGTTCGAATCTTTTCTCTCTTAGACTCTCAAGCACTAAACTTCAAGTGTTTTTGACAAGAAATTTCATAAGATGTCCACCATATTTTATAATTTTCTATAAATTTATGTCTAGAATCTAATATATGATACTAATAAATCTCATAAATATAATAACCTGCCATTTTCAAGCCCTTGAGACTCCCTTCAATGTTACCAACTAGCCAGAAAACAAACTCAAAAAAGTCCATAAAAGATCACTCGTGTGTGGCAACAAACGCTTGAGGTCCATTTAAAGTTCATCTGCATTAAATAACCTAAACACCCATAATCTTTGAAATTTGGTACCATAATCTTTTTCAATATACAAAACAGTCCCAAGTCAAACAGAAAAACATGCATCCAATACAACCATGTACAAAATCCCATATCCATTTTCTTTTTTTGCTAAGAATTACACACCCACTTGACCCATTCAAGAAAACACCTACACAATTGATCTCTCATGTACATAGTAAATACATACAAACCTCACTAAAGAAAAAAAAATGAAAAAGGAAACTTGAGAAAGAGATGGGAAATATAAAATACAAAAAAAGAAAACAACAAAATAGAAAAGAAATCAAATGCTCAAGTTTTCCTGGTGCAAGCAGCAACAGGGACGAGCCAACCGATTTACCAATTAACTCATGGGGACTATTTTTTCTTATATATTTATTATTATTATTATTATAATTTTTTTTTTTTACCGTTGGATGGACTCCATATGGGAAGGGCTTCTCCAAAACCCAGTACTGCAAAACCTCTCCCACATCTCTTTCTCCAGCTTCATCACCTCGCTCTTTGACTCATCCTCCTCTTCCTCTTCCTTCTTGTCCATATAATTCAACCCGTTCATCGCCGCCGGATGGATCTGTATCTCGGTCTCGTCGCACCCGCACGTGCACTGGCGGCGCTGCGGTGGCAGAAGCCCTTTTTTGATCAACTGCTGGCGCTTCTTCTTCCTCATCACACGACGGCACAACCCAGATGGGACCTTGTAGACGGCCATGTAAACTAAATTGACAACGCTGCAAGGGCAGCAGCAGCATATAGCGGTACATTCTGCGGCGGTACTGCCTACCACCTCAGCCAGTCGGGAGCTCCTCGATGAGGATGATGACGTTGACGTTGACGTTGATGATGATGAGATGGAGGAGGTCGAGGGTTGAGGTGTTAGCAGCACTTGTTGGCGGTGGTTGCGTGAGTTGATTTGGCTCGATGCCATGATATATATCAATATTGAATTCTAAATATCTCTGTTAAAAAATTTATATTAAAAAAGAAAAAAAAAATTGGGTTCAAGAACGTGATTTCATGTAGGGGGGGGGGGGGGGGTTGAGATTTCTAAAGAAGGGAAATGAGTTTGAATCTTTGCTGGGATCTCATAATTCTGCTGTGCTATGGCTCTGATTCTTTTCTTGGCATTTAAACAAGAAAGGTTTTAAGGCTTTGATATATAAGATCCCTACAAAATTCATGAAAATCCCAGTTTCTTTTTCATAACAGAGGATCAGAATCTCTCTCAGAAATGAAGATTGACTCTTTGTGAAACAGAGAATCGGAATCCTGGACAAAAAAAAAAAAGAAAGAAAATTTTAATTGTCGAAGGATCCCACCCCCAATGATCAAATGTCAGAGCATAGAAGAAAAAGGAGGAGGTGGTGGTGGTGGTGGTTGAAAATGGTTAGAAGGCCGTGCTGGAGTGACACGGAAAACCGGCCACCGTTGAGAACCTTGAGGTGATAAACCAAGAAAGCGAGAGAGAGAGTCGGGGCTTAGAGAAGACTGGAAAACTGAGAGGGTCTCGCTGGTGAGGAATGGATATTATATCTTGTTGGCTATTTTAGCTCTTTGGGTTTGTTAAGAGAGGTTTTGACGGATTCTTGCTTTATTTGGGAACCATAAAAAACTGGGAGAGAGAGAGAGAGAGAAATGTGAATATGATGTGTATTTGGTGAATTGTGAAACGCTTAAAGACAAGCATACGTGTAGGCAGCTACTGAAGAGAGAAAGAGAGTCAAATGACAATCAAACCTGAGCAGAAAAAAAAAAAAAAAAAAAAAAAAAAAAAGGGGGATATTCGGGAGGAGCAAATAAATAATGCTATCAAGTGCGCGCTTCGGCGACTAATATGTACAAACGAGTACTGGTATAAACATCTAATCGTACCAAATATTTTTCTTAAATTCATTATTACTCGCTAATTACACTTTTTGCATGTTAAATATGCCCTGCGATTAGTGATTGTAATATAATAATAATTATTTTAATGGTTTAGTTATTTAATAGTTTAGTTATGTTTTTATTCTTTAAAATGAGGTATATTTATTCATCTCTATAAGAGTTGTAATAGTTATTCCTTGGTAAGTATATTAATTTCTAAAATTAATATATTTCCAAATAAACAAACTTTCTATATGTACATAATAATTATAAAAATACAAAAATCATAAAAAATAACTAATCTCTCTTTCAAATTTAAAAAATATTATTTTATAGGAAATATAATTATATGAGTAAAACATTTCCTAAAATATATCTTAATTTTGAAAAAAAATGTTTTCATTATGTTGTCTTCAGGGTTCTATTATTATGTTGTCACCAAAAAAATAAATAGTAATAAGTATTACATTACAATAATCTTTTATTTCTTGTAATACCTATTCTAATTTCTATGTAATTACTGTTACAATATACCAAATCTGCCCTAAAGATTTGTCTTATTGTTAAGTTGTATGGATTAGGATCACGTGCAATACGCATTTAATCGAGTGCAATTAACCCTTTCCCCTTTCATAACAATTTGTTACAACTCTTACATTTTAATTATTTTAATTTAATAGTTGAGATTAAAAGTTATTTTTTTAACTCTAAATTTTAGCTATTAAAAGCTATTGCATCAAGTGCAATACCCTTCTTTTCTTTTTCTTCTTCTTCTTTTTTTTTTTTTTTTTTGAGAAAGAGTGCAATACCTAATATCTCAATCCAAATTGTATGAAAAAGTTTAGAGAAATAAAAAATTTGACACGTATTAATGTGGCAAAATATTAGTATTAGATTTTTTTTTTTTTAAAATGAAATTAATCGTAGATTTAAATGAAATCGAGTAAAAACTTGCTAACTCAACAAATGTGAAAAATGTTGTCAAATTTTTTGTATTAGAAAGTTTCTAACTTGTTGGTAAACCTAGGAACTTGCCTCAAAAGACTCAAAACACAAAAAAAAAAAAAAACAAAAAACAAAAAACAAAAAACAAAACAAAACAAAAAACAAAACAAAAAAACAAAAAATAAAAAACAAAAACAAAAAAGAATTGTCAAAATAATATTTCAAAATTTTTGTAGATAATCATTTTGGTCATTTACATCCCATATATATCAATAAATGTTTTCTATCTTTATCTTAACCAAAGAGGAATAACAAAAATACTTAGGAGAGATTATGACTCTCCCATTCCTAACCATGCCCCGTGTCCGGATTCAAATCTCCTTTCCCAATAGAAGGATATATTGGTAAATTAGAATAAATATAAAATAAACTAATCCCAAAATTTATCCTCCTTTCCCTCTCTTTTCACCCCATTTGGGATGATAGCAAAATGGTAAATCTCACCAAAATTTAATCACTCTAAATCAAACTATGCTTTCCCTTTTCTCATTTTCTTTTCCTTTCTCGTGCTTTCTCTCAATTTAAATATAGCGAAAATCTTCCAAACTTGTATGAAAATGGACAAACAACTATCTTATATATAAATATTAATGTCACTTAATATGAAAATTTTCAATAAAAAGAAAAAATTATCTTAAGAAAACATACTGTTAGTCTTAGCTTTCATGGAAAACCCTAGTGATTCATCCACATCGATACAAAAATGGTCCTTGCATGCTTT
This sequence comes from Quercus lobata, assembly GCF_001633185.2. Classification (NCBI taxonomy): domain Eukaryota; kingdom Viridiplantae; phylum Streptophyta; class Magnoliopsida; order Fagales; family Fagaceae; genus Quercus; species Quercus lobata. Next base: position 26,586,914 of record NC_044910.1, on the reverse strand, counting down.
GCACCCTTCTTTAATGTGTTCTTGGCCTAATGTAGAACATGACTTTGACCACACTATTAGTAACAGTAGTGTAGTGTGAGACTATTCATGCCCTCATTTATTTTACAGTTTACTACAAAAATTTACGTTTATAAAAAAATCTAAACGCGTACTTGACGCGCGTTAGGTGTACGAGAAAATGAAAGGGAAAAATTCTATTATTCTTTTTTTGTTTTTTAAAATTCTATTATTCTGGATAGGCACAAGTTGGGCCATAGCTGACGTGTAGATTTTGACACTTTGAGATAGGACGCAATTCACGCGCCGACATAGCGAGTAAAAAAAAGAAAAGAAAAAACAATGAGCTGTCGTACGTACGAGAGCTGAGACCCTGAGATGTGAGCGAGTGACAGTATCAGCGTCCTCTTTTAGCTGTTGCACCACGTGTGCGTATGCGTACTATAAATGCTATTTGATTGTTTTTACGGCTTCGACTGGAAACAAACTGGAAGTTTACGGGGATACTGAACATGGTGGGAACACTACCCGAGTCCCACATGTGAATGTTTTTGGGTTCAAAGTATTTTTTTGTGGGTCACAAACTAACTTCAACCCCTGATCGTCTGACTTCGGCTCTGTGATGAGTTTAATATCGAAGGCCCACCTCCTGGGATGTGTTGTCAATTGTGCATTTGCAAGTTTATTAGTTAGATACAGCCCCTCTTCATGCATACGGGGTTTAGGCGAAATTGAGCTTCATCTCCCAAGATCTATATGTTTAAGTAGAGTTAAAATTAAAAAATAATTTAATAAAAATATGATTCTAACTCTTATTAAAGCAATTTAAAAATCAATAAGAGGAGGTTTTCTCTCTAATTTCTACAGAAACATTGGAGGTGAAAAAAGTAGCCATCTTTAGCATAAGGGTTGCTGTAAGGTAGACTTCTCTCCGTGCAAGCGGTAGAACAGGTTAGTTTCATAGGGGAATCATGGAGGAGATCACAGAGAGATGTGCTAGCATAAAGCTGTCACTGAGTGAAGATGTGGAAGTAACAATTCATGAACCAATGCCAGAGGATGGCCTCGTCCTCATTGGGAAGTTTTTTACAAAGAGAAGAGTCAACCTAGAGTTTGTGACTAGAGTGCTGAAAATGGTATGGAAAACGGAGAAAACTTTTGAAGCTAGTGATCTGGGTGAGAACAAAGTCATGTTCCTTTTTCAAACAAAGGACGACATGGACAGAGTGCTCTTCCTCTATCCATGATCTTTTGATAAATACTTACTGATCCTTCATAAACTGGAGAGGGGTGAGGCGGTGAAAGATATCAAGTTTGGCAAATCCCCGTTTTGGGTCCAAACCCATGGACTGCTTACTATGTGTCAAACGAAGACGGTGGGTATGAGTATCGAAGCAACACTAGGCGGGGTGGAGAGAGTCGATGCAAATGAGAAAGGGTTCTGCCTTGGGAATTTTATACGAATAAGGGTACTCATGGACACCTCCATGCCGTTGTGCCAAGGTCGAAAGGTTCGGTTGGGCAAGCATGGCCTGAAATGGGTGGATTTCAAATATGAGAGGCTTTCAATTTTTAGCTATTTGTGTGGGAGGGTTGATCACAATGAACGAGATTATTTGCAAGGACTTCAAAGCAAGGAAACACTAAGGCCAGAGGAGAAGTAGTTCGACCCATGGCTTCGTGCGATACAGGATAAACTCCAAAAACCTCTGATAGTTATAGCGGCGAGAAATGAAGTCACTAGGATCAGGGAAGCTGAAACTAAGTCAGGGGAGCATAGATTGGTTGGTATTGCGAAAAGCACGTCGGTTTCCGATATTCCTAGAATTGACCGCCCATGTAAAATGGAGTGGAGGGTAGGGCTAGGGCTAATGTGGGAAATGCTAATACCCCATCAAGTCAAATCCAAGTCAAAATCTCGAAAATCCCATTGATTTCAAATTTCAAACAGCAGCTGCGGGATATCAATGCTGCAATCTTGGGAGAAGCTCCTGACATAAACACCGAACCAAGTAAGGAAGGAAACTTGGAGAATAAGGAAATCTTGTTGAATCGAAATGTTGACAAGTTAGAAACAAAAGAAGGGTCCCATGCAAATGGGCTTGTCATAGAAGCCCAATCCCAAACTTTAGCTCTTGGACCTCAGGGTCCAATTATGAAGATGGAACATCAACCAAGTGACGTTTTGGGCTTGTCTCAACCTAGAATTAATTTTAAAATGGGGCATATCTCTCCAAAACAGCCAAAGCCCCACAAAACGAAGAAGACCACTGGTGGTGGCCAAAAGAAAAATAAAGAAAACAAAGGTTACGTTAGGAAGAACAGGGACTCAAGTAAGGAAGGCATGCAACTTCAGGGAGAGAGCAAAGGGGTTGAGATGTTGATGGAAGTTGATAAGGTTGAGGTGGGAATAAAAAGGAGACTCCGGTCACCTTTGCATGAGTTGGGAAACTGTGTTGATAATGGGAAGAAGGTAAGAATGGAGGGAGAGGTCAGGGAGTTTGGCAAGTTCTTAGCACACCACTTGGGATCGGCGGAGGCTGTTAAACAGCCTCGCCGAGCACAATGAGTGCCATTAGCTGGAACTATAGGGGGCTTGGGAACCCCCTAACAGGTAAGGCCCTCCAAAAAGAGAAAGATCTCACCTTAGTTTTCTTAATGGAAACTAAGCTTCATGTCTCTGAGATGGATGGAATAAAAAGGAAAATAGAAAGGCAGCAATGTCTAGTGGTCCCCAGTGTTCAACATGGGGGTGGCTTGGCCCTTTTGTGGAAAAACTCAATGAAGATGGATGTATTGACATACTCTCCTAGGCATATCAACGCAATCGTTACTGAAAAATAGGGGATGAAGAAATGGCGTTTTACCAGATTCTATGGGTATCTGGAGATTGGAAAAAGAGAGGATTCATGGAAACTTTTGGAGTGTTTAAGTCACAGAAGCAATCTGCCGTGGGTTTGCATGGAGGACTTCAATGAGATAATGTATGCTAGAGAGAAAGATGGGGGTGGAGTGAGACCTGAAGGTCAGATGAGGGGCTTTCGTGAGACAATTAATAGGTGCCATTTGAGGGACATAGGTTATGTGGGCTCGGATTATACTTGGAGCAGAAGATTAGGAAGACGTGACTAGATTCGTGAAAGATTGGACAGAGCTTTGGCGTCCACGGATTGGGCAATGGTGTTCCCATCGGTGAAGCTTTTTCATGTGTCCAACTCGACCTTGGATCATAGAATTTTAGTGCTCAAGGATGCTAGGTCTCCCCGACGACAGCGACAACGATCAAAACTATTTCGCTTTGAGTCCATGTGGCTCGAGGATGGGCGGTGTAAAAATGTGGTGAAGCATGGGAAAAAGGGCAAAACATGGCCTCGGGTTGGCCTTTAGAGGCATGTTTGGAGGAGTGCCAAAGGTCATTAGAATCATGGAATAAGCACTCCTTCGGCCATGTGGGAAAGCAAATAGCGGTCCTTCAAAATAAAATCCAGGCTCTTGAATCCATGAATGGCATTGCTATGGACTTAGAATCAATCCATGCAATGAAAATGGAGCTGAATAGGTGGCTTGGCATCAAAGAGGAAATGTGGCATCAAAGAAGCCAAAATAGCTGGTTAAAGGCAGGAGACAAGAACACTACTTTCTTCCACACAAAAGCTTCAAATCGGTTTTAGTGGAATACTATTAGTAAGGTCCTTGATTCTAATAATGTTTGGCAAAAGGATGCAGATTAGATCGGTCAGACGTTTGTAGATTATTTTGAGCAACTTTTCTTTTCCTCACGGCCAAGGGTGGAGTCAGAGCTAATTGACGCAGTGCATTCAAAAGGCACTAATTGAATGAATTTTCTATACTCACCTAAGATTTTCGGGCTATGAAGGTGGAAAAAGCTCTAAAGCAAATGCATCCTTTAACGGCCCCCGACCCAGATAGTATGCCCCCTTTATTTTATCACCATTTCTGACCTACTGTTAAATCCATTGTCATTCACATAGCACTTACTTTTCTAAATCATGGTAGAGCTCCCCCAAAATTCCATGACTCTCACATTGTACTTATTCCTAAAATAAAGAATCAAGAAAAAGTTATTGACTTTATACCAATTTCTTTATGTAATGTGGCTTATAAAATTGCGTCTAAAGCAGTAGAAAATAGGATGAAAGTGGTGTTGCGGGATATTATCAGTGAGAATCAAAGTGCTTTTGTGGCAGAACGTCTCATCGTAGACAATGTTTTGGTGGCTCATGAGTTGATAGACCATATCGATAAGAAAAAGAAGCACAAATGTGGTGAAATGGCAGTAAAGTTAGACATGAGCAAGGCATACGATCGTGTCAAATGGGAATGTTTGCAACATATCATAAGGAAGTCAGGCTTTTATGAGAAATGGATTAGCATTGTGATGCAATGTGTGTCTTCGGTGAAGTATGCTATACGGATCAATGGACAACCTTGTGGCCAAATCCGGCCAACCCGAGGGCTTAGGCAAGGTGGCCCATTATCGCCTTACCTCTTCATCATTTGTGCTGAGGGTTTGTTTGCCCTTCTCCACCGTGCTGCCCAAAGAAAAGCTATTAAAGGTATGGTTGCTTTAGCTAGAGTGCCTAGGATATCGCACCTATTTTTTGTTGACGATAGCTTGGTGTTTGGAAGAGCAACTATGAGTGAAGCTAAGGAAATCCAAAGGATTCTCAAAGTCTATGAACTTTCCTTGGGTCAACAATTAAATTGCACTAAAACTTCCCTGTACTTGAGCCTAAACACTGATGAAGGAACAAAGGAGAGAGTGAAATCCATGTTTGGTGCCCAGGTAATCAAGCCTCATGAATCCTATCTCGGTCTCCCGTCACTATTGGGGAGGTCTAAGAATAATACTTTCGCTCAACTCAAGCAAAAGGTGGCAAACAAGGTCTCAGGTTGGAAGGAAAAATTACTTACACATGCTGGAAAGGAGATTCTGATTAAATCAGTGGCCCAAGCCATGCCTGCATACTCGATGAGTTGTTTTCTACTTCCCAATAAATTATGTGAGGAGCTGACTGGAATGATCAGACAGTTCTGGTGGGAGCAGATGAAAAATGAGAAAAAGCTGGCTTGGCTAAGTTGGGACAAGATATGCTTGTTGAAGGAAAAAGGAGGGCTGGGTTTCTGTGACTTAAAAAGCTTCAACCTGGCTCTTTTGTCTAAGTAGGGGTGGCGACTGCAAACTAACTCCACTTCGCTATTTAGCCGAGAATACAAAACTAAATATTTCCCACGGTGCAGTTTTGTCGAGGCTATTTTAGGGGGTTGTCCGAAGAGGCATGAGGTGGCAAGTGGGGAATGGTACTAGAATTAGTGTGTGGTGTGATAAGTGGATTCCTAGGCCAAGTATGTATAAGTTGTTAACGCCGGTAAGGCCAAATGTGGAAAATGTTCTGGTTTGTGAACTTATAAACAGAGCATCTGGCGAATGGAACATAGACAAGCTCAATAGCTGGTTTCAACCCAAGGATAGGGAAGCAATTTTGAGCATATCTTGAGCACAAATGACACCAATGATAGATTAGTATGGGTAGAAAATAGAAGCGGCAAATTCAATGTAAAAAGTGCATATGCATTGGCTTTTGAGGAGCAGCAATGCTCAGCCTTAGGGGATTGCTCAAACGGTTTGGTTCGCCAAAAGATATGGAAGGCTATATGGCATCTAAACGTTCCACAGAAAATTAAATACTACGCATGGAGGGCGGGGGTCATGACATTCTCGCTACAAAAATGAACCTAGTAAAACGGAAAATCGCACCGAGTGGAACTTGTGAGTCGTACGGAAAGGAGGAGGAGACTATTTGCCATTTTTTTTTGGTTCTGTGATCACGCTAAAGGGGTTTGGACAACAAGTAAATTGGTTCTTCTATTTAAGATCCCTCCGAGATGGAGTTTCTTGGATGTGGTAGAGAACCTACTGAGATGGGAAGATACCAATCCTGGTTTGATGGAGAAGGTCATCATGGTCTGTTGGGGTATTTGGAAGAATAGGAACGTGCTCCGTTTGGGTGGTAAAGGACAGACAGGTTGCACCCTCTTGAGGGGTGCCATGCACTTGGTTGATGATTTTCTTGCAGCAAATGAATTAAAATCTAGAAATGGGTTGAAGCTTCTCCCATGGTGGTGTGGCAGCCACCAAGTCGTGGTCACTACAAAGTAAACACTAATGGTGTCGTTTTCTCAAACAGAAAACAAGTAGGTGCCGATGTAATTATCAGAGATGATTTAGGGGGAGTGGTTGCAGCACTGAGCAAGAAGTGGAAACGTCCCTTGGGTGCTGTTAAAGCCGAAGCAAAAGCCTTGGAAGCCGGTGTTAATTTTGCCAGGGACGTGGGGGTTAAAGACGTTGAGTTAGAGACTAATTTGCTAGAGATCTATAACGCAGTACAAGGGCAAGCCTCCCCGCCGTCTTCAGTGGCAAACGTGTTAGCTGGACTCATGAACCAAGCCTCATCTTTTAGACAGTGGAAGTTTTCTCATACCAAAAGGCAGGGAAATGTCTCTGCTCATGTGTTGGCCCAACACACTAAGGATGTTGAGGACTATGTAGCCTAGTTGGAGGAATGTCCTAGCATCTTAGAGCACGCGTGTGCTTAGGATAGACTTGTATTCGAACATTCTGTTTGTTAATAAAAATCCAATATTTCCTATCAAAAAAAAAAAAAAAAAATCAATAAGAGAGTTACCTTATTTTTTGAGCAATATTTTAATGAAAGTTAGAATTGTGTGTTTACTGGATTGTTCTTTATTTTTGTCTCAACTTAAACACAAAGGTGTAGGGGCATTTTTGAACCTAAAAAAATGAGGATCCCAAATAGAGGGAAGCCCTTTAAATAGTAACTAGTAATACGTACACAATATTTTCATAATATTTTTATAATAAAGCTCATAAGTTATTATTGATTCTAATTTTAATCTACAACTTAAGTTTTTTTTTTCCTCACTACTTGTAACAACTTATCACTAAAGATTTATTGTGAAAATGTTGTAAATGTAACATTTCTATGGAGATCAAACAATAATTGTAAGACATGCACTTTTACGCATTCTTTTCCATGATGTTTTTTATGTGACTAATTGCAAATAATGAAAAAAAAGGATAAATTCATGTATAAATAATAAATAATTAACCACAATTGGTCACGTAAAATACTTATGATAAAAAGATACAGTAATATTTTTTTTAAAGAACAGTATTTGAAAGTACTTTTTTTTTTTTTTGAAGTGTAGTGTTTAATGCTACACACTTTTTAGAAAAGGCAAAAAAAAAAAAAAAAAAAAAAAAACAATCGTTCATTAAATTGGTGGAGATTGTTAATGGAACTTAGACATAAATACCGTACATTACCAATTGTACATTTGTACATCTTTGTATGGGTACAAAAAATGTCAAATCCGTTTTTTTATTTTTTATTTTTTAAAGAGAGTAAGGTGATTTTATTAATTCTTTTTTTTTTTTTGAGAAACTGATTTTATTAATTCAAATCAATCAAGTACAAAGGAAAATTATAAGGTTTTCGTGGTGGATTATGTTACTTATCTATCATTTTACTAAAAGACTCTCATCTATTTAAACTTGTTAAATCAAAAAAAAAAAAAAAAACTGATTGCTGACTTAGCAATTTTAATTTTTGTAAACAAGTGATAATCTTTTAATAAAATGGTAGATAAATGATGTAGTCCACTATAAGGACCGTATAATTTCTTTCCTAGCTAATGAATGTGATAAGCATCTATTTGGCATTCCGTAATTTCCGTAGTTTATTTACTAAATATAATAAAAAATATATATTTTTAGTAATTTTTATACTAAATATGTGACAAAAAACCTAAACGTTAATATTTTTTTTTAAAGCTAGTTTTGTTATAAACAAATTAAGACAAAAGGCAAATGCTAAAAATTAAAAGTATTTTACATGAAAGAATAAATGAGTCCAGAAAAATTGCGCTAGCATCTGAGTTTCATTGATGAAGTTGCCGTAAAGAGTCAACCATGGTGATCGCTTCTTCAAAATATGTCAATCAATATAATATCTAAATTATTTTGATTAGGTGCAATTTAAAATAAAGAAATTAAGAATTCAATAGGACTTTAATACATATGTGATATTATTATATCTATCTATCTTCCCATAAAATAAACCATCAATCTTGTTTTAAAGTTTGATTTCTTACTAAAATATATCTTTGTTTGTAAGATATCCTAATCATTTTTATCGTGGGCAGAGTTAAACTCGAAAATTATATATTAACAGTATCTTAATTCATATAGCACATGGTATCACATATTTCTATAGAGAATATGAATCATTGTTATTTGGATATAATTTTCCTCTAAATTAGTTTAGATGAAAATTATTCTAACTCACTATGTAATGAGTATCCACATTTATTTTTAAGGGAGAAAATGGGCAAATACCCTTTTTTGGGAAATTAAACATTCGTTTGCCCTCTTTCTGAAACTAAACAGGGAAATGCCCTCCATTTGTAACTCGACAATAGAGAAATCGAGTTTTAATGAATAACTCGATATTTTTATGATCGAGTTAGTCTGACCCTAATTTTTCCAATAAAAAAAATGTTTGTGTAGACGTTCATAACTCGGGAAACTGGAAATCGAGTTTTCTTCAGCGGTTTGAATCAATAGGACCCTAACGTCTCACAACGCTATTCAGTCACTCGCTCTCCCTATACACTCTCTTTCCCTTGCTCTCTGCCATCACTCTCTCTCCACACTCTGTCTCTCTCACTCTGCGATCAGGCTTCCCCACTCTTCCTCGAGTCTCCATCAGTCGTTGTTGGTTCCCACCGCCGTTGATTACAGGTACGGTCCGATACCCTCTGAAATATTTTCTGATGTTGGTTAATGTTAGGTTGTGTTTTGTGTGGGATTTTGATTATTTTGTTGAAACTTAAGAAGTAGTAAATTTACTAATGAAGATGAGAATTTTTTTGTCTTTTATATGCTGCAATGATGGTTTTCTCATTAATGAGTTTAAATGTGCTTGGGGTTTTGATGAGGGGTTTTGGCAAATCGAGTGGTGGTGTTTCAGTGTGTCTCTGGGTTTAGTACAACAACAAAGAGATTAAGTTCTTTGATATCCCTTTAAAGTTTTAGTACTCATTGTTTTTGGTATATCTAGGTTGTTATAAATTTCATTATTTCTTGGGATTGACACTACTTTTGTTGTGCATATCAGTCCAATGTCTTACTGAATCTATGCTTTTATTTTATATTAATTGTGGTTTACTTGTTAGAAAATTGCTAACAATGTATTTGCTGCCATGTCAGATATGAAGACACTAGATAGAGTGCGGCCTGGACCCGATGTGGATACCCAGTTGGCCCAGCAGCCGAATCATCGGTCAAGTCCGCTTTGGAGGTGCGCCGCTGGCGAGGTATGTAGTAGTATTATTAATACATGTTTGTTTTATAATTACCTCGTGTTTAATCTCCTAACACAATACTCGTCCGTGTGCAGGAGGTGCCTGGCATGATAAAGGTTCGACGCCGTAAATGTGTATTGCCACAGGGTGGGCTAGATCCACGTATCATGCAACACATAGATGCAGCAGGGTTGACTGGTTTATTCAAGGTTCCTGATATGGAGGTCGACCATGCCTTGATCACGGCGTTGGTTGAGCGATGGCGTCCGGAAACGCACACGTTCCACTTACCCCATGGAGAAATGGGTATCACCTTGCAAGATATGGAGGTGATGCTGGGGCTTCCGGTGGATGGGTTGCCTGTCACTGGGAAGACAGACTACCAATGGAGTCAGCTGTGCGAACAGTTGTTGGGCCATAAACCTCCACCCCCGATACCAAACTCAAACACGTCTACCCTTGCTGGGGCGAGGATAAGGTACACCTGGCTTAATGAACAGTTTGCCGATCCCTTAGTTGCAGACGCTGCTGACGAAGTCGTGCAGCAATATGCCCGCTACCACCTACTTGTACGGATGGGGGCCCTCTTGTTCATGGACAGGTCTGCGGACCGGGTCTCACTGCTGCCTTTGCAGTTGCTCAACCCAGTCAGCAATGCGAGACGGTATAGCTGGGGTAGTGCAGCATTGGCCTGGCTGTATAGGCAACTTTGTGGTGCATCGAAGAAGGGTGCGATGCAGATTGGAGGAGCACTCTTGTTGGTGCAGCTATGGGCCTATTCAAGGTTCCCACAATTATGCCCTGTTGTGAGGCCGCCTCTACCGCTAGTGCACTCAGGGCCCCTTGCCATTAGGTACGTTGATTGAGTTCTCGTTATTTGTCTCTTTCATATAATTAAAAATATGCCAAACTAACAAACAAAAGAAACTTATCAATGCTTAGTATATGGATGTGAAATATAAAAGCAAAGTTTGTTAAATGTAAGGTTCAGTAATGAGCATTTATCGACACCCCATGTTTGGTAGGTGGAGCGGGCCAAAATGCACCGCAGAGCATGCCACACACGTCCTTGCTGCGTACCGGGCGTCACTTGCTACACTACAGGCCGAGCAGGTATTCGGTTAATTTAGTTTGAATTCTTATGACCACGTTTCCCTCAATTCTTATGACTACGGGCCGAGCACGTTTCCCTCAAATGCACCGCACATGCTTTTATTTTCGTTTCCCTCAATTTTTATTTTATTTTGAATTCTTGGATTGTTGTAGGAATGAGTTGATTTCATAATACCATCCAATCATTTTGTTTGATACTTGGATTTCCATCCCATCATTTAACTCAATTGGAATGTCCATCGTGAAGTACTTCACATTAGAACTTCCATTTGTAGCACCTGCATGAATACTTGCTCGTCCTTACATAAAGTAAAACAAAAGTAAAAAATTCTTGAATGTTAAATCAAAGGGTTTTTTCCAAATTGGGTTGGATTGAAGGGTTTTTTCCAATGCAACCCAACTCACATGACTCAGGTTAAGTTGGGTTAAATCAATGGGTTATATATAAATTTAGTCATATATATATAAAGTAGAATTTGGCTATATTCTTCATTATGTACGGAAACGTTTGTGATTTACACCGAAAAAAAAAAAAAAAAACACAGAATAAATTGTCCCTTTTCCAAGATGTTTGAAGCATGTGCAACATGCGCAAAAGATTGAGCATGAAGTCTTGGTTTAGTGCAAGACAGTGAGTTCAAACTTGTGTTGCAACCAAAAAACAAAAACTCCACCAATTGTTACAAATGTCATTAAGCTGATGCAATGAAGAGAAGACGCACATATTGGATTATGTAATTGGTTATAATTCAATGAGAAATGAATTTACCTAAGAGTATACCAAAGATAATCAGATTTGTCTTTGGTTGTATTTGTGTGCTCAAGTAATTCATTTGATTTTAATGATGCATCTTCGAAACTGACGATGACATCTTTAAATTCTTTCCAGCTACTAACTGAATCAAAAGTTTGTGTTCATTTTCTGATTATGTCATTATACACCGTTTCAACCTATTTAACACGAGAAAATAGAACTTTTAGCCTGCTATGAAAATGAACTAAAAAATTTCAAAACAATATTTCTTAAGACTTTATATAAGGCGAATGATTGTAAATGCAGAAGATATCAATTAAATTCTAAACAACAAATTTCCTACTATAAACTTGACAAATATGGGTCTTTTCAGAACAAGGGAATCAAGGCATATTAGAATACAAATGATATTTTCAAAACGCATGGCCCCTGCGCAAGGGTGACACGCATAAATCGAGAAATGGTCCAAATTTTTTTCTTTCCCTAATCCTTGCGTGAATTTTGCTTCACTGTCTTCTTCGTTGTTTTTGCACTTTCTGCTTCTTTACATGCGTTTTGGAGTCTTGCTCAACAGGTTAGCCCAGACTTGTGCTCATAATTCTTTTAGAGAGAGTTTGAATCTTTGATAGTTGTTATACTTCAATATTAAAGCTTTAAAATAGAAATTTTTTTTAGAACTATTGAAGCTTATTAATATTTCACACCTTCTGGTTTCGCTATAGTTTTGGTGGTTGACTTAGATATTACCACAATTATATTCCAGATTTTCGTTGAATTACATTTGCTGAGTTAGAGCTTCTCTTCACTGTTGTAATATAGTTGGCTATTAAATCTCAATTTAGAACGTTGGGAAAGCTGCAAATGTTAAACTACGAAAATTTTATTTAATTATTGTGTAATCATGACATGAGAGCAAAAATATAACCCCAATTTGCATTTTTGGCCTAAGTACAGAAACAGAGGGAATGATGACATTATTGATCATTGGCCCGTAAAACACATGATCACTTCTCTGGCTTTCATTGAAATTTGAAATTAAGCAAACTAAAGGATGGAGTTACTCTGCCTTGAATGTCATAGAGTGACCATAGGCTAAGCCATTGCCATAGCTTGTCCTTGTCCAATGCTGGATGGTTGTCATTGCTTGGGTCCACACTGTGAAATTTCCAAAATACAAAGCCATTAGTGCCCCCCCACTAGGAACTCGAGAGTCCAGGGTATAGGTTAAACCCTTTGTGAGATTTGGGGTTGTTTAGGATGCCAGAGTGAGCACCCAAGATAGTCTCAATTGTTGCTTTGCCTTCAAAAACTTACTAATGTTTGGAGTTTATGCATTTCACTACCCTTGTGACAGAACATAGTAATATTTAGTATTAAGTGACCATCTAAGGTTAATATAAACTTTTATGTTATCTAAACATCCGTTTGGGATGTTCTAGTTGATGGTGTTTTCATAGGTAGTCAATGTCAATCTAAGCTCTTTACAATTCATTGGTGCCACTGGTGCTGCAGGTGGTTTTAGTGTGTGAGCTCCATTTGGGCATAGATATAAGTTTCATAGGTACGATCGAACTCTCTTGGCTAGAAGTTTCATATGTACAATTGCTTGTTCTTACTATCATGCTCTACTTTAGTCAGTTGTTTTTGCATATAGTCTCAATATATGCTACAAATTTGATTAAACAAATAAAATTTAAGCTTGTATGGTTTGTAATTTAGCTTGTACAGTTTGTAATTAATTAATAAAATGTTATGAGCTTAATATCATCTTCTATTGCTCTGCCTAATAAGTAGACAATTTAGTATTTCTTCTTCTAACATAGGGGTATCCAGGATTACAAACATTGTTATTGTGATGCAAAAAACATTGTTACATTGTAAGTTATAAATTACCTTTGCTGAATTGAAGGTTATATTTTTACAGTCTAGTAGAATACTGTTTGACTTTGATTTACGTATTCAAGTGGTATATTTTGAATATGCACAGCCTCGATTGTCTTCTTGGAAAACAATGGCCTAAGTTTAAAGAAACAAATAATTGTTAATCAGTGATATATGAGAAAACATAAAGACGCTTGACACATTACCTCTTGTTGTTGACCTAAATGAAAAGTTAGTTCGTGCTCCTTGCACAAAAGTTGGAGAGCATAATTTAATTGCAGCATGCAACTCCTTAAGTTGTCCCCACTTTAGCTGCCTTAATAGTCCTAAAATTATTAAAAGCTATGGATTATTAACGAGTACTTTATTTATATAATTTTAGAAGCGTGCAAAATATGGTACTCACCATATTCTTCAAGAGGAATGTAATTTTAGACATTGACATGATTAGTTTGAGATAACTAAAAGGCTTACGTAATTTCCAACACTAAAATTTATAAGAAATATATATTTACATAGAAATATAATAACAGTATTTGATGAGGATTATACCATGTAATAATTTACATAGCTTCCATTTCTTGCAATATAAAGTGCTACTTGAAATGCAATGTCTTCAGTAGACCTTATAATGGTCATTTTGTTCTCATTCATTGAAACATTGTTAATGACTAATGCAATTAATGTAGCACAATATTTCTATTACGATAAAAAGATTTTGCGAAATCATCAACTTGGATTCATCTTACAGCCATAAGGATGCTCTAGTACCCTCCTCTAAGTTTGGTTCAGATTGAAAACCCTAGTATTTGATGGTGTCAGTTAGCTTTGAACCCTGTCCAACATATGAACATGGGGCTGAAAATGGTGGACATGAACAGCCTAGATCTTTTAATATTTTTTGCAGGTCAATTTTGTTGTTCTTTTACTTTCTGCCCAATAATCCCTGAAGATTTTGTGTACGACTAGAAGCAAGAAATTCCATGCTTTGCATATTACATATCACAAACATAATGTTAAATTAGTATGATGTCTCACTATCACAAACATAATCTACTTATGCAGATTGTATGGGAGCCGTACACGCATACGCTAGGCTCCTTACCTGCGTATTGCACTGCTGGGCAGCATATTTGGAGGGCCGAGGTGCCGTTGATATTCTTTTGGATAGTGGAGTGGCATCATCCTGAGCGAGTCCTCCGTCAGTTTGGGATGAAGCAACCAGTTCCAAGTGTCGTGGATACGTCGACTACCCTTCACAAGATATCCCTTCAGGGTAAATGGGAGAAGAACTGGGAGGTAGAACATGATCCCTTTATTTGGCAATGGGCCAACCGAGTGAATGTAGTTCGCGGGTCCGATCTCCTAGACGATGATGATACGTATCTCGTTGAGTACATGATGTGGTACAATCGCCACACAAGGCGGTACATAACACCAGAGTCTGCGTATTGGGAACTCATGGTGAGGCAACAATTCCTATTTTATGGATGAAACCATTGTTGGATTAAATATCCTCAGCAACTTTATCATGCATGCAAAAGTCCACAATAATTATCGTTGTTACATCTCTATAAGTTTCTCTGTCATTTTGTTTTAAAGTCAAAAATACTGCATGACATGTCATTATGTTTTAAAGTCAAAATACTGCATGATTTAAGTTGTTCATAACAAACTGAATTTGTCTTGATCCAATTTGTTTGCATGAGGAATGGTTAATGGGCAATGACTAATGATGACCACACCTTTGTTCATATAATTACATTCAACTTTTAAAAAGGGTGGGTTGGGTTGGGTTTTATTGTATTTTATTTTATTTTTTGTTTATTTTTTTTTGTTTTTGTTTTTGGTTGGCTTGTACTTTAAAATGGACGGTGCAACTCTGTGTAATAGTGATAAATTCACATTTCATGATAGTTTAGATAGCCTTTCCTCCAGGACTGATTAATGTATTACATATTCCTTGATAGATATTACCTCTAGGATTGGGAAGTCCCTTACTAAACTGTTGGTAGAATGCAATTCCCAACAGCTTAAAGGTCATTTAAAATCTTGCAAGTATGCAGCAAGGAGATGTGCATTTATACTAGATTCAAGTATGATATATGTTCTAAGTTTTTGGTACTTCCCTTAATTGAAACTTGAAGCTTGCATTTGATATTTTCAATTCATTTGATTTGGGCGTGTACGTTAGGAAAGAATAACTTCAAAATATGTGTCCTGATTGCAATGTGATATTAATGGAGTTGTAAATCTGGTGAAGCCTAGATACAGAAGTGAAATTCTGATATTTTCACTTATGCTAAGATTGAACTTATGTACAACCAACTATACGTGTTTTTTAGAAGTATTATCTCAATGTTTAGATTGCATAGCAATAAACATAACAGGAAACTGAAAATTCCTGAGTGTTGGGTTGAAACTATAAATTTTTGCACGGGGGGGCCAACCCCTATTTTTATACACTGTCTTTTTAAAGATGCTTCATAATTATAAGTAATATAAGGATTTCATTAGCTATGTTTGCTACTTTTTCTTTTGATATTGGAACAGATTTATCCAAGTTTTGCATCATACTTGCGTTCTTGCTTTTATGACGCCCTTGTTTTGTAGGTTCGGACGATGATTAGGTCTATACAGAGGTGCGATGAAGGTTCTGACATGCACACTGACCTTACATTTACACTAGAGCTTGTGGAGGAGCTAGGCCGACTTAAATTGGCAAATGCGCTTGCAGAAGCAGTTGACATTGATACACAGGCCCCAGTTCGTGGCGGGCAACGTGGTGGGTCTCGTGGGGGTGGACATCGTGGAGGTGGTCAAGCTGGTCGCAGCCGTACGATCGAGTCGGCTCCCATCTACGAGGAAGGGAATGAGGAGGGTGCAGAAGAGGCATGGCTTGGCACTGATTGGGTACTGTCTGATGACGACGGCAGGACACCGCGATGCACACTTGGCGATGGTGCTAGGCCATCCCATAGCGTCGATCATCAGGGCACTGTTCCAGACCACACTACATCCCATGGTGCTAGCACGGACTTTGAGGGCCCTCCTCGTATGTCGCCCCCAGTTTTCAGTGGATCTGCCCATGATGGTGGATGCATATTTGTCCCCACACCAGGCATGCCCACCCTACCTCTAGTGCATGTGGACCCCACCATGTCAGCTCCATCTCAAACCCCCCACAGAGAGGCTGTACAGATTGAGCAGATACCGGCTGAGGACATTGAGCCGGTGGAGGCTTTGCGGAGATCGCGACGCCCGCGTGCGCATGCTCCCGATTGCGGGACTGGTGATGGTATGTACTTCGTCTACACTTCCCATCTTCTTGAGCTACTTGTACTGTGCATTTGATTGATTATGTTAATTTAATTATGCTATTGTGTCTGATGAAACAGGTAAGATTAGACCTGTCAGGGCATATGGGCGGAAACGAAAAGATCATTAAATGCCTTAGTGTATGCTTATACTTCCTGCCTATAGGTGACTGCATAGTTACGTTTCACTTTTCTTCTAAAGTCGTATTTTTTTTTTTAGACCTAACTGCAATGGTGGACACGAAAAGGCCATTGAGCTGGATTGTCCTTGTGTGCTTATTCTTCATGTGTATAGGTGACTGGAATAAGCATACAAAATGTTCTACTAATTGGGGAGAATCTTGGTGGCTGTGCATCTATTTCTGGATCATTGCTTAGGGAGAATACTGGCTGTCAATGTGTTTGTTGTCAAGAAATTGATATTTTGGAGAAAACCCATAAGGCGTATTGTATTTATTGATGTATTAGGAAGTTTTTCTGCACTTGGAGTTTTGATTGCAATTTGACAAATGTCTGGATTGGTATTCATTTGAAGCCAAACTTTCTTGTGTTTTTGTATGTTGTTAGCTACAGTAAAGTGGGTTGTAAGAGAGTAATTTGTTTTTTTATTTTTGTTATTTTCGTGAGAAACAAATGTGTGGTATTGTTGATAAGCAAGAAGAAGTAATTTGATACTTTCTGTAAAAGAGTTTGATGACGAAGTTTATGCGGATCAATGGCAGAACCAACTCCTTTGTAGCAAATCATTTATCCGAGTCTCTACAATGCTTGGCTAGGTATGTGTCTCTCTCCTAATTTTCTGATTCGCCTTCCCTACAATTCCTAGATTGGTACATCCTCCTTCCCATTTTCTTATTTTTAATCTCCTTTAAATCCCCTCCTCTCTAGAATGATTAGATCTGTGTACATTTGATTAGAAGTTCGTTAGTAGGAACTTTGGAGAATAGAATTTATATTTTTTTTTTCTGAGTTCTAGAACAGCTCACAATATAACTTACCCAAAGCTGAAAACGGCAAAAATCTTAGTTATGTGTGCATGTTTTGTTCCTTTCGCTTCTTGGGGTTTGTAATTGTTATTTATCATTGTATATATTACCTTTTCATTTTGGTAGCAATTTGGGAACCCAATGAGAAACATTTAATTGATTATTGATTTTTTCATCAATTAGCCTTCTTATTTTATGATTTTCAGTATATATATATATATATATGTTGTGTGTGTCATTGGCCAATGAATCAAATCTTGTCCATCATTTGCTTTAATGAAATGATGGAGGCGTTAATGAAAAATTTGCATACTGTTTGAATGTTACTTTTATTGTTTGTGTATTGCCGTTTTTTGGGTTTGAATTATTATCTATGCTTACAAAGGTATATGCATTTTTCTCAATAATTTTCGGTTAGTATCTAATGTCTCCTTCACCACAGCACATTAAGACGTTGGAGAAGTGGCCAACCTTCAGAATCCTGGGAGGCTCATAAGGCAGCAATCCAAGCACTCATAAAGCTGCCTTCAGGCGAGCTTGTTACAGGTATAATATGATTCAGTAGATGACTGTTCTGCTAGATATTGTTTTAGATTTTGTTGGTAGTTGGAACTGGTTACATCAGATTGGAATGCATAGATCCAACTATGTCTTTCACTATGAACTTATGGGGTTCATTTTTATGCTACCACGATTTTAGGTTCAAGTGATACAACTTTAAAACTTTGGAGAGGAAGCAAATGTACACATACTTTTGTTGGGCATACAGGTATTTTTTCCATTTATTTGCCTTCATTGTGCTTTATATATATATATATATATATATATCCTTATCTGCAATGTGTTGAAATCATGTGGGAATGAAAATAATTGTAGATTTTGCAAACTAACGATGCTGTAAAATTTTCTTCTTACATGTCTGTTTGGTGATCATCAAACATATTTTCTTTAAGCTTCCTATAAGTTAGAAGTGGAAGAAGCATTTAATAAGACTTCTGATCTACAAGTTAGCATTAATTGACCACACTCTTGACATGGGTAATCCTCATATGTTTAGTGGTTTACATGGTTTGATTGCAAAAAAATTTAGACATGATGATCCCTCTTTGTCTCCTGTGGAGTATTTGGTGGGAAAGGAATGCTTGCACTTTTGACGGAAGTGAGATTGATTCTTGATTTGAAGTTGCTCTTCCGAACTTTATCTAAGCGGACTAATGCTTTGGCATTCATTACCAATCTGATTGGTTTTGTATTTATCTTCACATGATTGAGAGTTATGTTATTTGCTTCAAACTTGGCTTTATAATATGGCTTTATATATCATTGATAAAACAGATCAAATATAGGCTGATGCACTTGTTCTGAGGGGGATCAGTTGCACATTTGAGGAAGGGCACAAAATACGTATTGTTGGCAGAATTGGCAGTGACAACACCACTCTCATAGAGATGAACCTATTTTGTCCAGTGGAGCTAGCTAGAGGGAAGATATAGTAATGTATCTATTGAAACCTGTAGTATTCCATGTAATGTTCACTTTTTACGTAACTTTTAAATTTTAAGTGTTCATTTTTTTTCTAATTCAGAATAATATTACAAGGTACATCATAATTTTAGGGTTTTATTTACTGTGTTTGGGATTCAAGAACCTTTATATAGCTGTGTTATTTGTTTTTTTAGTTGGTTGGTGTCAATTTTTATTCATGGTCATTTTGTTCTGGACTTCCTATATTGTGGCTATTAAAATTTTCAGAATTGACTTGAAGAATTTAGATAATTTTCTAATGTTGGACGATTTATCATGTATGAATAATTCCAATCCTATCTTTTTTAAACTTTGAATTTTCTTTGATTGGTATGGATTGCAGTGAATCCTCCAACGAGGAGGATTTCCAAATCGTTCATGTAGAGGTTATGCAATTCATTGTTGTTTTTTACGTCATGTACATTCGTTAATCGTGGCTCATTGTGTATAGGCTGATCTAGTATTTTGTAACTACACAATAATGGACTGCAGTGAATCAAATAGACGGGGTACGACCAAAGCTGACTGAATAGGATCAAATAGAGTAAATAGAATGTAGTACACCGATTTTCCTAGAAACCACAGTGGACCGAATAAGACCAAAGTAGATATAATGGACCGAATAAGACCAAAGTAGTCCAAAAACAAAAATAATAAGGTTATTTTTCCGTATATACATATCTGCCAGTGAAACAATTGGAAAACGATGACATTTCTACTTAAAGCACACATGAAAGTAGTTACTTGGAAGTATACATATCTTACTAAATACCACAACAAGAAGTCGTACTTTTGCATTCATGCATCCGTACGTTGTCTCGTGGGTGCATCAACTTCATCATCCCCCACAACATGAGCCACCACTTCATTCAACATGTTTGCACTCAACGTTGCGATCCTCCTTGTGTGGTCACGCTCCTCAATGGCAACTTCCAACTGATACCTTAATAAAGTGTGCCTAATGTCTCCACTGCCATAGTTGGTTCCTTCGCTTTGAGAAGTGCTAGGTGGAGTTGAGGTTGATATGTTTGGAGTTTCCCACGATGTAGACGCACCACCATGCACGCCCATACCATTACCATGCAAATACTCCATGTATGCAGCTTCGGCTTCCCTTCGATCTTTATATGATTTGTGATTGGCGTTTGGGAATTTATGAACTTGTCTACTCGCATCTAGCCAACTGTCGTATATGCTTGGAACACGACCGTTAAACACAACATAGGTTCGTCCCATCCTGCTCTACAAACACGCAATGGTGGGAATTCTTTGCACTAGAATGTGGCTGCACCTTCTAACGTGTGAAGTGCGCTTTTGTAGAGGAAATGGGGCTAAAACTCGATTCTATAGAAATCGAGTTATAGCATGCGGAGTTACATGTAACTCGACTTCTTATTAACCGAGTTTCTGAAATGCCGTCATTTCAATATGTCTTGTCAACAGTAACTCGATTTATGTGGTATCGAGTTTTATATAAAATCGATTTCCTTAATATCGAGTCATATTGTCCCCCTCCCCACATTTTAGAATCCATGCACGTGTCTGGCTCTATCTGTGTTGAAAACCTTCACTGTCTGGTCTCTGAAAAAGAAAGCCTATGAGGTGAACAAAGTTTGCTAACTCTTCTGCCATTTTCCTTGTCATTATTGCATCCTCACCAGGCGTGCTGTTGCTGTGGTCCCCTTCTTCTTTGTTCTGGCACATCTTCCCTGACAGGTATATATTCACTTACATAACTACTTATAAATGGATTGACTTACATAACTACTTATAATTTGGATTGCTTTCTACAACTGTTTTATTCTGACATTATGTGTGTGTATATATATACATAAATGTATGTATGTATAGATATATGTATATATAGACAAACGTACTTACCCATATCATAAGATGTATATGTGGCATTCCCAAATATATGTATACACACACACACACACACACACACACACACATATATATATATACATGTATGTATGTGTGTATATGCAAATATATGTAAATATAAACAAAGCTACCTACCCATATATGATCACATGTATGTATATATATATATATATACACACATGTATAGGTATGTTTACATATAATGTATGTGCTTAGGGCACCAATTTTTTGAAACATTTTGTTAGGAATTGCAAAAACTGTTAATGCATTGAAAATCCTGAAAAAAATTGTCCAAGAAACGATTAATTATTGTGTGCTCTTATGACTTATGTGAGAATAATCTTATATGTGTGTGTGTGTGTGTGTGTGTGTGATAGTGACATTGTATACATATTGTTCCTAAATATGTATAGATATAGTAATGTATATAATAATTATTTTTGAGAATTCTTTTGGGAAATATGTATATAATCATTCTAAATAAACATATATATAAACAAACATTGTACGGTGAATTCATATGATGACATATGCATTCATTCATACATATTAACAATGATGTGTAATGTATACTGAGGTTTAAATTGTATGGTTCTTTCAGTTCTGAAAGGCTTTACTGTGTGGGTTCTGAAAAAGAAAGCCTGCGAGGTGAACAAGTTTTGCTGACCATGTTTGCATTTTCCTACTCCATATTGCATCCTTACCAAGCGATATTACAAACACCCTGATTCTTTGTTGTGGCACGTCTCCCCTAAAAGGCCAATGTTTGTGTCCAAACAAATCAAGTGTGTACACCTATAATTAGGATAGCATCATAGTGCATCTGTAAAAGATTAATTACTGTTGCATTAACATAACCCCCTATCTTTTGCATGATAACCACAATTAATTGTCCTTATCCAAGTCTGGCATGGGTCGTCACTGCTTCTACGTTTACTATGATGGGGAACAGTATTTCCATGACTTGCATGGGCTGTCCTATAAAGGCGAGTCAGTGAAGCAGAAGTTCATTGAGTTGAAATGGGGAACACACTTGAGAAAAATGCACCGGAAGATAATGGAAGCTCTACGGTTGGACAAGGAGTCACATAAGATATCCATTGTGTACCGTGCCCCCCAGATACTTGTGAGTACTCAGGTTGTCTACAACTCAAATCCGTTGGGTTGCGATGCTGACGTGGACATGATGTGGGCAGTGATTAAGCGGAACCCCCAGTTCATAGCGTCCGACTTGTATGTAACTGTTGAGGCTGTTGGGTTCCATGGTAGTGCAAGTTCACAGCATGCCAGTGGGGTGGAAGAGCCACACTCATTGTCGGTTGACGTGCATCCTCCCTTTGCCTATGCCACGCCTTTCTCCTACAATAATCAACCATGTAGTGCGGTTGATCATTTGGACAACACCAAAGTGGTGGGCGCCACCAATACACATGATGTGGGAGGGTCTACTCACACATATGAGCATGTCCAAGCTGATATAGACGGGGAAATTGATATTGATGCCAGCCGAGATGTGTATGAAGAGTTCATTAATACTGATGGACCAGTGGACGACGCGGAGGTCTTAGATGTACCACTGATCGAAAATAACGAGGAGGATTGCCTTACAATAGTTCCTATCCCAGAATGGTTCACATCAAACACATGGGACAATATTAATGACCCATCACCTGCATTGGGTACAGGACATCTTACAAGTTGGCATAAAGGTGACCACCCAGCAAGGGGGATGCTATTTAAGAATAAAGCCTCTGTTCAATATGTGTTGACCCTCTACTCTGTGGAGCATAATAAGCAATACAAGGTCATCAAGTCTGACACCAATAGGCTGGTAGTGCGGTGTAAGAATGAGGCATGTCTGTGGTCAATTCGGGCCAATTGCAGCAAGAAGCACGGGATGTGGGTTATCAGTACATGTAAGGGTCCCCATAGTTGCTCATCCCTCCAGCTACCAACTGATGGCCGGATGATGGATTCAAAGTTTATCTCCATTGCACTTGAGAAGTATGTACGGGAAGACCTAACCCGAAAGGTAAGGGACTTGCATAGTATGTTGCATGCAAGGCATGAGCATGATGTAACTATGTACAAGGTTTGGGAAGCCAAACAAAAGGCAGTTGCACGTATTTACGGGGATTTTGATGAGTCGTACGCAGAATTGCCATGATTTCTAGCTGCATTGTCTGATGCAGATCCGGATACTATGACCACATTAAAGTGTGACCCCCATGTCCGGAGACTTGTATATTCAACTCCGCGTTTTGGGCTTTCGGTCCGTGTATTAGAGGGTTCAGGCATTGCAGGCCGGTGATAAGCATAGATGCAACGCACCTCTATGGCAAGTACAAAGGAAAGCTGTTGATAGCAATGGCAACAGATGGTAACAACGAGGTTTATCCACTCGCATTTGTCGTTGTCGAAAGCGAGAGCACGGAGACATGGGGATGGTTCTTGGCATGCCTGTTGACCTATGTTACAGACCGCACCAATTTGTGTATAATATCCGACAGGCATCGTGGGATACAATCATGCTTCAATGACACCACTAGGGGTTACTTGCAACTGCCCTTAACCCATCACCGGTATTGCCTCCGCCATTTAGTAAGCAATGTTAACACTAACTTCAATAATGTGCCGTTGAAGAACTTGGTATGGAACGTAGCAACTGCGAATCAAGTTAGGAAGTTTGAGAACACCATGGATTGCATCAAGAATGTCAACCCGGCTGCGTACGACTATCTTAAGGAGGTAAATCAAGAAAAGTGGACACTTGTACATGACCATGGGCACCGATATGGGGCAATGACAACCAACCTGTCAGAGTGCTTCAATGGGGTACTTAAGGGCGCACGTAGCTTTCCCATAACTGCAATGGTGAAGTTTACATTTTACAAGGTGAACTCATACTTTGACGAACGTCGAAACAAAACCCTAGAGAAGTTGGAAGAGGGGCAAGTGTGGTGCAAATATGCCTATGACAAGTTCGAGGAAAATCAAGAGAAGGCGAAGCTCCATATTGTTAGAAGGATGAGTGCGCAACAATGGTTATATACAGTGGAGACACAGTCTTCACTGTTGAACACTGGCGGGGGAGATCACACCCATAGGGTTTCCCTCATAGACATGACATGCACGTGCGGCAAATGGGAAGCAAACAAGATCCCTTGTTCCCACTTGATAGCAGTTTGTGCCAAACACAACCATGATGCCACTGAGTATATGGATCATTTCTACCACCTTGAAGAACGGTATCACAGCTATAAGCCTATATTCCAACCACTAAAAGATAGGTTAGAATGGCCGGAGCCAGCAGAAAGGAGAACCGTGATGCCAAACCAGCGGTTGATCCGTGAGAAAGGTCGGCCAAAGTCCACGAGAATCCGCAATGAGATGGATGACGAGGATAGGGAGTTGCCAACCTCATTGTGGATTGAGAATGGACCAAAGTTGAAGTTTGGGTTGTGTCGCCAAGAGGGTCATAACCGTCGTACATGTCCAACTCGAAATGTGGCTTCAACAAGCCATGGTGCTATGTAGCAGGTACCAATTACAAATCATAGTAACAAGGGGGTATCATAAGTTATTCTTCTTTACATGTTTAGATATTACATTATATGAGTTATAATTAAGATGTGGGCAGTAATTTGTAGATCGGAACCATGATAGTAATACCATTGTATCAAATGTAGCTCCACTTTGGGCAATCTTGTGATTACTTCTTCAAGTAGTTGCAGTTAGTCTTAACTCCTACATATTACCATTCCAAGTCTTTTGTCCCAGTTTTGGTGTTCTTTCAATCTTATTGTTTGTGGTGTACATATTCTAGTATTCATGAGGTCTCTATTTCCCTAACTGTATATGTTTTGCTGCAGATTTGTAATTGTTGCCAAGGTGTAACTGTAGATGCTCCTCATTTAAGCAGGCAAGCCTGAATGCTCTTCTATATTTGTCAATTCAATTTACTAATTACCATGGGTTGTATACTAATTTCTGTGTTGGCTACTCCTCAGAAAAGAGGCAACTTCTGAAGAGAACAAAAAGAAGGTGTCACTCAAATGCTATGACTCCATGTTTGCCTAAAACCATTGTTGGCGGATGCTGTCGAAGTTTCAACTTACAATTGTGAAGAATGTTTAAAATGCAGAAATTGAACTTTTTATTTTTGTACATCAACTGATTTAAATGCATAGAGGCTCTTTACTTACAAATAAGCTTGTATGTGATTTTTTTATTCGCGTAATGCAAATGGGGGAATGTTACTGATGGATGTGGTTGGTTATGATTTGTATGGATGACTTGTTGTTCACAGCATGGTTGTCAGCAGGTCCACTTTTACTATGAATAAGCACGCCAATACTGAATGGGTGTGAACAGTGCAAGTCGCAAGCAAAACTACAAGTAGAAAGGTTATACTAAATGAAACTCGATTTTCCAGTTAACGAGTTACGTTGCAGTCCATTTTCAATCCCCTTCGACTGTATCCATTCTCAATTCTCAAGTATCTGGGTTACTCGATATCTCCAGATCCGAGTTACGTTCAACATAACTCGATTTATAGGGTACCGAGTTACGTTGGAGAGCACTCTACACAGCTAGATTCCTCTTGGACTATATCTGGACCAGTCCAAATAGCTGGAGTCTAGTCAAGGTAACTCGATTTCCTGATAACCGAGTTATGTTGAGAAGTACTCCCTATCTATAGCTTTGAGATACGTTGAAGACCATTGTGCACACTTAGATTCCTCTTGGACTGCCTCTGGACCAGTCCAAATATCTGGGCTGGGTCAAGAAGCCCAGTCAACGTAACTCGATTAAGTTATTACCGAGTTATGTTGAAAAGAACTCGATATCTATAGCATCAAGATACGTTGAACACCATTGTCTACGCTTAGATTCCTCTTGGACTGCCTCTGGGCCAGTCCAATTATCTAGGCTGGGTGGGGAAGCCCGGTCAACGTAACTCGAGTTACTTATTACTGAGTTATGTTGAGAGGAACTCGACATCAGTAACATCGAGATACGTTGAAGACCATTTTCTACACGTAGATTCCTCTTGGACTGCCTCTGGACCAGTCCAATTATCTGGGCTGGGTCAGGAAGCCCAGTCAACGTAACTTGATTTAGTTATTACCGAGTTATGTTGAAAGGAACTCGATATCTATAGCATCGAGATACGTTAAACACCATTGTCTACACTTAGATTCCTCTTGGACTGCCTCTGGGCCTGTCCAATTATCTGGGCTGGGTGGGGAAGCCCGGTCAACGTAACTTGAGTTACTTATTACCGAGTTATGTTGAGAGGAACTCGACATCAGTAACATCGAGATACGTTGAAGACCATTTTCTACACGTAGATTCCTCTTGGACTGCCTCTGGACCAGTCCAATTATCTGGGCTAGGTCAGGAAGCCCAGTCAACGTAACTCGATTTAGTTATTACCGAGTTATGTTGAAAGGAACTCGATATCTATAGCATCAAGATACGTTGAACACCATCGTCTACACTTAGATTCCTCTTGGACTGCCTCTGGGCCAGTCCAATTATCTGGGCTGGGTGGGGAAGCCCCGTCAACATAACTCGAGTTACTTATTACCGAGTTATGTTGAGAGGAACTCGACATCTGTAACATCGAGATACGTTGAAGACTTTTTTCTACACGTAGATTCCTCTTGGACTGCCTCTGGACCAGTCCAATTATCTGGGCTGGGTTAGGAAGCCCAGTCAACGTAACTCGATTTACGTACTACTGAGTTACCTTCAGAAGAACTCGATTTCTCTAGCTTCGAGATACGTTAAGGACGTTGTCTACAGTTAGATTTTGTATAAGCGAGTTATTTGCATGTAACTCGATTTCTCTAGTATCGAGTAATTCTACTTTAACCTGATGTTCAGGATATCGAGTTACTTCCAATCGAGTTACTTCCAAACCACCACACACAACATGGATTCCTCTGAGATACACTGCGCACAGCATGGACTCCTTTTAGTCCCAGTACACATAACTCGATTTCATAGTAATCGGG
Source organism: Quercus lobata (assembly GCF_001633185.2). NCBI lineage: Eukaryota > Viridiplantae > Streptophyta > Magnoliopsida > Fagales > Fagaceae > Quercus > Quercus lobata. The sequence continues at coordinate 26,560,024 of NC_044910.1, read as the reverse complement.
TTATGTGTATGACCAGGCCACTATTTAGTGCTCAAACGTACGAAGCAGCAACTGTTTAACTTCTTCTGAGCTAAAGTTTGGAGAACCAGAACAATGGCTTCTCAATGGCGGAGAGACAACGACGATGGTCCTGCTGATCGGTCCCCACACTTTTTCAAGATTATTCTGCCGAATGCTGTTCAGGAAGGAAAACTTGTAAGTATGCTCAAATTTATAAACTAGATTCCTCTGAAAATCATAGGCTAATACACTTCGTACACTTCATCTTCTTTATTTGTGATTCTTGAAAAAATGTACATTTGTTACATGTAGTCAGAAAAACTTTCATTTTGCAATACGTAGGTTACACTTTAAGAAGAACACAGTCACATAACAGAGTACTTTTGCATCGAACACTTTTATATGAACAAAAAATGAAACAGGGATAAGCGCATGGTAGAGATTGAGGAAAAATAAATACAGAGCAAGAGCAGATGGCATTTTTTTGAAAATGTGATAGGGCTTATAGGGTCACCATAGATGTATAAATCAATTTAAACTGTGAAACTGTGTCCTGGGATCAAACTAGGATACAGAAATCGTTCACTCTTTTTATCATTTGTTTTTTAGAGTTCACAAACTTATGAAGTGGCTAAGTGGCAAAAATTACTACGTCTAAATCCAAATCCTGCCCATAAACAAAAGTGGGTCATCTTCAATGTTTCCCCAACACCCCAAAACCAAATCACAGACACATTATCAAAATACAACATTTCCCCAAAATTTTTTACATTTCAACAACAACAGAGAAATGTAAAATGTTGACAGCTGTTGATGGTTATTTTGGTTATAAGATTAGGTTGTATAATTTGGTTTCAAAATTCATAGGATTTGTTACTATTATAGCTATTAAATATAACGTCAATGTTGCAGGATTACATTTTATTTTGTTTGATTTTCTTTTCTTTTTTGTGTGGGGGTGGGGGGCTGTAACCAAGAAGTATTCTGCCATCATTCAAACTTTTATTTTCTAGCATTGTGTATAAGGATTGATTGCATGTGTTTATTTCCCTAGCCTACATTTATGTTATGGAGATTCTTTTTACAGCGGATTCCAGATAAGTTCGTGCAGAAATTTGGAGTGGACCTGTCAGATATGGCCTTTCTCACTATTCCAAATGGTAGAAAATGGAAAGTCAAGTTGACACAACATGCTGGGGGGGTTTGGTTTCAAAATGGTTGGTCCAAATTTGCAAGCTCTCATGGTGTAGTCGTGGGGCACTTGCTGGTTTTCAAATATGAAGGAAATTCACAGTTTCATGTACTCATATTTGATGCCACTGCAACAGAAATAGACTATACTTTAGACGACGAACTCCAAGTTCATAGGATCGAAGATGATGAGAGTGATGACAGCTCTATTGAAATCATCAAACACTTTTATAGGGGAGAGGGTTCAGGTTTGAATGTTACACTTTTGTAAGCAACTGGTTGATTTGTTTAGCATGTTTACTATTAATTTTATGTGCATGACTTCGTATTTTCAACTTCTTTCAGGATCAGCCCATCCTAAGAAAGATGGTGGTGTAGCTAAAAATCTTGTTATAGCCAATGCTTTTAAATCAGAAAATCCCCTTTTTCACTGTTATCATGCGTCCATCCTACGTTAATGGCAAGGATCGTGCGGTAAGCTTTTAGCTTCACTAAAATGGAATATTTTTGTAATTTAGAAATGCAACTCCCATTAACTATCATTTTTCATAGATCAATTAGAAAGATTGTCACACTAGATACTTGTGGCTGGACATTTTGTTGGTAATGATTTTTTCTTATTTGTGTTTTTAGGTGAAAAGATGTAGATAAATTAGATACTTGTTGCTGGAATATATTTGTTAAATATCTATTATTGTTCCTTGTACAGAGTTTACCCCAAGACATTATCAACTACTTACCAAGAGACGGGTTTACCAAGGACTACACCAAAGCAAGTATACTCCCTGTCAAGCTCCAGATTGTGGACCGATTATGGCCTGTGAAGCTATACATTTATGAACGAAGTGGGGCTTCATCATGTGTCGTATCAGCTGGTTGGTCTACATTTGTGAGGGAAAATAGTTTGCAAGTAGGAGATGTTTGCGTATTTGAGCTGATTATGAGGGACGGTGTTGTGTTAAACGTCCACATTTTCAAGTGCCAAGACTAAGTGGTTAGGGTGGATGCAAAGTGATGATATATTATGTGATGTTTAGACTGTGTTTACTTTGCAACTTTACTATTCATCCCTATTTTGTTCATCCCAGTTTGCAACTTTATTGATTGGGTACTTTTGTGATGTTTAGAGTTTCACTCTTGGAAAATTTTTAATTACTATGATGAACTTTCATATGTATTTTAAAATGAATGTGATGCTGTATTTTTTTCTGCGCTTTTGTTTGGATTTTGGCCTTTTTGTATGTCATTCAATTATATTACATTGAATGGCGACTCTTGGATTTTATTTTAGGGGGGTCAACATTGTTATTGCTATAGGATTTTGTTCTTTTCAGATGACATTGTTGTATGTTTTGTATATATTGTAACACTTTAATACAATAACACCATGTGCAATAATTTTTAGTCATTATTTTTGATGTTTGCAAATTTAGATCTTTAAAAAATAAGTGAGAAGTTAATCCATCAATTGTGTCAATCAATATAATGTGGCAAATTGAAAAGCTTGAAAAATATCATTGTTTCCTGAGAAACCTTTGTATCTTACAAATGAATAACACAAAATACTGGTGAAATATGTACCAATACGCTATTTGCAGCCAAATTTTCCACGGCTCCTTTGCCAGCTAAAAAACCACGACCAAGAGGACTGTATGGAACTATTCCAATGCCAAGCTCCCTGCATGTACAAAAACATTAAAATTCGAGAGAGCATACTCATGCTTCTGGATAAGATAATTAAATTATATTGAAATCAAATCTACACAAAATGGATGATATTTTTTTTTTGTTGCAGTAGTCCTTCAAGACACCAAAATTTATAGAAAAACATCATCTTTGAACTAAACAAACCTGCAAACAACATCTGTCAGACTCCTGTCATAACTGCTGCCATTAACTGCTTATGAAAGTGGGTCATCCACACAGCAGAAATGCAAGTAATTCTATCATTGTCATAAGGAATCATGAGTCTGGATTATTTCTAAATCCATTTTCTCAAGAAATTTTCATGAAAAAGAAATTTTCATGAAAACTGTGAAACTTACATTTTATTGGAAATCATACCACTAAAAAAAAAGTAAATAAAAAATATTAAATAAAAAGGCTCCGCATGATTTTTGGAACAACTTAGAAGACTACTTGTAGCAGTCCCAAAATGGCAGAATGATGACACTAGAATTTAGGGCAGCCCTACAAATTTCTTATTGAAGGCAGGTAATGCTTACATCACATCACAAAAATAATCATGAACGGCAATTCTTTATGTAAGTTTCAGCACAATACCTTCACCATATTGTACAAGGAAATTGAGGATCAGACACATGAATTGAGGTATCATAATTAACAAGCCCAGTCAGATATCCATTGTCAATACCACACTAAATTAATGTTGAGAAATGATTACACCTAACAGGAAGATTAAGGAAGAAGAGGTCTATGGGTGAGACCAGTGAAAATAACTCAAGTTCTACAAAATTGAGTAACTCTGCAAATAACTCGCTTTATGATGTATCCATTTATATGCAAGCCCTTACACATAGAAATTGCATTCTTGAGATATTCTACTGCAAATAACTCGATTTTACCGGAGTTCGGTTTTGTGCGAGGTAGCCATATTCAGTTGGATTCCTCTTGGACTGCATCTGGACCAGTCCAAATATATGGGCTGGGTGGGTGCATGTGTACAACGTAACTCGATTTTCCAAATCTCGAGGAATTTGAATTCTTGTGATTGTCCATTGCACAGAACTCGATTCAAGTAGAATCGAGTATTGTGGTAGGCCTACCTTTAAACTTCGATTCGTCTTGGACTGCATCTGGACCAGTCCAAATATCTGGGGGCCCAGAAAAATAACTCGAGTTATGTATAATCGAGTTATTTGAAATTAACTCATTGTCTGCAACATCGAGTTATGAGAAAGCCGTTCCACCATTAACTGGATTCTTGTTATTTGTGCTACACATAACTCGATTTACAGACAGTCGGTTTATGTGCAAGCCCTTGTGCTGAAAATTTGATTGCATGTAACTCGATTTCCTGAAAATCGAGTTATATGGACATTACAATCTATTACCCATTTTTATTAACTCTTCCCCAGTTCTGCAGAACTTGCAGCTGTCCGAAATTACATCTTCGATTGCTCTCGCTTCATCCGGCTAGAACCCACAATTTCCCGCGCAAATTCGTCGAGGATTTTACATAGTAAGACTCTTTTAACGGTTGCTATCTTTCAAATTACACATTGTTGGTGCATTATTCTCAAATTTTGCATTTTGATGTTTCACACTTCTATGTCTATGTCTATGAAGATTGTGATGAAATTGGGTGTTTGGCTAGTCAAATGCATTGTTGTTAGTAAGGTTGCCTATGTCATAGGTTGTTTTCCTTCCACAAAATGAACTTGCCAATGGCTCTATATGTGTGTGGTATAGATATATGCTGGTTGTATGTCTGAACTGTACATTGTGCAATTTATTTTCTGTTTTTTGTAGAAGCTGGTGAAACTTACTACATGTAGCTACGAATTTCGAAAATATGTCAGTTCCTAAATCCACTTGTATGTTTCCTATATAATAAGACTTCTGTTATATACTCTAGGTCTCTAACTCCAAATTATTGACTCAGACCAAAATGCATTACAATTATTGCACGAACTAAACAACCCGTGGATAAGAATATTGTTTTTTCATTGTGTTGTTGTAAACTGCTCTAGACAATATATTGTGTGCATGATTTTCTACACATGGTATCTGGTTACTCTTCAATTTTTGTTCTCTGCTTCAAACTTCATTTTGGTTCTGTTTTTGTGTGAGCTGATCGTGTTTGCACTACTGACCATCGATTAGTTATGGGTCCGAAGAGGACTAAGAGGGGAAAATGCAAAGCTGCATCCGAACCTAAAGTGGTGTTTGATCAATTAAGGTTCCTCACGCCAGAAAATGAGCAAACCTTTGAAACCTTGATTAAGCGTAGGCGTATTTGGGGAGAAAGGCAAAATCAATTTACAGGAACTGCATCCTTTTGTTTGTGAGAATCTACAGTCTACGCATTGGCTGTCCCTATGTACAAACATACAACCCCCTCCAGCTGACTTGATTAGAGAATTCTATTCGAATCTATTGGTGCATGAGGATCTTGGTGGTCACAAGGTGGCATCGTCCATACGTGGTGTACCGTTTACAATAACTAGGGAGCACGTATCTAAAGCTCTTGATGTACCTATAATTTGTACACCTACTTATCCAAACTCTATATCTCCTTGTATTGATGATGTTATGGATGTTCTTTGTGGACGATCAAACAATCGGGATTCTGGCCGAAGTATTAGCTCAAGTGAGTTGACTGAGCTTAATTATATCTTCTTTAGGATAGCTTGTCACAACATTTTCCCTATCTCTCATATCCATACAATCCCTGTAGACAGGTGTATCTTGCTTTACGCCCTTGTCACCAATAGTTCCATTTGTTTTCCTTCCCTTTTCATCGAAACTATTGTCAAGGTGCGTAGGAGCAAGTATAAGAGGCATGCTTTGTTTTTCCCAGTTCTCATCCATAGGGTCCTCAAATATTTAGGATTAAAGAACTTTCCTTCCCACGAGTTGGTTCACATCCAAGCCCCTATAGGAGCCAAATTTCTGAAACAGCGAACTGCCCAAAAGAAGGTTGTCGACCTCAGTGTTGGTCCATCCAACAAACCACGAGTACGGTCTACTACTGGAGATGTTCAAGATGAGGACATGCATGGGGATCCCACATCTGTTGTTGCCGAGGATGGTGATGATGAGATAGATGTTGACACTGTTGATGCAGCGCATACATGCCCTCTTCCTCCCTCTCTTCATGCTATGATGGAGACCATTATGACGACTCAGGCAGCCCATAGTCAGCTTCTACATGGTCTTCTTGCCGAGGTTGGAGCTATGCGAGCGGACTTAGCTCACTATAGACGTCCTGTTCCACCTTCTACACCATCTGACTCTTGATGATTCCCATTGGGTATTGTACCCAAGGGGGGGACGATTTTCAGTTCGTGGTTGCTATAACATATTTGGGGAATTGTATGGCAGTTCTATATTTTGTTATTTTAGTGGCAATTTTAAGAACATGGTATCCGTTGAAAGTAATTTGATATATTAATATGATGGTTAGTTTCATGCCCATCGTTACTATCATTAGTATTATTGAAATGGATGTAATGGTCTAAGAATTTTTTATGTTATTATGTGATTCTATATAATATCAAGTAGATCCAAGTCTGTGTGTAAATAACATTTATTTCATAATTCTGTACGACGCTCACGTGTTTTTAGATTATAGTAATTATTAATACAAATGGAAGGTTTTGTGAAAGCACAATTCGTTTACAGGTTTTGATATTAACGATGAACCACCTAGGAGATTTTCCTTGGAACAATGGCTGAAGCTATATCTTGACTTCAGGCAACTATTTTTATTGGAGGTTTTGCTGAGCTTACATGTATTTTCCACTAATTGGATATTTTTGTTGATCTTAAATCAGCAATTATATTATTCTGAATTTGATCCTCGCCTGGACTATTCCTCATGCATCATATTTTCATTACAAAATTTATTGATGAAACCTTGCAGTGCAGACTCATCGAAAAAGATAAAAGCGACACTTGGCATGACCTCATTCACTCTAGCATTAGGTCTAACGGATTTTTGTTAATCAAATATGAGGAATCCAAACAGGGGAAGCCCCTTACATAATATATTAGATAACAATGAGCTGAAGATAATAAACATCGTGAAGTTTAAGTATGTTGTGAAGGACCAAACACGATTAAACAGATATAACAGTGAGCTCGAGCCACTAACATCAAAGTTCTGAGAGTAAAGTGGTGCTTTCAACCTGTAAATGTGTATGGGACGTGATTGTTTGAGAGCTCAATTTCAGTGTTCAAGATGGTTTTACCATGTGCAATCTCTTCTAACCAACAGTCACGGATTATGAGAAGAGTGTTTTGACTACCATCCTTGAAAATGACCAACAATAATGAACACCCTGATGTTTAATGTTTTTACGAATGACCAAACACAATTAAACAGATATAACAGTGACCTCAAGCCACTAACATCAAAGTTCTAAGAGCAAAGTAGTGCTTTCAACCTGTAAATTATTATGGCACGCGTTTGTTTAAGAGCTTAGTTTCAGGGTTGAACATGGTTTTACCTATGTGCAATCTCTTCTAACCAACAGTCACGAATTATGGGAAGAGCGTTTTGACTAGCATCCTTGAAAATGACCAACGATAATAAACACCCTGATGTTTAAGATTTTGTAAAGGACCAAGCACAATTAAACAGATATAACCAGGAGCTCAAGCCACCACCAACATCTAAGGTATAACAGATGTGGTATTCAGTCCAAATTGGGCCTCGCTTCAAACCGACAAGTCTTTGACCACGATGTTTGATCGAATAGTCGAGTAAGTAGGTATTCCCTCAAATGCAGTCTCACATTAATTGGCTACGATTACAAGAGAAATTTCAGTGTTTCAGCCTGTGGCGCTATGTAATTTGTAAGAGTGATGGTTCTGAGACCAAAGTGATGCTTTTAACCTGTAAATGTTTAATGACCAAAGATAATGAACACCGTCATATTTACACACCATGATGTTTACAGACATTCAAAATGACCAAATCACAGAAAACACTGTGATCTTCATAATTTATTTTGTGAAAGACCAAACATAATTAATAAATTAATATTGCGAACTTGCTGGTGAAAGACAAAACACAATTAATATAGCGAAGTTTGAAGGTGACCAAGTTCCAACTCTAAACACACGTCACCAGCCTGCTTCTGTAGCACCAACTGTAGTCATATCAAACTCCTTCAATCGCAGCACATGCGCCAACAGACGCTGCTGCTTAGTCAAGTCATGTTCGGTGCTCTACACGATGTGGATACCCAGGTCGACACTGTTTCACACCCACACTCACGTGAATACAGAATTGTGAAATTGGATGCACAGATGTCTCATTTACATCTACTGTTGCAACTACTGCCCACCTTTGATGTGACATTAGGAACATTTAAAATCCTGTTCATATAGCGTTTTTCCTGAAGGGTTTGACATGACAAGGCCCTAATAAGTGAAATTGTAATGCCTGGACCGTGAAATGAGGTTATAAATGCACCAGTGATATAATGTTAACTTTCTACCCCGCTAACTTCGTAGATTGATTAAGCTATGAGTCGCAATGCCTCAACATCAAATCGTACAATGCGAAACAAGTTTGGACCTACTTCAACAAATGCATCATCACAAGTTCCAACAGATCAACAACTACATACATACACAGACCACTATGGAGGAAAATGGGTTGGAAAGAAAAGAGATTTCGTTAATATGCCAATATACACATATGAGAGTCTTAGAAGCGTCGGACACATCATGGTCGGCAAACCTACAAAACTAAGTACAGATACCACCGCAATAGAGTTCACTATAGCAGAACCACCATGGTCAACCCTATACGAGAAGAGGTGTGAGTTAGAGGTGTATTGTCGATGGCACGGGTTACGAGTTCCTAAGGCACGCTCTGCCGAGTTACCTAGAGATGAACCTGCCAACATACTTGCTCGTCTTGAACAAGAGAACAATCAAATGCAAAGGCGACTAGACCGTTTTCACGCAATCCAAAAAGCTAGGAAGCATCTAAAGGGGAAGGCGCAAGAGCGAGCCATGAAGTCTATTAATGAAATTACTGCGTTAGATGATGAAACAGATATTTCAGACTTCTCAGATTCAAGCAATGATGATTTCCAAAAATTTCTACCTACGAACATTAGACGTTGTTGTTAATGTCTACACATTATGTGCAATACATGATGTTATTGTTAATGTGTGACAAATGATGATTATGTATGTTCAACTTTTGCAACTCTAAAGATTAACTGTTTATTACTTTTGGCTAAGTTTATGTGAAATCACTTTCTCATTTTTTTCATACGTGTTCTTTGTTGCTACATTCAAGTAATGTGGGTCATGGACGAACAATGTCCTTTGCTTTGTAATGTAGGGAAAACCTTAGGAAGTGAAATGCCTCCAAATTATATTTATTGCACATTACTTGTAGGAAAATTTAATAGATTCAATACATACAGACTGATCCAAACCACATAGACCAACCGCGCATATGATTCAATAATACGAATAATTCTTTTATATGAGTTGTTTGAGTCACGATATAATATGCACGTATCTGTGTATCTTAGTTGTAATAGTGTCCTACTTTATATAGATACATTACATAAAGACTCGTCCAAACCAGACTAACCACTCACTCACTAAAAATCCATATGGCTCACCCAACACACTCTCACAACGATATTTGGTTTGCTTAAAAATAGGGTAAAGGCCTAAAAGCCTGATCAGCCTTTCAAATGTTTCATTCAAGTTATTGGTTTGTTGTAGCATTGCTTGAAGCTCCCTAATATTGCAATTGTGATGATCGGAAGCCATTGATGTAAAACTTGGAAGCATAGTTTTCTTCATGTAATTTTACATTGATGTTGAGAAAATGTAACTACATTTTCTACCTGCAAAGACTCCCTGAAAAGTTTGTAGGGAAACAGGGGGATAAAACTCTCTATTGTTGCTACACTCACTGCTCGTAATACTAGCATTTGGCAAGTGAGGTTGGAAAAGGCTAACACAGCTCGGCACTGTTCGGCGAAGTCATGTTCGCAGTTCTGCATGTGCTGCTCAACAACTCGACACTATTGAACCCTGTCCAGTCATATCATCCATGCTCACGTGAATAAACAGATATGCAACATTTTGCAATGCACTATTTTCAAGGATGCAGAGGACCCTTCAAAAGTGTAAGCAAATTTTTGGGGGTAAGCTGTCCATCATTGCTACACTTGATTGATGTAGTTCTGCATGTGATACTCAACATCTCGAAACTATTGAACCCTGACCACACGTACCCATCCCCACTCACGTGAATACACATATGTGCAACCCTTTGCAATGCACCGTTTTCGAAGAGGCAGAGCATCCCTGAATTGGCTATGCATCAATTTTGGGTGTGAGCTGCCCACCATTGGTACACAGATGTTGTTCGTAGTGCTACATGTGCTGCTTAACAGCTTCGCACTGTTCAACCCTGTCCAGTCAATACACAGATATGCCTTCTTTTGCAATGCACCGTTTTCAAGGATGCAGAGCATGGCTGAAAAGTTCATGATACATTGAACACAGCTCAGTATTGTCTCAACAAGTCATGTCAGATGAAGCACAGGAATTCTGAATAGTTTTGAACAAGACATACCAAACTGGTCAGAGAAAAGTCTTAAAACCACATCCATCAGAAATAAACCATAGTAGTGATCAAAGTCCCTAATTAAATATAAGCATAAACATCACTAGTTTAAATTTTAAACAAGTTATCCTTGTCCAAACTCTGATGGTCAACCAAGTGAAATATTGAGACACTAATCACAACAGGAGTCCTTTCGATCACCTCATTGGCAGTGACATCTCCTTTTTTCTAAATTATTGTCTTTCGAAAATGCAACCCAGCCTTCCCCGAATCTCATTGCTTAATATGTTTTGATGGAGGGTAATAGCACAAGACATTGATGTGTGACAAATTGCTTCCCAATAATATACTTGCTTCCCATATATGTTTCCAAGCCATATTTAAGAGAACATCATAATCACATTATGTATAAAGGCTCACCATATTATGTGGCCACGAGATACCCATGAAAGAAGGATTTTTAGGCTTCAATTTTTTGCCTGCTTGGATTGCTCTCTCTCTCTTCCTCTGGACATAATCGGTAATTTTTTAAGAACAAACTTTTCTCTGACTTCATGTTTTATGGGTTTGTACATTAAGGAAGAAATGTTTGTATCATCTTCATCTAAGTTTTTGATATTTTTACCTGATGATCTTCCAATTTACAATTCTTCCTACGTGGATATTGAATCTCAATGGCAGTCTTATCAAATATAACAATATGGAAGCTTCAATTTCCTTCATATCTGAAGACTAAAAAATAACCATAACAGATAGAATGGTATTCAGCGAAATCCTGCCAACCATTACAAAACCTAATGTTGTTATCAGCTTTCTTCAATCACACTTGCCAAATTCCACCATAGGGAGCAATGACTGTAGCTACGGTGGATAGCTCAGTATTGTTGAACCCTGACCAGAAGTACCCATCCACACTCACGTCAATACACATAGCAGCGCAGAAAATTTTGTGCATCAATTTCGGGTGTTATTGGTCCTATTGCTACATTGATGTTCGTAGTGCTGCTCAATAGCTTTGCACTGTTGAACCCTATCCAGTCATATCACCTACACGCACGTCAATACATAGCTATGCATCCTTTTGCAATGCAGCATTTTTAAAGGATGTACCTATAGCATCCCTGAGAAGTTTATGATACATTTAACACGGCTCAACATTGTCTAGTCAAATCATGTCAGATGAAGCACATCAATGTTGAATAGTCTTCACGTGAATAAATACGCAACCTCTTTTGCAGTACACATCACCAGCCACTACTGTAGCACAAGCTATAGCCATATGAAACAGCTACCTCAACGAATCACATGCACCAACAGACGCCACTGAACAATATACTGTCAAGTCATATCATCTTTATTCACATGAATACTTATAGTCACATCCACCTGAATACTTGCCCTTGCAAAACCCCTATATAAAGTCCCATTTACATCTACCCTTGCAAAATATCTACACATACCGAAGTCCCATTTACATACATCTACCCTTGCAAAACTTCTACACATACCGATCTAAAGTCACATTTTCCAATGTCAATGTGTAATTGGATGCTACCTCGTTTTCCAAATAACTATAGAACGCAAAGAGATTCTGACGAGAGAGAATACTATGCCGGATTGCAACAGGAGTGGGACTTTCGCATGAATGAGTCCAACGCTCTGCACAATGATCTCCTGCAACTCGGAGCGCCTCTTGTCAAGCGTAGCTCGCTCACACTGCCATGACAAAACATGCACCAATATAAGCGTGCAGTGACGAAAATAAAAAAAGAGAACAATCTTATAATACTTCGTAGGTCCAGGTATCATATGCTACAATTGGCGGAGGAGCAAGCGTTGCAACAAACAGGCAACTCACTCCGGCAAAACGTAACAATGTCCTCAACTACGAGGACTACCTATCAGAATGAATGCCACTGTGGTGTGTGTGTGTGTGTGTTATGTCTATGGTTAAGTTAATAATGTTAGTGTAAGTAATTTTATGTTTTCTGTGTTATGTCGTACGTGCTTATTGAAAAACATCATGTGTGAGAATATTTGACTTTTATGACTTATGTGAGAATAATCTACATTACAAATAACGTGCATGCTTCTCATAATCAATAATAAGGTTTACATAGTACAAATGCAACCATACATATAACACATAGTTAAGCAAAATAGTTCTCCAACAAAATCTAATTACACCACGACACGACACGATTACTCTTCATCTGACATCTCCACGTCTGACTGATAAATGGGATCAGCAAGAAGTGATTGCATGAACTGCGCATGCCCGTACCACCCTTCCTACACTGACTCTCGAATCTCGACTTGGGTCCGATATCGATTAAGACGTATCTTTATTCGATTATTTTCTTCTCTTATGCGGTTCAATGCTTTACGAAGTTCGTCGATGCTGTCTCTGGGCATTTGTGATGCGAGTCGCTGAGGCACTGGCAACTTAAAACCAACCAACTCATTATAAAACATTTGTTGTTCACGAAATAACCAAGCCCACTCCTGTCTCATGGTATTGTGAACGTAAGCACTATTTCGCAAATTCGGATTGATTGGATAGCTGAACTCATCTTCCAATACCCAACAACGACCCATAGCAGTGAACACATCATGAGGCCTATAGAGTTGTGGGTTGCCAGAACCAGACATTGACACTGAATACAATAACACCAAATGATCAAGTTAACAGTGTGTATCAACTGTTGCTAAATAATGTAATCCTGCATAGAATGGTACACAGCAAAGACATTCATAAAATTGTGTACTATTGCATGCTAAAAATGAAATACTAACACTAACACCAACATTTGACCATAAACAATAGACATTGTTGGTAATGTCTACACATTGTCTTCAACACTAAATGTTGTTGTAAATGTCTGACCAATGATGATTATGTGCAATACAAAATGTTGCTATAGTAAAGAAATTATTTCATTCTCTTCTCACCAACGTTTACTACAACAAATAACCAAAATCACACCAATGTACTTACTTCACATTCATTCAACCCAAAAAATCAAAATTTAGTACAATATCAAATGAAAATAACATTGCCCTAAAATTGTGATGTGAATTTTTTACCTGAGGTGATACAAATTTCAATTGAGTTTGAAGAAAGCCGCTGTTGATCCGTGGAGGAGTTCCAACTCAGTTCAGCAGAAAGCGTCCTCAGTTGAGCAGAGAGCAAGGCACACTGAGTGGGAGAAGGTGTGCAGAAATTATAAGAGAATAACTCGACTTTACGGATATCAAGTATACTTTATAACTCGATATTACAGAATCGAGTTACATTGAAACACTCCACCTGACACAAAGACAGTACGAAATCAGGGTTTATAACAGTATAACTAACTCGATTTTTAAAAATCGAGTTACGTAGAGATTCAAAAAAAAAAAATGCCAGCAGTGCGGGAAAAACCTGTATATAACTCGATTATAGGAGTATCGAGTATTTCATATAACTCGATTTTAGGATTATCGAGTTACAAAAGAGGGGCATTTCCCTATTTAGTTTCAGAATGAGGGCACAAAGATGTTTAATTTCCGAAAAAAGGGCATTTGCCCATTTTGGCCATTTTTAAGTCATCTATCTATCTATCTATTCTATTCTATACTATTTGGATTCCTAGTTTGGTTTTCAACTTTTTGCGTACAAAATACATTTGCACAAATTCTTAAACTCTCTAAAATACCTCTATCATTTAGTTAAATAATTTTAAATTAAAAAACACAAACTGGTTAAAAGAGTATTTTAGTTTTCCTAAGTTTTAGGTGTGTTTTTTTTTTTTTTTTTAATCTTATCCATTCAGCCTAAAACTTAGGAAACTATCACTAGCTCATTTTTAAACATTATTTCACATTATCTTATCTCTTTCTTTAAAAAACAAAATACACACGGTTATTTATATATTACTTTTAAATATCATAACACTAAACCAAAAAAAAAAATTATTGCACATGCAAAGTGCGTGTGATGAGTCTAATATTATATATTTAATAGTAATATGACTTAGTTAATATTACCTAATGAGTTATTTAAACTAGCCTCATCACATACGCTTCACGCATGCGATGAAGCTTTTTTTATTTAAGAAAAAAAAAAACTCTATGTTTTTATTTTATATATATAATTTTTATTTTGAGAATCTAATTTATAAGTGGATAAATCAATTTGAAAATTAACAGGAAAGTGGTTCTATTTTTTAGGCAATATTTTAATAGGAGTTAAAGTCGCATTTTTACCAAATTGTCCATTAGTTTTATCTCTACTTAAACATAAGAATATATGGGCATTTTTGAACTAAAAAATGAGGAATCCAAGTAGGAGAAATCTATTAAATAGTAGTATAGATATAAATAAAAAATGAGGATCCCAAACTGAGGAAGCCCCTTAAATAGTAATATAGATATATATAAAATAAAAACACATGTTTTTCTTTTTACTACAAAATAGGACCACAAAGACTCATGACAGGAGAGTGGTCCTATTTATAAGTGGATAAATCAATTTGAAAATTAACAGGAGAGTGGTCCTATTTTTTAGGTAATGTTTTAATGGGAGTTAAAGTCGCATTTTTGCCGGATTATCCTCTAGTTTTGTCTCTACTTAAACATAGGGGTGTTTGGGCATTCTTGAACTAAAAAAATGAGGAATCCAAATAGAAAAAGCCTCTTAAATAGTAGTATAAATATAGACAAAAAAAATGATGATCCCAAACAGGAGAAACCCTTAAATAGTAGTATAGATATATATAAAATAAAAACACATGTTTTTTTTTTTTTTTTTTGCTACAAAATAGGACCATTAAGACTTATGACACTCCTGGTTGTATTAATAGTTTTAAATGTGTAACATTAAATAGCCTCATCACACACTTCACGCGTGCGATGAGGCTTTTATTTTTTATTTTTAAGTGGTCCTATTTTGTAGGAAAAAAAAAAAAACTATGCTTTTATTTATATATATTTATATAATTTTTATTTTGAGAATCTAATTTATTTAATTCATTAGTGGAATAAAGCAATTTGAAAATCAACAAAGAGTAGCCCTATTTTTTAATCAATGTTTTAGTGGGAGTTAGAGTTGTATTTTTACTGGATATTCTTTTAATTTTGTCTCTACTTAAACATAGAGGTTGTAGGGTCACGTTTTTCAGGCCAAGCCCAAGATGCATGGGACCTTAGACCAGTGAGCCCGATACAATGAGTTTGTAGAGAATGGGCCAAAAAGTTGGGCTTTTGTGTACGGACAATGATCATCACGATGTCCCTCATGGGCTAAGTTTACCAAAGAAAATTGGTCATCGGCATGATCCAAGGAGCTTTTCCTGGTATCCCTAGTATGTTGTGGGGGGGGGGGGGGAGGATCCCCCTTTTTGTTTCTCTTTATCCCCTTTTTATAGTCATTTTCTTCCTCCTGAATGGGGTCCCTAGGGTAGATACTTGTCCCATCACTCTCTCCATTCAATTGTTGGGAGTGGTTGTTGGGACAGAAAAGTATGGCTCTGTCAGGCACAAGGCACTGAATGCAATAGTGGCAGCCTTTCCCTTAGATACTTCCGTTTTCTCTGTTGTCCTTTTTTGCTTTAAAACTTTTCCTGCCCTGTGGAATGATATGGAATGTCGCTACTAGTGGTATGCTGCCTCTTTTTCCCTAGGCTATATCTCAGTCGAGGAGGATTCTCCCCTAGCCGAGGAGGGGTTTTCCTTAGGCTGGGCCCCTGGCCCAATGTAGACATCGACATGGGCCTATTAGTCTTTTACCCCCCCTACAATAGCCCCTTAAAATCCTGCTGTCCGGCTCCTTGGACAGAGAGGAGGGTTTTGGTGACATCGGGCCTTTGTCACAGTTTGCCAAATCTTGCCCTCCATTAATGCCAGAGTCTCTTCAGTTCCTTGGCTACGAGACGCGCTTTAATTAGGGCCGTTTCACGAGGTGACAGCCTTTGGAACTCGAGCAAGAATGATCTCATTTGTAATTCCTTCTTGGGGTTTTAGGGCGAATTGATTGCCTCCAGATTCATCCCCTATATAAGACGCACAGTGGGAGATAGTCCCCCTTTATTTGCAAACCCTTGAATTTTTCAGGTTTCTAACTCCTCAAGTGTTCCCAAAGTCCCTACTATGAGAGTGACTGAGATTTAGGGAGTGAAATGATCATGGTTAAGGTGAGAGTGAAGGAACCA
Organism: Quercus lobata; assembly: GCF_001633185.2. Classification (NCBI taxonomy): domain Eukaryota; kingdom Viridiplantae; phylum Streptophyta; class Magnoliopsida; order Fagales; family Fagaceae; genus Quercus; species Quercus lobata. The sequence goes on along the minus strand of NC_044910.1, from coordinate 26,543,344 downwards.
AACCCTTTTCAAAAGCCTTGGGTGTCCCCGAGATTCAAGATGGCCCGGTCAGGATAAGGGAGACAAAGGCTCAAGACCTTTCTTCTCCTCGACAAGGCAAGAAAGGAGCCTCTTCTTCCTTCAGCCAAAATCCGAAGTAGGTGGAGGTCGCATCAGATTTTTGGTGTGATAGCATTGGGACCTCCATCCGGTGCCATATGTCATACACGTAAGGGTCTAGATTTCCCATCACCGGTATCATCCGTGCTTGCTCCATTGCTGCTAGAATGATACTTGCTCGGTTACTGCTAGAGTAGGTATGCGGATTGGGCATCCTCGCTTCTTCCTCTCTTCCATCATTGGTGCCACCCAGGTGCCTTCGCTTCTTCTTCTCTTCCATCACTGGTGCCACCCAGGTGCTTCTGATTCTTCTTCTCTTCCATCACTGGTGCCATCCAGACTTGCCTAGTCGTTGTTAGAGCAAAATTAAAGGATCTATCGTCCCCGTGTATTCCTTTTTTATTTTTTTTTAGTTAGCTTATGATTATAAGCTTGTCTAAGCCCTTTTATGCATATTGTAGTATCTCTTTATCTAATAGAAGATGATTTTATTGCATTTTACGTATCTTTTCTCTTCTGTAATAATTATCTTGTGAATGGATGTGCTGGTGCCTTTTCTTTCGAACCATATGTAGAACTAATGCCTTGGTCGGTAGAGTTATTACTTTGAATTTATCGAAATCGATGAGCACAACAGTGCTGACTTTAAATAAGTTAACTATACAAGAATAACCGGGATAACTACCGCACGTTTTGTATTGTGAACAGGGTGACCGCCTAAGGATGTGTAATTCGAAATGAACCGTCCGAGGGGGTTGCTGGATATTAGGGTTCTTTTCTGTGTTTCCGATGATAATCGTACCTTTAACTTGTTTTAGTTGTATGGTCCGAGGACCATGCAAGACCTTGGTTCTGTCTAGCACTTAGGCTTAGGCTCTTACAGTGTCTAGTTTCCCCATAGGCTAGAGTCCAAGGACCATGCAAGGCCTTGGTTCTATCTAGCACTTAGGCTTAGAATCTTACAGTGTCTAGTTTCCCCATAGGCTTGAGTCCGAGGACCATGCAAGGTCTTAGTTCTGTCTAGCACTTAGGCTTAGAATCATACGGTGTCTAGTTTCCCCATAGGCTTGAGTCCGAAAACCATGCAAGGCCTTAGTTCTGTCTAGCACTTAGGCTTAGAATCTTACAGTGTCTAGTTTCCCCATAGCCTTGAGTCCGAGGACCATGCAAGGCCTTGGTTTTATTTAGTACTTAGGCTTAGAATCTTATAGTGTCTAGTTTCCCCATAGGCTTGAGTCCGAGGACCATGCAAGGCCTTAGTTCTGTCTAGCACTTAGGTTTAGAATCTTACAGTGTCTAGTTTCACCATAGGCCTGAGTCCGAGGACCATGCAAGGCCTTAGTTCTGTCTAGCACTTAGGCTTAGAATCTTATAGTGTCTAGTTGAACCATAGGCTTGAGTCCGAGGACCATGCAAGGTCCTGGTTCTGTCTAGCACTTAGGTTTAGAATCTTACAGTGTCAAGTTTCCGCATAGGCTTGAGTCCGAGAACCATGCAAGGCCTTGGTTCTGTCTAGCACTTAGGCTTAGAATCTTACAGTGTCTAGTTTCCCCATAGGCTTGAGTCCGAGGACCATGCAAAACCTTGGTTCTGTCTAGTACTTAGGCTTAGAATCTTACAGTGTCTAGTTTTCCCATAGGCTTGAGTCCGAGGACCATGCAAGGTCTTGGTTCTGTCTAGCACTTAGGCTTAGAATCTTACGGTGTCTAGTTTCCCCATAGGCTTGAGTCTGAAGACCATGCAAGGTTTGGTTCTGTCTAGCACTTAGGTTTAGAATCTTATACAGTGGCCTGTTTTCCGCATAGGCCTTGAGTTCCGAGGACATGCAAACGCTTGGTTTCTGTCTAGCACTTAGGCTTAGAATCTTACAGTGTCTAGTTTCCCCATAGGCTTGAATCCGAGGACCATGCAAGACTTTGGTTTTGTCTAGCACTTAGGCTTAGAATCTTATGGTATCTAGTTTCCATATAGGCTTGAGTTCGAGGACCATGCAAGGCCTTAGTTCTGTCTAGCACTTAGGTTTAGAATCTTACAGTGTCTAGTTTCCGCATAGGCTTGAGTCCGAGGACCATGCAAGGCCTTGGTTCTGTCTAGCACTTAGGCTTAGAATCTTACAGTGTCTAGTTTCCCCAAAGGCTTGAGTCCGAGGACCATGCAAAACCTTGGTTCTGTCTAGCACTTAGGCTTAGAATCTTACAGTGTCTAGTTTCCCCATAGGCTTGAGTCCGAGGACCATGCAAAACCTTGGTTCTGTCTAGCATTTAGGCTTAGAATCTTACAGTGTCTAGTTTCCCCATAGGCTTGAGTCCGAGGACCATGCAAGGTCTTGGTTCTGTCTAGCACTTAGGCTTAGATTTTTACGGTGTCTAGTTTCCCCATAGGCTTGAGTACGAAGACCATGCAAGGTCTTGGTTCTGTCTAGCACTTAGGTTTAGAATCTTACAGTGTCTAGTTTCCGCATAGGCTTGAGTCCAAGGACCATGCAAAACCTTGGTTCTGTCTAGCACTTAGGCTTAGAATCTTACAGTGTCTTAGTTCCCCATAGGCTTGAATCCGAGGACCATGCAAGACTTTGGTTTTGTCTAGCACTTAGGCTTAGAATCTTATGGTATCTAGTTTCCCCATAGGCTTGAGTTCGAGGACCATGCAAGGCCTTGGTTCTGTCTAGCACTTAGGTTTAGAATCTTCAGTGTCTAGTTTCCGCATAGGCTTGAGTCCAGGACCATGCAAGGCCTTGTTCCTGTCTAGCACTTAGGCTTAGAATCTTACAGTGTCTAGTTTCACCATAGGCTTGAGTCCGAGGACCATGCAAAACCTTGGTTCTGTCTAGCACTTAGGCTTAGAATCTTACAGTGTCTAGTTTCCCCATAGGCTTGAGTCTGAGGACCATGCAAGGTCTTGGTTCTGTCTAGCACTTAGGCTTAGATTTTTACAGTGTCTAGTTTCCCCATAGGCTTGAGTACGAAGACCATGCAAGGTCTTGGTTCTGTCTAGCACTTAGGTTTAGAATCTTACAGTGTCTAGTTTCCGCATAGGCTTGAGTCCGAGGACCATGCAAAACCTTGGTTCTGTCTAGCACTTAGGCTTAGAATCTTACAGTGTCTAGTTTCCCCATAGGCTTGAATCCGAGGACCATGCAAGACTTTGGTTTTGTCTAGCACTTAGGCTTAGAATCTTATGGTATCTAGTTTCCCCATAGGCTTGAGTTCGAGGACCATGCAAGGCCTTGGTTCTGTCTAGCACTTAGGTTTAGAATCTTACAGTGTCTAGTTTCCACATAGGCTTGAGTCCGAGGACCATGCAAGGCCTTAGTTCTGTCTAGCACTTAGGCTTAGAATCTTACAGTGTCTAGTTGAACCATAAGCTTGAGTCCGAGGACCATGCAAGGCCTTGGTTCTGTCTAGCACTTAGACTTAGAATCTTACAGTGTCTAGTTTCCCCATAGGCTTGAGTCCGAGGACCATGCAAAACCTTGGTTCTGTCTAGCACTTAGGCTTAGAATCTTACAGTGTCTAGTTTCCCCATAGGCTTGAATCCGAGGACCATGCAAGACTTTGGTTTTGTCTAGCACTTAGGCTAAGAATCTTATGGTATCTAGTTTCCCCATAGGCTTGAGTTCGAGGACCATGCAAGGCCTTGGTTCTGTCTAGCACTTAGGTTTAGAATCTTACAGTGTCTAGTTTCCGCATAGGCTTGAGTCCGAGGACCATGCAAGGCCTTTGTTCTGTCTAGCACTTAGGCTTAGAATCTTACAGTGTCTAGTTTCCCCATAGGCTTAAGTCCGTGGACCATGCAAAACCTTGGTTCTGTCTAGCACTTAGGCTTAGAATCTTACAGTGTCTAGTTTCCCCTTAGGCTTGAGTCCGAGGACCATGCAAGGTCTTGGTTCTGTCTAGCACTTAGTTTTAGAATCTTACAGTGTCTAGTTTCCGCATAGGCTTGAGTCCGAGGACCATGCAAAACCTTGGTTCTGTCTAGCACTTAGGCTTAGAATCTTATAGTATCTAGTTTCCCCATAGGTTTAAGTCCGAGGACCATGCAAGGCCTTGGTTCTCTCTAGCACTTAGGCTTAGAATCTTACAATGTCTAGTTTCCTCATAGGCTTGAATCCGAGGACCATGCAAGACTTTGGTTTTGTCTAGCACTTAGGCTTAGAATCTTATGGTATCTAGTTTCCCCATAGGCTTGAGTTCGAGGACCATGCAAGGCCTTGGTTCTGTCTAGCACTTAGGCTTAGAATCTTATAGTGTCTAGTTTCCCCATAGGTTTGAGTCCGAGGACCATGTAAGGCCTTGGTTCTGTCTAGCACTTAGGCTTTTGGAGAGTTGTCGCGGGTGTTAATTTCCTTAAAGCCAAAGGTCAGGGTACCCGACGTAGTTAAGGTTCCGTTTAACCACTTCGAAAGACTTCGGCTTAGCCCTCGGCTTCCACCTCCGAAGGGTGTTCAATGAACCGGACCGCTAGGCCCGCGAGAATTAGTCCCTTGACAAGCGCATGGGTGCACACATCTGACATCAGAAGCCCCTTGAACTGCACTTCGTTTAGCGATCCTTCCTGTGTAACGAACATTTCGAAGTGTGGACCTAAGCGGAGGTTGAGCTACGACCATGATGGTGTGTTCTTGGAAATGATGGTGGCTTTCATGCAGCTTGTAGCACCACCAAAGTGGTCCTCTCGAGGGACGTTTGACGATAGGAGCTCAGCCGTGCCAATTGTAGGGTCATGCTTTTTCAGGCCAAGTCCAAGATGCATGAGACCTTAGACTAGTGAGCCTGATACAATGAGTTCATAGAGAATGGGCCAAAGAGCTGGGCTTTGGTGTACGGACAACAATCATCACGGTGTTCCTCATGGGCCGAGTTTACCAAAGAAAATTGGTCCTCGGCATGCTCCGAGGAGCTTTTCCTGGTATCTCTAGTCTGTTTGGGGGGGGGGGGGGGGGGAAGGATCCCCCTTTCTGTTTCTCTTTATCCCCTTTTTATAGTCGTTTTCTTCCTCCTGAATGGGGTCCCTAGGGTAGATACTTGTCCCATCACCCTCCCCCTTCAGTTGTTGGGAGTGGTTGTTGGGACAGAGAAGTATGGCTCTGTCAGGCACAAGGCACTGAATGCAATAGTGACAGCCTTTCCCTTAGACACTTTCGTTTTCTCCATTGTCCTTTTCTGCTTTAGTGCTTTTCCTGCCCTGTGGAACGATATGGAGTGTCACTACTAGTGATATGCTGCCTCTTTTACCCTAGGCTATATCTCAGCTGAGGAGGATTCTCCCTTGGCCAAGGAGGGGTTTTCCTTGGGTTGGGCCCTTGGTCCAATGTAGACATCGACATGGGCCTATTAGTCTTTTACCCCCCCCCCCCCCACAGAGGTGTAGGAGTATTTTTGAACCAAAAAAATAAGAATCCCAAACAAGTGAGACCCCTTAAATAGTAGTATAGATGAGAAAATGTGTAAATCTCAAATTGAAACGAATGAAAATTTATGACACTAAGAGAAAAAAAAAAGAAAAAAGAAAAAAAGAAAAAGCCTCATCGCACACACAAAGCATGTATGATGAGGTTAGTACTACTATTTAAGGGGCTTCTCCTGTTTGGGATTCTCATTTTTTTTTTTTTAGTTAAAAAATACCCCTACATCCCTATGTTTAAGTAAATATCAAACTAAAGGACAATCCAAAAAAATATAACTCTAACTTCCACTAAAACATTGCTTAAAAAATAAAGACACTTTCCTGTAAATTTTCAAATTTCTTTATCCACTTATAAATTGGATTCTCAAAATAAAAATTATATATATAAAATAGAAACACTTTTTTTTTTTTTTTTACTACAAAATAGGACCACTAAAAAAAAAAAAAACATCATTGCACACACACAAAGCGTGTGTGATGAGGCTAGTGTATGTGTGTGTGTGTATATATATATATATATATATATATAGACAAAATTTAGTTACAAAATTGATTGTAGCTTAAGATTACAATATTACTTAATATCTTTTTATTGGGGTAAATTTTGACAAATCCACCATTGGATTACATATTCTTCTTATATCCTCCATGCTTACAAAATTTCTAAAAAATTAAAGTTTATATCTATGTCATCAATAAATTGCAAGTTTTTATAGTTTAAAATTATGCATCAAATATAAGTTTATAGATCATATAACAAATAATATCTGATTGACACAAAATTTAATATATAAATTAAGAGCGTAAAGAACATGCAAAATATGTAGTAATATTTATTTTATTGAGTAAGGTTGTACCCTTAGGCTACAACAAATTTTGTAGCTAAACTTAATCCTATATATATATATATATATATATGAGATTGTGTTCAAGTTACACTTGATGTAATTCTAAATAATGTTACACCACTCATTATTTTTTAATAAGATGCCAATTTTGACAAATCCACTGCTGGATTATATTATTTTCGTATATTCTCCATGCTTGCAAAATTTTATGGTAATCGAATATCAATAGTTATGTCATCAATCAATTGTTTAAATTCAAGTATTTGTAGTTTAAAATAATACATAAAAATTGTGTTTATGGATGAAATGGTAAATAACATCTGATTAGTATAAAAATTGGCATGCATGTTAAAAACATATAGAATATGTAATCCAACGGTAAAATTTCTAAAATATGAATTCAATAACAAATTATTGAATGGTGTAACACTGCTTAGAGTTACACCAGGTGTAACTTAATCCTAACTCATATATATATATATGAGATGGGTTCAAGTTATACTTGATGTAACTCCAAAAGAGTTATACATTTTTTAAGTCATAGATTTCCCAAAGATCAAACGGTTAAAAAAGAAGACATATTTATCTATTATATCAATAAATACTTACCTAATTAATAGTTTCCACATTATCCCTCTCCTCATTAAATATTTCTCATGTCTCTTTTTTCTTTTTATTAATTCATTCTTTCCTTTTTCTTTGAAATTCCTTTTTTTTTTTTTTTGAGAAATTTTTCTTTACAATTCCTCATACATTTCTACTCAATTTGAAAATCAGTGCGGCTACCTGATGCTATTGAGAAGGTTTTTTTTTTTTTTTTTTTTTTGGGTGAGAAAGTGCTATGGAGAAGTTAGTTTCAAGTAGGTGTCCTTTTTTTATTATTTTCTCCAACAAGTTGGTGTCCATTTTTTATTATTTTCTCCTACAAGTTAACGTGAGAACTTAGAAGTGGTTTCGTTGTTACGGATTTACTTGTTTACAGTGGTGTGGCTATTATGAGTTCTTGAAAGTTATTGTTTAGCATTTTGGTTAGTTGTTAACTGAGAGCATGTTCGTTTGGATAAAGCAAATTAATGAAAAGAACAAAATAAAATTTTAAAGGAGCAAGTACTATTCAGTATCTGAATTCCTAACAATTTAAAAAAAAAATAAAAATCAAGTTCAGGGATAGCCATGATTAGATCATTTGAATTTCTTGCAAATAGATTTGTACTTATTATGTCTCTTAACTTATCTAGTACCATTTGAATTTATTGTAAATAGATATGTACTGAAGTTTCTGCCCACACCAAAATTATATGGAGCTCTTTAACGGTTGGAAAGAAAGAAAAAAAATGATATTATGCTCTATGGATAGAAAGAAAAAGGAAATAAAAAAAAAGGTATGGAAAGAATTTAATAAGGAGACAGAGGAAAAGAATTTTTAGTATTAATTAGGTAATGAGGAGAAAATGAATAGTATTTAATGATTTTTTTTTTTTCAACTGTTAGATCTTTTAAAAATCTATGGTGTAAAAAATGTGTAATTTTTGTAAAGTTACACTAGTTGTAACTTGAACCTCTCTCTCTCTCTCTCTCTCTCTCTCTCTCTCTCTCTCTATATATATATATATATATATATAATATAACTTAAAAAAATTGTAAATATGACTTAAACTCTATAATATTATTTTAGATGTAAAATTATTACTAATTAACATTGTAGTTGCACGATTTTCCTGACCCAAATTCGATTGATCAGGTCCTGGCCCAAAGCGCAACCCACAATAAATATTTGTAGAGGATAGGTCAAAGAACTTGGCCTCAGCGTGTCTATTCAGTCTGATGCATGGGCAATATGGTTGCAGAAAATAAAGACATGAAAATGGATCTCTCGCGTATAAGTTTATTTCTTTAGTTCCTTATACAGAAATTTTCTTCCTCTTCTCTAAGGGACTCCACTACATTATATAGTTCCCTTCTCTCATCTCAACCCTACACTTGTTGACTATCTAAGCACCTACTTGAGTGGCTGTCCCATCAGACACCTTCATCTCTCCCCATGTGAGTTGCAAAGGCCAAGGCGGTACTGTTCAGGGGTCATTTCCTCATTAATGCGGCCAAGAGGGTGGTTGGGGCGCAATTAATGTGGTGGTAGCTCTCCATGGGATATTTTGGATTTTATTCATTTTATATGTTGGGAGGATGAACTGAAGTGGTTGGGGAGAGCTCCTCGTATGGGCTTCGTGAGGTCCGAGGAAGAGTTACTCCTCGGACAGGTTTCCTTGGCGTTTATTGGGATTGAGTAATGCTTCATACGTGGTTTCTCTTCGGACAGGACGCTCCTCGGACGGGCCTGAATTTGGAATGGCCCATCATATTGGGCCGGGCCCCACATTAGCCCCTCAAAACTCCGGTTTCTATCTCCCTCCGAGGAGGAAAAGACGGGGTTTTGATATTTGGGAGAGGGTGGAAATAAGGAGAGCGCGTGGCGCGCGTGCGGACCGTTACTTCTGACGCGCTGCAATTTACGAGGCGCGGACATTAACTTCTGGAGGCGTTATGTTCCCTCATCCAACGGTGTGGCGTAGATCGAACGGCTATCGTTTTTTCCGTATCTTTAGGCAGGAGCGATCTTTTCTCTCTCTTCTTGGCTATATAAGACGTCATAGGGGTTCAGTTTCTTCTTTATCTGCATTTCACAAACCTTTGAGGCTTCCAGAGAACTCCATCGAAACCCCAGAGATACACGAACACTTGCGACCGTTACGCCATCGTAGCCGTTTTTGTGAAGCGTTTCGTCCATGAGGGATTCCCAGGCGCCTCATTTGAACGTTTTGTGAAGGTACCAGTACATTTCGTTCATCTTGCTGTTTCAATTTCCTCCTCGGACTCTACTTTTTTTTTCTGAGTCTTTACTTTTGTTCCCCGGTTCAGTCCAGATGGGTAGATTTGAGAAATTAGTTAACACCCCCGCCGCTATGGAGGCTTTTAGGGCTAAATATCACATTCCCCCGGGGGTTAGGTTGCGGTACTGTCCTCTTGAAGGAATATTGACAGATAGGCGTGCGGGAGAAGTCGTTATCCCCATGATTGCCTTTATAGAGGGAGGGATGACACTTCCCATGCGTAGGATTACAAGGGAGTACTCGTTCAACCATAGGTTGACGCCGTACCAGTGTGCCCCGAATATGTTCAAGATACTAGGCTGTGTAGACGTCTTAAACGAGCGGATGAATCTAGGCCTTACTTGGCACGATGTGGCTTATCTGTACGAATGTCATCGCCTCGGGGATGAGGGGTATTATCTTAAATCCCGGAATGAGGACGTTAGGTTGATCTCTTGTCTCCCAATATCCAATAAGACAGTGAAGAATGACTTCCTTATTGCTTCTGGGGAGTGGTTCGACGATATTCATTGTCCAACTCGGGCAGGAAACCCAGGTGCGGCGTCTCTAGGATTGGTCCCTTTTGGGATAGGATTTAGCATTGAGGGGTTACACTTTTTGCTTTCTTTATAATTGGAAGATTTCGTGGACTAATCCTCTTTTCCTTGATTGTTTGCAGATAAAATTCACGTCGCCCCTCGGCTAAACTTTGTGAACGTGCCAGCGCTGAACTACCTTCTTAGGTCGGAGATCTACGTTTCCGAGGACGGGCAGTTGCGTGCTGCCCATCTGGTTCTGGGCTATCAACCCCTGAGCAGTTCTTTCCAGGCTATCGGTCACGCTATAAGGGCTGGTAGTCCGAGGTTGGCTAGGATTGACGTGTCCAGGGACGGGTTCCTAGCTGAACACGATCTGCCACCAGTTGTGTTGCCCGGTGTTAGATATCCCTACTTGGCAGAGCAGCTACCTCCGCCGAACGAGCCTGGTGCTGCCGCTCAGGTTGAAGAGGAAGCTGAATCATCTCGTCTTTCCCTTGAGGCAGAGATAGACGAGTTTCATTTTGAGGAGGAAGTTCAACAGACCCCCCTGGTGGAATTTTCTGATCCTGAAGGAGAGCGGGACCGACATTCTGCAGTTGGTGTTCCTTCCATCGTTATTTGCTCGGACGATACTTCGGACGAGGAGATAGAGCCCATGGCAGAAAAAGGAAAAACTTTAAAGGAGCTGATGGCCTCCCGAGGGAAAGGCCGGTTGTCGAAAGGACAGTCCTCGAAGGCACCAACTCCACCACAGGGCAAGACCCTCCCTCCTGTGGCCCCTACGGATACCTCAGACCTTGGCCTTAAGGTTAATCCGGACTTAAAGAAGAAAAGGACGGCCGACACTCCTGAGGAGGGCGAGGTGGTTGCCCAGCCGACCAAGCAGCAAAAAACCACTCGCGCGCCAAGGAGCAGAAGGGGCAACTCCTCGGAGAGTCGAGACGAGGAGACTCTTGCGGATGTACGTGCTACCCCGCATGTATGGGGCCCCAGATTGGAGCTGGATGGGGTGGCCATCCCCTACAATACTTCGATCCGAGAGTACAATCGGGGCCGGGCAGGCTACGTGGCCGAGGCCTTAGAGCAGCCCCTACTCCTTCCTCGGGATATGGAGGCCTATAGGCGGTTCTCTCAGCCCGAGATCTTTCTATCCCTTAAAAGGGATCTCGCGATGGTGAGTAATCCTTTTACTGTTTCATTAACTTATTTGACCTTAGATTACAGCAATCTTGTTTCGTTTGTAGATCACCCAGCAGGTATTCGTGGCTGAGGAATTTTGCCGTGGTAACAGCAGTCGGGCTGAGGTCGAGAACCAGGCGCGAGCGGAGGTGGAGAAAACCTTGGGGTCCCTCCAGCACGATTACACTGAACTTATGGACAAGCTCAAGGAGTCGGAGAATCGGCGCAAGTCTGCAGAGGCTGGTTTGAAAAGTGCTGAGGCCTAGGCGGAGGACCAGCGCAAGGAACTATTCTCGACCCAAATTAACCTTGCCACCGAGAAACAGGCAGTGCAGGATCTCAAGACCGCTCTGCAAAGGGTCGAGGATGAGCTGCGACGGGCCAAAGAGGAGGCCCAACTGATCCGAGAGGCCACAGAGGCTGAGAAGAGTGCCGCACGCCAGCTCGGGGCCGAAGAGACGGAGGCCAGGCTATCTGAGGAAATCCTCGAGGTATGCCGGGAGTATTGCGATATTTCATGGTCTCGTGCCCTCGACGCCGCAGGAGTTCCTGCTGACTCGGCGCTGAGACTGCCTGAGAGCATCTTCTATCCTAAGGAGATCCGAGCGCATCCTGATGGTGTCCAAGCTGCCTCTGAGCAGGATCTGGCGACGCCTGATGCTGTCCTTGTGCCTGATATGGCGAATGATCCTGTCGTAGACTCTACCATCGAGGTTCCGCCTCCTCAGCCCGAGCAGAAAGGAGATCCTCCTGCTGAGGCTTCGCCCTCTAGGCTTTTGATCTTTGTACTTTTTCCTTTTTTGACCGAGAGTCGTCCAATTTTCCCGCTCTTTTGTAAGGACCTCTCCTTCTAATGTACTCGGAATATCAATATAAAATGTTCGTTTTGCTTACTATGGATGCACGTCAGTAGCGCTCTTCTTTGAACATTTGCAACTATGTAGATACAGATAAACGGTCAAGATAAAAATGGGTTTTTGGGCTGCGCATCTAAGGGTTGCGATGGTGCCAGACTGCGCGCGCGTTATTAAAATGGTTTCCTTTAAGTAGTGATCTCCCAATCTACCATAAGCAATAATTTCCCCCAAGTCTGTGGCCCGAGGAGCCATGTAGGACTTAGGTTCTGTTTAAAGCTATGAATAGTTGTCTTAAGTATTAATTTCCCCTTAGTCTGTGGTCCGTGGAGCCATGCAGGACAAGGTTCTGTTTAAAACTTATATTAGTGATAATTTCCCCCAAGTCTGTGGTCCGAGGAGCCAGGCAGGACTTGGGTTCTGTTTAAAACTATGAATGGTTGCCTTAAGTATTAATTTCCCCTTAGTCTGTGGTCCGTGGAGCCATGCAGGACTAGGTTCTGTTTAAAACTTATATGAGTAATAATTTCCCCCAAGTCTGTGGTCCGAGGAGCCATGCAGGACTTGGGTTCTGTTTAAAACTATGAATAGTTGCCTTAAGTATTAATTTCCCCTTAGTCTGTGGTCCGTGGAGCCATGCAGGACTAGGTTCTGTTTAAAACTTATATTAGTAATAATTTCCCCCAAGTCTGTGGTCCGAGGAGCCATGCAGGACTTGGGTTCTGTTTAAAACTATGAATAGTTGCCTTAAGTATTAATTTCCCCTTAGTCTGTGGTCCGTGGAGCCATGCAGGACTAGGTTCTGTTTAAAACTTATATTAGTAATAATTTCCCCCAAGTCTGTGGTCCGAGGAGCCATGCAGGACTTGGGTTCTGTTTAAAACTATGAATAGTTGCCTTAAGTATTAATTTCCCCTTAGTCTGTGGTCCGTGGAGCCATGCAGGACTAGGTTCTGTTTAAAACTTATATTAGTAATAATTTCCCCCAAGTCTGTGGTCCGAGGAGCCATGCAGGACTTGGGTTCTGTTTAAAACTATGAATGGTTGCCTTAAGTATTAATTTCCCCTTAGTCTGTGGTCCGTGGAGCCATGCAGGACTAGGTTCTGTTTAAAACTTATATTAGTAATAATTTCCCCCAAGTCTGTGGTCCGAGGAGCCATGCAGGACTTGGGTTCTGTTTAAAACTAGAATGGTTGCCGTATTAATTTCCCCTTAGTCTGAGGAGCCATGCAGGACTAGGTTCTGTTTAAAACTTATATTAGTATAATTTCCCCCAAGTCTGTGGTCCGATGCCAGCCCAACTTTTAAGGAGTGCATGCAGGAAGTATTAATTTCCCCTTAGTCTGTGGTCCGTGGAGCCATGCAGGACTAGGTTCTGTTTAAAACTTATATTAGTAATAATTTCCCCCAAGTCTGTGGTCCAAGGAGCCATGCAGGACTTGGGTTCTGTTTAAAACTAGGAATGGTTGCCTTAAGTATTAATTTCCCCTTAGTCTGTGGTCCGTGGAGCCATGCAGGACTAGGTTCTGTTTAAAACTTATATTAGTAATAATTTCCCCCAAGTTTGTGGTCCGAGGAGCCATGCAGGACTTGGGTTCTGTTTAAAACTATGAATAATTGTCAGTAGCCCAGCAAACAGCGGATAATCATGAAAGAAAAACGTATGCTAAGCCATTCTCATTAATAATAATATCTTCTGAGGTTATTTACATTCCATGGTCGAGGTACAGCTTTTTCATCTAAATCTTCTAGGTAGTAGGCGCCTATTCCGGCCACGGATGTGACACGGTATGGTCCTTCCCAATTGGGCCCCAACTTGCCCCAAGAGGGGTTCTTTGCGCTGCCAAGAATCTTCCTCATTACGAGATCACCTGGCCCCAGAGGCCGTGGTTTGACGTTAGCATCATACCCTTGTCTCAGCTTCTGGTGATAATAGGCCACATGAATCATCGCTTTTTCCCTTCTTTCTTCGGCTAAGTCCAGACTCCGTTCCAATAACTCGTCGTTATCGCTTGGGGTAAACGATCTAGACCTCAGCGTGGGAAAGTTGTTCTCAATCGGGAGCACGGCCTCAGCCCCGTAAGTCATCGAGAAGGGGGTCTCACCGGTCGATCGTCGCGGCGTCGTCCGGTAAGTCCATAGGACATGGGGGAGCTCTTCTACCCATCTCCCCTTCGCCTCGTCCAACCTCTTTTTCAGTCCGTTCACTATGACCTTGTTCACGGCTTCGACCTGCCCATTTCCCTGAGGGTAGGCGGGGGTGGAATATCGGTTGATGATTCCAAACTCGCGGCAATACTCCCTAAAGTTTTTACTGTCGAACTGCAGACCATTGTCGGAAATGAGTGTTCGCGGGGTCCCGAAGCGGGTGATGATGTTCTTCCAGATGAATTTCTGGGCGTCCACGTCCCTAATGTTGGCCAATGGTTCAGCCTCCACCCATTTAGTGAAGTAGTCCGTTCCGACTATTATGTATCGCTTGTTCCCTGCGGCCTTGGGGAAGGGTCCAACTAGATCAAGGCCCCATTGTGCGAACGGCCATGGACTCGAGAGGGGGTTGAGAACTCCTCCGGGTTGGTGGATATTCGGGGCGAATCTTTGGCACTGATCGCATTTCTTAGCGTATTCTTGGGCCTCTCTCTGCATGTTCGGCCACCAGTACCCCTAGGTAAGTGCCCTGTGTGCCAGCGATCTCCCCCCGGTATGACTTCCACAAATCCCCTCGTGTAACTCCTCAAGCAGTGATTCGGATTCTTCTGGGTGTACGCAGAGTAGGTACGGTCCAGAATAGGAACGCCGATATAGTTTGTGGTCCTCCGACAGCCAAAACCGAGGAGCATTCCTTCGTATCTTCTCGGCTTCCAACTTTTCTTCCGGCAAGACGTCGTTTTGCAGGAAGTTCTTTATGGGATCCATCCAGCTGTGACTCTTTCTGATCTGGTGGACTCTGGCAGGGCCTCTACTGATGGGACTTGCCTGGGCTAGATCTTCAACCAGGATCACTCGCGGCAGATTATGTGCCGAGGACGTGGCGAGAGTGGCCAGCGAGTCCGCATGGGTGTTGCCACTCCTGGAAATGTGTGTCAGATTGAAGGACTCAAAATTCGTCTGCAGCCGCTTAACTTGTCCCAAATACTCTTGCATCCTAGTATCTCGGGCTTCCAGCTTACCCATCACCTGTCCGACTACCAGTCTGGAGTCCGAGAACGCTTCTATCATTTTTCCGCCCATCCTTTGAACCATCGTCATCCCTTGAAGTAAGGCTTCGTATTCGGCTTCATTGTTCGTAGCCGAGAATCCGAGCCTTAATGATTTTTCAATGGCAGCACCGTCCGGGGATATTAAAACTATCCCAACTCCTGACCCTCTCTGGTTGGCTGCGCCGTCTACGTAGACCTTCCAGTGCGTGTTCCTCCCTGTTGAGATCGCACCAACCGACTTCCCATCCATGTCCCTCTTCTCGGTTATTGTTTCTATGGAGGGCTCAGCAAACTCCGCTACCAAGTCTGCGAGGACCTGCCCTTTGATGGAGGATCTGGACATATATTTTATATCAAAGGCTCCCAAGAGCGCACTCCACATGGCGATCCTTCCTGTATAGTCAGCGCTTCGAAGCACTGCTCGGAAGGGAAGCTGAGTCAGAACGATGACCGTGTGCGCCTGAAAGTAATGAGGAAGTTTTCGGGTTGCATGCACTATTGCCAGAATTGCCTTTTCTAAAGGTAGGTATCGCACCTCGGCCTCATGTAGTGATTTGCTCACATAGTACACCGGTCGCTGCACCCCATTATCATCCCGTATCAGTACCAGGCTTACAGCGTGGGGAGCTACGGCGATGTAGGCAAACAGCACCTCATCCGCCTCAGGGCTGGACATGATGGGTGGTCGGGACAGGTAGTCTTTAAGTTGCTGGAAAGCCTGAACGCAATCCTCCGACCATGCAAACTCTTTCCACTTGTTTATCAGGAGGTAGAAAGGCCGACATCGATCCGCCGATCTCGATATGAACCGGTTCAATGCCGCAATCATACCAGTGAGCTTCTGTACTTCCTTCGGGTTCCGAGGAGCCTGTAGGCTGTTAATGGCTTTGATTTGATCGGGACTTACTTCTATTCCCCTGTGGGTGACCATATACCCTAGGAATTTCCCAGACCCGACCCCGAATGAACATTTGGAGGCATTCAGCCGCAACCGGTGCTCCCTTAATATGGTGAAGATTGTTCCGAGGTCCTTCACGTGCTCGGACGCCCTTCTACTCTTGACGACCATGTCATCTATATAAACCTCAATGATCTTGCCCAGTTGTGGTTCAAACATCCGAGTCATCATTCTTTGGTAGGTTGAGCCTGCGTTCTTTAGCCCAAACGGCATCACCTTGTAATGATAGTTTCCGATGGGCGTCATGAAAGCCGTTTTCTCTTGGTCCTCTAGCGCAAGTGGTATCTGATGATAGCCTTGGAAGGCGTCCAGGAAGCTCATTCGAGGGTGCCCCACGGTTGCATCCACCAATCGATCAATTCGTGGTAGGGGGAATGGGTCCTTTGGGCATGCCTTGTTCAGGTCCGTGAAGTCTACGCAGACCCTCCATTTCCCTGTCTTTTTCTTTACCACCACCGTGTTTGCCAGCCACTCTGGGTAAAAGACCTCTTTGATAGCCCCCGCTCTTTTTAGCTTTGCCACTTCGTCTTTTACGGCACTAGCATGCTCCTTTGAAGGGCGTCGGGGTGGCTGCTTCTTCAGAGTGGAAGAGGGGTTGACGTTCAGGTGGTGACAAATAAGGCTGGGATCGACGCCCGGGGCGTCGTAAGCTTCCCATGCGAACACGTCGACATTTTCTCTAAGAAATCCGACCAGTTCCTCCTTTTTTTGAGAGGGCAATTCCGAGCCGACCAGAAAGAACTTCTCCGGGTCGTCGTTGACAACGATTTTATCTAAACTTTCACACCTTATCTCCTCGGCCAGTCCGTCATCCTGCTCTGCCGAGGCGGCTGATTGCTATAAACTTTCAGGGGCCGAGGACTCGGCATGGGGCTGATGTAAGACGGCGGCCACCATACACTGTCTGGACACGGCCTGATCTCCTCGGATCTCTTCCACTTGTCCTTTGGATGGGTATTTCACCTTCTGATGAAGTGTGGAGGTTACGGCTTCCAGGGCGTGGATCCATGGCCTGGCGACTATCGCGGTGTAGGGTGAGTAAACGTCGACGACGATAAAATTCACTTCCACCACCTCCGTCCCAGTCTGTATGGGTAGTCGGATTTGTCCTTTTGGCATAACCATTCTTCCCTCGAAGCTAAGAAGAAGGGAGTCATAAACTGCCAAATCTTCTGGCTTCAGGTTCAGCCCCTTGTATAGATCAGGGTACATTATCTCTACTGCACTTCCCGAATCCACCAACACCCTTTTCACGTCAAAGCCCCCAATCCTTAGAGTGACCACCAAGGCATCATCGTGAGGTTGAATAGTTCCTCTCTTATCCTCATCCGAGAAACCCAGTATCAAAGAGCTCCCCTTTTTTGACCTTTTGTGTTCCCTCTGCCTGCTCCCGGAGGGGAGCCGATCAACAGCTAACACCCTGGGGATGGGTGGTCCCGTTCTTCCTGGTGCAGCGAAGATGACATGTATCGTCCCGGTGGGTGGTCTTAAGGTCACGTCCTTTCGAGGTTCTTGTGTTGCTTGGCCAGTGTGGCCACTCGATGGGTGCAGCAGGTGACGTAATTTTCCTTCTCGGACCAACTGATCCAGATGATTCCACAAATTCCTGCAGTCCTCGGTAGTGTGCCCATGGTCTTGATGATAGTGGCAGTACAGGTTCTGGTTACGTTTGGAAGGTTCCCCAGCCATCTTTCCCGGCCACCGGAAATAGGGTTCATCTCTTACTTTCTCCAGTACCTGTTGTACGGGCTCTCTGAATATGGCATTCACTGTTTGCGGGTTGCTCTGCCCAGCCTGTCGCGAAAAATCTCTCCTCGGCTGACCATGATTGTGCCGTTCCGACCTGAAATCATTTGCTTTGGGATGGATAACCTTCTCCTTCCCCCTCCCTTGCAGCTGATCTTCCTCCACTCTTTTGTACTTGTCTATCCTATCCCTCAACTGATCAACGTTGGCAACCGGTTTGCCAGTGAGGGATTTCCTTAAGCTATGGTCGGTGGGGAGGCCGCTTTTGAACGTGCTGATAGCGACAGCATCGTGATTGTCATCCAGGTCATTATATACTTCCCAGTATCTATCGGAGTATGCTTTCAGAGTCTCTCCCTCGTGCATGGACAAGGACAATAGCGAACCGAGGGGCCTGGGGACTCTGGTGTTGGTGATAAAGCGAGAGCAGAAATCCCGAGTGAGCTGCTTGTAAGAGCTTATGGAATTTGTCTTTAGGCCGTTGAACCATCTCATCGCCATTGATCCCAAGCTGGACGGGAAGATTTTACACATAAGGGCCTCATTTTGCGAGTAGATCGCCATCTTTTGGTTAAATTGACTCACATGCTCTACCGGGTCTGATCGACCGCTATAGATGGCGAACGTCGGTTGGTTGAACCGTCGAGGCAGCTCAGCCCCTTCAATTCTATACGTGAAGGGGGACCTTGAAACCTGATCCAACGCCTTCTTCATGGCGTCGTTTCCCGAACCCTTACTAGATAGGCTCTCATACTTCCGCACAGGGCGTAGTTCCTTTTCGTAGGTAAAGGTTTCACTTGGGGGGGTCCTTGACCTCCGTCGGTAACTCACATCCTCCGCATTAGAGGACTTGTCTGAGTCTGAAGGAGATCGCCTTCGCTGTGCTCGTCGTAGCTTCCTCTTCAGATCATCTATCTCTCGCTGCATGGCCTGGTGACTATTTCGCTTCTGGGACACGTGACTACCTATCTGAGTGTGACTCTGGCTTGTCCGGATAGTATGCACACTTCCCTCACGATTTCCCCTGTGGCCTAGGTTGACGGGGTTATTTTGCCTCTGGGACTCGGCGGGTTGTGTCTGTTGGGAGTTAGCCCGGTGAGGATTCTCCTGGTGCGGACCTAGTTCTGCCATGCTTGACCGTTGTGCTAGCTGATGCTCTAGTTCTTCCCACAGACGGCGCCAATTGTAGTTGCACGATTTTCCTGGCCCAAATTCGATTGATCAGGTCCTGGCCCAAAGCGCAACCCACAATAAATATTTGTAGAGGATAGGTCAAAGAACTTGGCCTCAGCGTGTCTATTCAGTCTGATGCATGGGCAATATGGTTGCAGAAAATAAAGACATGAAAATGGATCTCTCGCGTATAAGTTTATTTCTTTAGTTCCTTATACAGAAATTTTCGTCCTCTTCTCTAAGGGACTCCACTACATTATATAGTTCCCTTCTCTCATCTCAACCCTACACTTGTTGACTATCTAAGCACCTACTTGAGTGGCTGTCCCATCAGACGCCTTCATCTCTCCCCATGTGAGTTGCAGAGGCCAAGGCGGTACTGTTCAGGGGTTATTTCCTCATTAATGCGGCCAAGAGGGTGGTTGGGGCGCAATTAATGTGGTGGTAGCTCTCCATGGGATATTTTGGATTTTATTCATTTTATATGTTGGGAGGATGAACTGAAGTGGCTGGGGAGAGCTCCTCGTATGGGCTTCGTGAGGTCCGAGGAAGAGTTACTCCTCGGACAGGTTTCCTTGGCGTTTATTGGGATTGAGTAATGCTTCATACGTGGTTTCTCTTCGGACAGGACGCTCCTCGGACGGGCCTGAATTTGGAATGGCCCATCATATTGGGCCGGGCCCCACAAACATGAATAACGTAGGATTTTTACTTTTTTAGAAAGTTCATAAAAAAAAAATTTGACAAAACTTTTCATACATGTTGATGTAATAGATTGATAGTAATAAGTAAAAGAGTTATGTTAGTGGTGGACCAAAATGAGAGGACTAGTAAAAGTTTGAGAACTCAACTATTGTGAAAAATATTATGAATTCTTTTTTGTTTTTTTTTTAATAGAAATCCTACATTTACAATATTTTTCACAACAAATCTTAAGTTGTTACTAGATTTAATTTGAGCACACCATTGAAATTATTTTTTTCCGCTATAACAATCTGTAACAACTTGCTACTTAGGATTTATTGTAAAAGTGTTATGAAAAATGTTGTGAACTTAGCATTTCTCTCTCTCTCTTTTTACAAAATATTATTTTATTTATTGACTAATATTTGAGTTTAATTAAATTAAAATTTGGCGTCTATTTTCTACTTGGGGCCTTAGGCAACTGCATCAATTGCTTATAGTGTAGAACCGGCACTAATCATATCAGCGGTCTATAAAATAGTTTGTCTTTAGTATTTTCCTATTAGTTATTACCTCAATTTTTGGATTCCAATTATTTTAATTGGTAAATTTTATGTCATTAAATAAAAGAATTGGAGTTCAAACTTATGTTAAGCAAAAAAAACTAATTGATGTCTTAATATGATGATAAAAAACAATCAACATGTAGCAGACATTATAAGTTAAAATTGTATAGTCTTTCAAAACAATATCTTTGTTTTCAGGTGTAATAAATTTTTGTATTTTTTTTTTTAATTTTATTACATTTTCATTTTTGCTTATGACGATTTTAAACCTTAATTTTTTTTTTTTTTTTTTTTGGGTGAAATTGTTGTGGCTTGTGAGATTTTGTCGTGGGGAAAGAACTTTTTAAACTTTTTAAACTGTATTTGTCAATAGAGTTGTACTATTTTTCTACATAAAGGGAATAAAAAAGTATACCAGTATTCAAGCATTTCTTATGTACTAAAATACGGATCATGAGTAATATGTCATCGTGCCATATATTGTCATTGTGTGTGTTATTTTGTGGATTTAAAAACTATTAATATATTTGACTTGCCCTCTCCCCACTTGAAGAAAAAAAATAAAATAAAATAAAAAATCTAACCCCACCACTGTTTCTCCGATGATTGTTTTGATTTTAGGGTTCCTTAAGTTGTTTTTGATTGATATGTTTTAATTTCTTTTTCTTTATCTCTATTTTTATTTTTTGGGTTACATTTGGTTCGTTAATGAGACCCTAGTTTGATTTATGTTTGCTCATGGATGGTGTAAGGTAAGTGTTGATTGATGATTGAACATGAAGAATTGAAGTTAGATTTGTATAATGTGACTTAGGGTTTGGTATAGTAAGCAAGGTAGCAAATGCTTCTTTCTTTCTTTTGTTAATTTTATTTTTACTTTTTAATTTTTTACCGAAAAATTGTAGGAAAGAGTAAAATAAAAAGTGAAAAAAAAAAAAAAAAGTTTTGTTTTTCATGGTTCACATGAAAGCCCTGCGTCTATACATATTTGTGTGTGTGTGTGTTAGTGCAACAACATAAAAATTCAATTGGATGATAAGAACAAGATAACGAATTGGGTTCAAATCCACCTCCCTGTTATAACTATTAAATTTATAATAATAAAAAAGTTAACTGTTAACATTTTAATAATTGTTAAAATTGTTGATGGCACTGGCATGACAAATTTTAATATACTTATTTCAAAATGAACTAACAAAATTTTAAAAGTTCATATTTTTTTCCAATAACTTAAAAAAATATTCTTAATCTGAGGTGTTACGGTTTTAAAGTATAAAAGCATTCTCATCCAATAATGTAAATACACTCAAAACTCTAAAATAAAACCTCTTACACAAAAAAAACCTCTTACACCTAATCATACATCACTGTTTATTTGTTTTTGCAAAAACAACCTTTCTCTTCTAATTATTTTTTAAAATATACAAGATGACGATAGCTCTTCTAAAAATTTTATATTCCTTTTTAATCACTCAGACTACTTTCTCTCTCTCTCAAACAAATTTTCTGTACTATTTCTTTGTGTTTTATAAATCACAATTTTCCGTGTGTTTGATTTTTTTTTTTTTTTTTTTTTTTTTTTAACTTTTCAACTATTTTATAAAGAAGTCTCTCTCGTCCTTGCACGCAAGCATATTATATTATGTTTTCATTTTTGATTTCTCTTTCTCTTCAATCTGCCGGTAAAGTAGTTGAAACTTGAAAAGTAGATTCTAGCTCGCATTGCTTTATTTAAAATTAGTTCATATCTGGCACGTCTCCATCTGGACAAGGACAGAAGTCCTTAACTGAAAATCCTCTTCGATTCGATGCACATTTATCTAATTAATTAATCATGGGCTTATTTCTCCAAGGGCTATGTGACACGTGGAACATACACCGCATATATATTTTCGTTTACCCTATGTGCCTAAAACCATTGCGTCACGCTATTATTAGATTTAAAATGATGAGAAAATTTCCACCATTGAGAACCATTATCTCGAAGATTATATCCCCCACAATGTATAATAATTAAACGCGGCCCAATAAAAATAACACACCATTGTGGAATGTATTATCACTACAATGTATATAGAAAGAGAACCAATAAAAGGACACACCAATTAAAATTGTGTTTTTTTTTTTTTTTTTTATAATAATTTTTTGAGAATCTACCAATTAAAAGTCAATTCATTAATTACAAATTTACAACTCACACTTAACCAATCACATTCCACCTTGTTTATAACTGTAAAAAGACCAAATAACCCTCCATACTCTTCAGCTCATATGACCATTTTAAGGATAAAAACGTAAATGTCATTAGTATTACACCACAAAGTCAAGTAAACCTAGTAAAATTTCCATCTTAATTTTAAGGGTTTTTCTTCTTTTGATTGTACGAGAGTTTGATTATTTTCCAAGGTTTTTTTTTATTGGTTATTTTTAAAGGATTTCCATTAGTTTTATTAAGCACATACTTACTGGTCTTGCAAATGACTGCAAGTATAGTGGTGGAGATCATGACTACCAGCGTTGAATTCTGGTGAAGGTGTGGCTGGCGAAGACGACTAGATCTATGGGAGAATGAGATTGTTTGATTACAGAGACAAGGTGATCAAATGTGTATGGTTAAGGGAGAGTTGTACACTTTTACTTACTAATTTGGTTTTCAATCATCTATTTGACATTTTATTTGATATGTCTTATTTTTTGGACACCTCTTATACATAAGAGATTACATATTTCTAAGAGCATTCTCATTGGCTTATACAAAAATAAATGTATTTTGCACCATCAAAACCTATTTTATATTTTTTTACCCAGACTTTCTAAAAACTTGGAATTTTAGAAGCTTAACTTCAAACTTTTGAGGCTTTCAAGGCTTGTCTTCTGTCTTCATAGTCTGTCTCTTTTATAGATGTAGTGAATCATGGTAAATTAACCCGAGTAGGTAAAGTTAACTCAAGTTAGACTATCGGTGGAAGGAATATTGTGACTATTGATGAGCAGTAGTCTGTTTGGGAATCTATCAGTCTCTTGTCATGCATGTTAGTGAACAGTAGTGACTTATTTGTCTGTATCTGCCTGGACTATCTTGGATTTTTCTGGAAGCTATTCACACATGTTGGTGAGTAGTGATCTGTACTGCTGAATAGTGATCTATCATGCTGATGAATAGTAATCTGTCACCGTTGTCTATCCAAAAGAGTATTCTGTCTTGCTTGGCATATCTGTCTGTCTATCAATATGTATCCGTGTAGTTATCATAATCTAGAGGATCAAAGTTATCCTCATACTGCTCATGCTCATGGACTACTCCATAATTACTACATAGAACACAGTATGAAATAGGAAGATAAATAGGGACACAATCCTTTGTTGTCATTAATCTAGGATCCTTAACAATCTTTCTTTTTCCAGAAAGCCTCCTTGCTGAAGGTCTTGGACCATATATGGCTATTCTGTTAGTGTAGTTATATAAGTGGAAGCCTCTATCTAATTCTTTCTGTATTTCATAAATCTTGTTACTCATGAAATTAGACCATTCTTGAGCCAGAGCATCCGGATTATCAAGCGATAAATAAGTATCTCCTGTATACCAGTTGTATTCAGGGATACAACCCCAATCATGAATAAGGACCAGAATATGTGCTGGCTGAACTTCCATATAATAGCTATCGTCCCAAGCTGGAAGAGTGCTCCAAATAGTAATCTTCATATAATTAAGTCCTCTAATCTTGCAGCCACTTCTTGGATGACTTTAGGAAATAAACTAATCTGAATTCCAGAAGTTATGATTAATTTGTTGATAAACCCTGCTTCTAGCATTTCAGATAACCATAAAGGATCATGAATTACTGGATCTTCTGTCTTCGTATTGATAAGTAATCCCAAATAGGGATTGTATCTGTCTCCTGTTCCTTTATAAACTCTATTTGCTTCTCCAAAACTTTCATACCATGTAGCTTTATGAGATAGCCATATGTCGTCTGTCATGTCTTCTATTCTGATAAATGCTGTAGAGACTAATATTTTGAAAAAATGCATCCATTTGTCATAAGAACTTGTTATGGCTCTATGAGTTAGTATATTCTATTGGATTTCAAGGGGTAAGGTTCTAATGGCAAGTCTCGTTTTTTGCTGAATCTTAGGGTGGAGCTTTGAAAAGCTTGTACCCATAAGATAGCTTTTTGGAGACTGTGATTCTGTCTTTGTGGAGCTTGAATCTCCATCCTCCTTGCCAAGGAGTTGACAACCAGATGCTTCAATGAATGCACCAGTGTTAACAAGATATAATTCCAAAGCCTTAAGGGTCTTTTGGAATAAAGGTTTCTGTTTGAGGGTGAAGGTTGCTTGTAAATTATCAAGAAGTAGTTTAATACGAAAAGGAAGGTCAGTGAATTCTCCATCTCAAAAATTGAGGTCAGTGCAAAGCACTTCTTGCAAAATTTCACTTTTTTCACGACATGAATACATTGCCTCTACTAGCAATGTATCCTGAAGGGATATTGTCTCTATCGAGACGCCTTTATGCTCATCTGAAATCCTTACTGAAGGCTTTCAGAATTGTTTGGGTTGCACCGTTGGTGCCTTGCCCTTTCCTTTCATGTCTGCCTAGGAGGTTCTTTTACTCATAGTAGTCTGCAAATGGGTTTTGGGAAAAAGATTATGTCTTGAATGATCTTGAAAATAAATATTTTCTTGCAAAGCTTCTGTAAAATTTATTTTAAAAAATTTTCTATCAATGTCCTTTTCTAAAGTCTTTTTAAAATGCTTTATAAGAAAATCATTTTTAAAATTTAAAGTATATATAATAGAACAAACTTTTCTTTGTACACCTTTGTGCTCTTGCTGGGTAGTAGTGGTCTTAGAGTAGTCATGATGAAGTCTGTCAAAGTAAGTGGAATTCAAAAGATTTTTAAAATCTAGTTTGATTCTATCCATGTATGTATTACTATATCTCATCCTGTGAGAATAAAGCTTCTCCATAAAGTCTTTTATCAACTACTGTAATAGTCTGGGAAGAATCTATCAAAAATTTATGATTGAATTTTCCTGTGAAGAAATTAAATCCGTCTTTGTTCAAGAGATTACCACAATTAATGTTTTCTTTAATAATCAGTAAAGGAGAATTTGTCAAGACTTTAGTTATTAAAACATCTATTATATGAGTATTTAAGGATACTGTAAAGGGTGTAAATATGTCATTTATTATCATTTTATTTGGTACTTCTATCATATTGTTAGTCCATGCATATTGACTAGAAGAACTTATAAGCATAGTTCCATCTTTTTTGTCTTTGTTTTTCCCCTAAATTCTTTTTCACAAGTTGTTTGGACTATATGTCGGTGCTTATGCAAAAAAGCAATGGGGAACAAATCTCTGTCTCTTTATCTTGTTTAGATTTCTTTTTGTCATTTTCTATCAATTGGTCATCTAGTGATATTTCTGTCTTTAAAGATGACAAACTTCTTTCAGTTCTATAGATTCCTCTTTCATTGATAACTTTTAAAATAGTGACCTTTTTGGAAGAATGATTTTCTTTTAGGACAAGTGGTAAAATGAATCTAAAGAATATATCATTTCCCAACACATTAGTTTTAATTCCTTCATTTGTCACTAAAAAGGGGTAAAACAAAGCCATAAAAGGAGTTCCTAAAATAATTTTAGGAGGAAGGTCTTTAATTGAAACGAAAACAGTTTCAAAACATACTCCATCATTACATATATGAACATTACGTATTTTGTAATTAATTATTAGATTTTCTCCATTAGCCTGGGTTAATCTTTCAGATGATTTTTCATAATATTTTAAGGGTATTAGTCCTTCTTGTATACAATTCATATTAGCACCTGAATCTATTAAAGCAATTTCTGTCAAATAGAATTATTTGTTAATTACTAAAGTAATTTATGTATGCCATTTTTGGAAAATTACTCTGTCAATTAAACTCAAGAAATTCTGTCTATTGCTATCATCTTTTTCTATTAAAGGTGGGTCTATCATGGGTTTAGAAAATTCTTTTAAATTTATTATTTCTACAATATTTTGTTTCATCTATTTCTGTGGAATTATCTTCTTTAATTTCTTGTTTTACTATTTTTGCTTCTATCATTAAGTCTTGTAGAGTTACTGGTTTTATATCTATGCTATCTTGTTTCTTTTTTTGTCTTTTCTTTCTTATCTTTTCCTTTCTTAGCTTTTTCACATTCTGTAACATGGTGTCCATATTGTCTACACTTAATACAAGCAACAGGTATTTCTATAGAATCTTTCAATTTTAGCAAATAGTCTTTTTTGTCTTTTAGATGATTGGGTAGATTATCTATCAATTTCATTATTATGTCTTTTTGTTTCCTTTTTCTTTTATTAATTTTAAGTGGGTTGGTTGATTTTATTTCTTCTTTTTTCTTTATTTGGTTTATTTCTTTTTGCTTAACATCAAATATTTCCATTAATTCATTTATTATGTCCTTCTCAAATTCTAATTTACTTATTCGTTTTACATTTTTATTATGTCTGTCACATTATTTTTTAGTATGCCCATATTCTTTACACTTATGACAAATAATATTTCTAATATGTCTGTCAGGTTTCTCATTATCTGATAACTTAGTAATCTCTAAAACTGTTATGTCCTTTTTCATTTCTTTTATCTCTATCGGTGAATTTAAAATTTCCATCTTTTTAGCCAATTCTTCTAAACTATTGTCTCGAGTATAATCCATAGTTCTTTCAATTGATTTTAGTCTTTCATTAATTTCTTCTTTAAAACTATTACTTTTTTTGGAATTATTATCTTTCTCTTCTTTGTTGACTACCTTTTCTAGACTATCATTATTATATCTCTCTTTCTCTTTCTTTATCATGTTTCTTTCTTTTACTATGTCTTTTTCTATATCTAACTCTTTATGTAGAGTTATGGATGAGTTGGTAAGAATACTATTAACTTTTTGTCTTTCTATCCTACTTTCTTTGTCTTCATCAATTATATCTATCTTCTTTTGTATTATCGCACTAAGATTCTTATGTATTGTTTCTATTATGTCATCTTTCCTATTATTATTTTCTTGTCTTTTTATTGAACTTCTTACTTTCACTACGTCTATCATCTTTTGCACTTCTTGACTATAGTCTTTTCTTTCATCAAAGTCTTTCTTGTTGTCTTTATATGTTATAACTACAGGTCTTTTTGTTACTTTTAGTCCTCTATCATCTTTTCTACTACTATTTATGAATCTGTCGGTGCTTACTAAGCTATTATTTTTTCTATCATGCCAATTATCTTTTCTATCATTTTTTCTTTCTACAGTGGTGGATCTTTCAATAGCTTCTAAAGATTCCAATTTCTTATTAATCCTGTCTAAGAAACTATTATTGTGTCTATCAGTTTGTCTGTTGATTTTATCCCCTGTGTATGTACTCCAATTATTTGTATAATTATAGTTATAATTATAATCATCAGTATCACTGTCAAAATCTGTTTCATAATCCATATTATCATTTAACCAACTATTGTATATATCTCTCATGCTATAACCTTCATCATAATTTATATCATCATAATTCATGTTTCAAATTAGTGTGTGCCTAACCTAAGTGTGGACAAGCAAATAGATGATGAACTGATAAACGTATTTATTTTATTTCCAAGCAATTAATAATTACTGGCGGAACTATTACTAACCATTGGTATCCTTGCTATCAGGACCACCTCCTCGGGAAACTACATTGCAGGACCACCTAAACACACACCTGTCCGTCGGCTAACAAAAACGGGCTGACCAACGCGAAACTACAGTTTGCCAACGAGTCTTGAGGCTGACCAACTCTAACAAGGAGCAAGTAGTGGCTATGCAGTAATAAAATTCCTAGTACTTCTTAGTTGCAAAGAAATAAAACTCATACATCTACCATCCATGGCTCTAATACCAAATGACTACCCAAAAGAGAGCACAGCAGTAATATGGGAGCATAAACAATGATAAAATAGATGACAAAGAAGAAAATAGCAAAATAGATATATTCAAAATAAGTTAAAACGGAATATGGAATATGAAAACTGAAACAAGAAAAATCTTACTTGAATAAAAACTTCTGTCTTTGGTAATACTTGAAAATAAACTTTTGTTTTTAATACAAGCTTTGAAAATAAAACTGTCTAAAGAGTTACAAGATTACAAAATAAAACTGTCTAGAGAGAAAGGTTACAAGATTACAAGAGGAGAAGTCTTTCTGAGGGAGAAGAGAGGAGATTTGAACACTGAATAGTAAGTGGTGTCAATTGATTATAATCAAAATAACTGTCTATTAATAATTATCATAATTATAAATGTCAAAAAGAAAATATAAGAAAAAAAATTATATTTTGTTAAACTTTTTTGTTTATTATACGAGTACTCAGGGACAGAGTTAAGGGAGGGCCCATGGAGGCCATGGTCCCCTTAGGCTTTGAAATTTTCTAGTAGAATTATATCAAAATATTACTCATTGGCTCCTCCTCAATTTTAGGATTTTTTTTTTTTTTTTTTTTTTTTTGAGGATTCACTTTTAGGATTTGAGAACTTAGATTAGAAAATTTTCAGAGGCTTTTATGCAATAAGAGTTACTTACAAAAGAAGGCTTTGGCCTTCCCGCAAGTTTAGGAAAAACTTTATAAAATTAAAAATATATATTAAAAAAAAAAAAAAAAAAAAAAAAGAGCTAGCTTAAAGCCTAGAACCTTCTTGGATGAGGACCTGATGTGGTTTACAACTGTTGAGACTTAAGATGATCTGAGGTCTGATTGGCAGGCTTCATCAGAGAAGGGAGAAGGAAGAGAATGTTTAGACTAGAAACAAATGGTGAGGAGCTCATTTTATGTAGTTTCCAAGAATTTTCTTTTTTCTTTTTTATTAAATCCCTATTATTTTTATTCGCACCGTGGTCAAAATTTCATGGGAATGCAGTATAATACATAATAGTAGTGTTGTTTATATTGCCTTATGTTTTTAGGAAGATGTTAAAATTATTATAAATTTTATTCTAAAAATATTTATAAATTGATGTGTAACTGAATATGATCGATGAAATTTCATAATCCAATAAATTAATGTTTTTACATTTTTTTTTTTTTTTTTTTTTTTTTTTTTTGTGATTGGTGTCCCTCATTTTAAATGTTGCACTATTACATGCATTGCATTAAGGGTGGTGTTGCCCAATAATATAATTTATTCAATTTTATATGAAAGATATTATCTATACAAAAAACTCATTATATTAAAAGATCTTAAAAAGAAATTGAATTAAAAATATTCCTATAATTTTAGTTTAGTAATCCCTCACAAAATATAATTTGGTTTTCATACACTTTTATTTTAGTTTTAGAAGCCGGCCCCAAAAAAGATTCCTAGCTCTGTCCCTGCGAGTATTGACTGGTACTCTCATAATTTGGAGCCTATAACTCGTCGAAAAAAAAAAAAAAAAATCTACGACTTAGCAAAAGGTTGGAAGACAATTCGAGAAATATCTAATGTAACAAAGAAATATGAATAAAAGTATTAAACCAAAAAAAAAAAAAAAAAAAAAAGAAATATGAATAAAAGTAGTGATTTGTGACTCATAATACTTTTCAAATTGTGATATTATATTGGAATGACCCGTGATGGATCGTCACCTCAACATCACCCCTCCAAGTCTCCAAACTAGTTAAATTTGTCATCGTATTGATTGCAATGGATATATTATAGGCTTTTTTTTTTTTTTTTTTTTTTGAGAATGAAAGTATGCTATTTGACGTTAGGAGATCTAATATTTCTTATAAAGCTTATATTAAAAATTAATTATTATATATTTATATTTAATTGATTTATTAATAAAATAAAGATCCAATCTATTAATACTGTAATGATTGTAAACAGTTATTTGATTTTTTAATAATAGATAAATATAGAAATTTAGCATAAGAATAAAATAAATATAGAAATTTTATGGTAAATATTATACAAATTTATATAAATTGTAC
This sequence comes from Quercus lobata, assembly GCF_001633185.2. Classification (NCBI taxonomy): domain Eukaryota; kingdom Viridiplantae; phylum Streptophyta; class Magnoliopsida; order Fagales; family Fagaceae; genus Quercus; species Quercus lobata. The sequence goes on along the minus strand of NC_044910.1, from coordinate 26,513,234 downwards.
ATTACAAATGTGGACCAAATACAATAATAGCCAATCAAATGCAACACCTATTGAGCGTTCGTGCAAAAAGTTATGTCTATTTTAGCATAAGAACCTACTTTTTCTATTTTACATACTCACTTTTCAAAACACCTCATATCAGATTATCTATTTTACACTGCATTTCTTTAAAACTCACTTTTCAAAACACCTCATATCAGATTATCTATTTTACACAATATTTCATTAAAATATTAATTTTCTTGATTTTTTTAATTATTTTTCTTTCTTCACACACAGCAACTGCCATTCACTCTCTTTCTTCATCCTCTCGATATGTAAAAAAAAAAAAAAAAAGAATAAACAACTAAATACAAAATGAATAATATCACTATATATAAAAAAATTACACAGTTACTATAACAAACTTGTAAATTTACACAATTATACACAAACTGATGTGAGTTGTTTTTAGACAAAACTATATAAATCTTACATATTTTTCTATTATACACATATTGATGTGAATGCTTACTAGAATCACGCTAACCTTGCAAATTTACCAAAATTTTCTTTTGTCTCACCATGAATTGTCTTACCATCATGGATCCCATACTAAGGTCCATACTTGTTGTGAGAGAGGAAGGACTCCTTCGGAGATGAGTAAATAATTTCTCTTATTAAGCTCAGTTACATTGCAAAACTTCGTGCGTCTTCCAGGATGTGTCCTATTGACATTAGTCATGAAACTGTACACGTAACAGCTCTAACCTATATTGGGTTTTAGCACTCAATTACTAACTAGTAGACATTGAAACTAGTCGCCCATTTTAGGATTTTTTTTTTTTTTTTTCCTTTCAAAATAACACCTATTTTCAAACAATTTCGTTAGTTAGCATCGTTTCCAAACTAGTTAGAAAACTAACATCTCGAGTAATAGAGGCTCGAGATCACTGTAGCAAATCAAGTATCAAAAACTCTATTTCTATGAAAATTCACGTGGAACTTGAGTCTCTAAGACTCGAGTTCCAGAAAAGAAAACCAGGAGTGAGTCTCTTCTTCTTCTAATCTCTTCCTCTTCTCCCTCTGGGAAAAAAAAAAATCCACGAGTTTCTACTTTCTACAAACAACCAAAGAAACAAAAAAAATACCAAAGCAAACAAACATCAAGAATCAAGAAACCTAAAGACTCAGAGAGAAACACCAACAACAAGAATCAAGAAATTCACCCAAAGACCCAGAGAGAAATCAACAAACCCTAACAAAACATCAACAAACCCAAAGACCCAGAGCAGAAAATGAAGGAATTAGATGAAAACCTTTGCCTGGAACCTTCGCCACTGCTGCCTGGAGCCTTCTTCACTTGGGTTCAATCGCCGCCGCGTCTTGGAGCCTTCGTTGTCGTCGCCTGGGTTTGATCTCTCTGGTTTGTTGTTTTTGTCTCCGTGGTTTAGGTTTGTTCTTCATGGTTTGGGTTTATTCTTTGTTGTTTTGTTTCTAGGTTTATGTTTGGGTTTCTATCTTCGTGATTTCTGGGTTGTCTTCATGATTTCTAGGTTTTTGGGTTTCTGTCTTTGTTTCTTCTTTTTTCATGATTTATGAGTTTCATTTACTCTCTCTCTCTCTCTCTCTCTCTCTCTCTCTCTCTCTCTCTCTCTCTCTCTCTCTCTCTCTGCAGATCAGGAACTCGAATCTTTAAGACTCGAGTTCCACGCCACGTCATTGAAATCGAGTCTCTCAGACTCGAGTTGCTATAGTGAACTCGAGTCTTAGACACTCGAGATGTTAGTTTCCTAAATAGCTTGGAAACAACGCTAATTAATGAAATTGTTTGAAAATGGGTGTTATTTTGAAAAAAAAAAAATCCCCCATTTTAAGCTGAGAAATAACGCAACAACTTAAGCCTCCTCCTTTGTGTGGGTCTCCATAACTTTCATGCTTCTAGTTGCAACAAATATTCCATTGCAGTCCTGAAGGACTACCCCCCACCCCCATTCACAACAACGAAATGGGTTGATGCTCAACAATACTAAGGATTGACTGTTCAACTTGATAGTGCAGCAGGTAAGTCTAATCTTAATATGGTTGAATTTCTCTGTATAATCTCGTAAGAAAGCTTGCCCCATTTCCAATATCAGGGTTGGGTGAAGGAAATCTCATGGTTTTTGTTTTTAAGAAAACATTTTTTCAAAATAAAAAATCCATAGGTTTTTGGAAAACATTTTTGCATGGGTCTCCCTCTAAAAAAATATTTTCCTAAACACTATTTCATGAGTTTTTAGGATAAAGTATTTTTTTAAATGACAAAAAGACCCATAATTTATATAAAACATTTTCAAGAAATACAAAATCTTATGATTCTTGGAAACTACTCGAGGAAAATATTTTTAGAAAACACATGAATTATTGAAAACAACTTAGAGAGTATTTTTTGAACAACTTGTAAAATTCATCTTGAAACAATTTTGAAACCCATTTTTGAAAACAATTTTAAAAAATATTGCTTGGAAACTGATGATGCTTGAAAATCAGTAGGTTGAATACTCCGAGCTTCAATGGTGATTGGATGACCTGAAAAGAAAGAAAAAGACTATCGAAGGTGACCAGGGTGAACTGGCCAAAGACCCTCCGACAGTTAAGTCAAATTTCTCTCTAGAACTCAAGTATAGTGAGTGGATGAATAGTAGAACATACCTTAGTTTGGTGAGACTTGGTCCATTTTATAGAGAGTTTAGAGTGGGTCTACTTGTCAGATGCCACTAACATTGTGGGAGATGTGTGGGCTTAGTGGGGAAAATGGAGCAAATTTCAGGGAATTCACCCCATATTCCGAGATAAAGGATCATGGTCTAACCATTTGTGGTCAATGAAAAACACTTAAAATTTGACTAAGTGTTTGTTGCTTGTCTACACCTTCTTGTGGTGTAGACAACTAACATTTCTTTGGACGACCAGTAATCTGTCTTGACGATCTCCTTTCATGCTTGTGGTGTGTCTTTCTCTTTTCTCCTTTTTGAAGATTGTCTTGGACGAACCTTGTTCTTGTGGACGACTTATATGGACGATGAACACTTTTTAATTACTCATTAGAAACAATTTAGAAAAATCTTTTTGAAAACAACTTGGAAAAGAAATTGAGAGAGTATAAGGTGGCAGCAAATGCTAAGTCTAACAACACAAATTGTGATTTAAGGAGGCAATATATAGAAGACTGTGTTACTCAACAGACTCAAGAATCAAGATGCTTTTTTGGTGCACTATAGCAAATATCGTCACAACAAAGGATAACTTGTTCAAGTTTTTGGCTACTGAGAATGCAAGGTGTTTACTCTATGTTGATACCCCTTTTTTCACATATCTATGGTCCAACAAGAGAAGCCCAAAAGTAGTGGCAGTTTTAGGAATTTTTCTAGAGTGGTCATTAAGAAATTTAAATTATACAAAAATGATGATAGAGAAGAAAAATGGAAAAAGTGAGAGAGAGTAACGAATGATACATGTTGTGATTGCAAGCCAAGCCACTAAGGAGAAGAGCTCCCGACGTCACTGACGAGAATTCATAGCCACAATCTCTCTACTGATAGCTTTTTTTAGTAAAATGAAATTAGTGATTATTTAATTATTTTTATGAAATGTTGAAAGAGTTACAAATACGAATGATTAGAGTTTTTTTTTTTTTTTATAAGCAGATTTTTTTTTTTTTTTGAATGAGCACTTGTTGAATATTTTCTCAATTTTTTGTTGTTTTTTGGGCTATTTTTTATGTTATTTGGACTCATTTTTATTGTTATTTGAACTTTTATTTATATTTTTGTTTAACTGGTTAAGGATTATGTTTGGGGGACCAAGATTAATTTTGTGAATAATGCTAGAGACAAAACAAAATGTCCAACAATTCCTACATTAGCATACAAAAAATTTTAAATTAGAGATTAAAAAAAGCCAATGTGTGAATTGGCATGCTAATTTTGAAATGTTGTGAAATTGTTGTGACATTTTATTATGTCCCTAGCATTACTCTTATTTTTATTGAATCCAAATTTTTGAGATTATCAACTCAGGGTGGTCAATTTTTTTTTAGGGTAAACAAAACATGCTAATTTAAATATAATTATCTTATACCTTTTTTTTTTAAAGTATAATTATTTATTTATTTATTTATTTATTTTTATGGCAAGTTAGGGTGGTCCTATATAGGACCACCCTTACTTGTATTTGTAATCGCCCCTGCCCAAAATCCAAGCAAAACAAGTCCTAAAGGCCCAACAAGAGAGCTAAAAGTATAAAAGATCAATAGGCCAAGCCTAAGAGCATCCACACCAGCTCATGTAAATTTATCATCTATTTTACACGGAAAAAGTTACTTTTTCTATTTTACATTATCACATTTCTAAAACACCCACATCAGTTCATCTATTTTACAAATCTATTCTAATTAAATAATATTATTTATTATTATTTTTTTATTAGGTATTAAAACCGTTTTTCTCTCTTTCCTCACCCATTCTCTCTTTCCCTCACCCACTCAGCTCACCCGTTTCTCTCTGCTCGCCCGTTTCTCTCTTTCCACTTCCAGCTCGCCCGTTTCTCTCTTTCACTCACCCACTCCCAGCTCGCCAACCCAGCCGATCCAGCTCGTTGATCCAGCTCGCCGCTGTCGCTGCCTCAGCCACCAGTCGATTCCACTCCCAGCTCGCCTGTTTCTCTCTTTCCCTTACTCACTCACAGCTCGCCGACCTAGCCGATCCAGCTCACTCCCAACTCACCGATCCAGCTCGCCGCCGTCGCTGTCTCAGCCACCAGTTGATTCGGCCTCCTTTTCGCTTTCGCCCTCCCTCTCTCCTCCACAACCGATCCTTCGCCTCCCACCTCCAACCGATGACAGCGATGGAAGATCCGGCAGTAGCAATGGAAGACCCAACGGCAGCAGTGGCAGCAGATCGGGCGGCAGATCCGGCTCCGTTGGGCTGGGTTTTCCGGTGGGTGTGTACTGTTTTTGGGTTGGGTTTTCCGATGAGTTTTAATTGATTTTGAGTTTTTGGGTTTCTGTTGATTTTGGGTTGGGTTGAATTTTGAGTTTCTGTTGATTTTGGGATATTTTTCTGTGCCAGGTTGCGGTGTTTGGTGGTGGCACTAGGTTTGGTGGTTGGGTTTGTTGTAATTTGGTGGTGGCGCTGGCGCTAGCGTTGGGATATTCTTCTTCCTTGCCGCGCTAGTTTGTTGCAATTTGATAGAAGAGAGAGAAAAAAAGAATAAAAAATTATTTACACATTGAACAGTAACCGTGCATCTATGCACGGTTACTATTCATATACACATCCGAGTGTATATTTTACACATCTTTACACCCACTGATGTGGGTGTTTTTTTGCCTAAAATGTGTAAAACTTGCACCTTTTCTATTTTAGAGGACTTTACATGAGCTGATAAGGATGCTCTAAAAGCCTAAAACAAGAGGAAATAAAAGCCTAAATTTACACTTAGGCTAAAAGAGAAATATAAGAGAAAGTCGCCTATGTTAGAATACCTTAAAAATTAAAATGGGATAATTAGTGAAACTCGAGGATGGTCCACCATCCCTTAAATGGGGAATGAAGTCAAGAGATGACCTCTGTGAGAGGCATCTTTCAAGAATAGTAAATCTAGGCCTAGCATAGCTCAAATACCATGAGAAAAGAAAAAAAAAAGGTCAAAACAAGTTTGCTATAGAATGACCTGGGCAAGATGAAATAAATTAGGCCCAAGACTCTATTGGTCAAGTTATGAATATTTGGCCCATAAAGGCCCAAATCATTTTGTATAAAAGGATAAGATCAACCTATTTCCTTCAAAGAGATACAACAAATTAAACAAAAAGGATGAAGAAAGAGAAACAAAGGAGTGTATGAAGAATGAAAAAAGCATGAAGCAAAATAGGACCAAAAATCTAAGGCATGCAAGTAAGGTAAAGTCTGGGCTTTGCCATTCTACATCCCAGCCATGCAAGGGGAGTAGGACCCGTGGATGTTGAAGCTCAAGAATTGTGGTTTAGTGGAGGGGGGAAGGCCTCTGTTTGGTATTCTGCAAGACCCTTTTATTTTTAGATGGTTTTCCAGGAAAACATCAATACCATAAATGGGAGGAGTTGGTGGAAACCAAGTGGTGCACACTTAAGAGTATTGCTAGAGTGTTTTTATGAGTCGCTTTCCATTTTAGGAGGAATGAGTCAGATGGCTTTGTTGCAAAATTACACCTACCCAAAAATAGGGGAAATCTTTGTTGTGATGAAAAAAAACTAAGACTCCTTTAGTTGGGTGATCCAAAGAGGGCAGTAGCCAATAGAGAAAGAATAAGATGAGGAGCTAAGGGTCCATAGAAAATCAAAGGGTTGGTGAGAAGAAGGGTAAAAATGGGAAAACACTCACCTAAGTTTGGCTATAAAGAGAAGGACAACACCCATGAATAGGCAGCACAAAAATTGAGGCAATCCTTTTAGGTAAGAGTAGAGAAAAAGAAAGAAAGCAGAGAGTGACATCTAAGAAAACTAATGATCCATTTGGTTCGGAGGATGGAAAAATAAAAGATTATAAAATGAGGAAATGATGAAAAAGTAGGATGATAAAAGAAATTTTAGTTTCCCTTGTTTGTGTTTGGTTGAAATTGTGGAAAAGTAGAGGGATGAACAACTTTTTTATTTGGTTGAAAAAAGAAATGGGAGGACAGAAAATAAAATTTGTATAAATTAACTCATATGTCTTTGTTAAAAATGATGCTCAATAAAAAAAAGGCAAACAACCAACCCCCCCCCCCCCCCCCCCAAAAAAAGCAATCACCTAAGTTTATTAAAAAGGAAAATTCATGCCTAGTAAAAAGAAATAAAAAATGAATAATAAAAAGAGGATGTGGGCAAATTTGTCCAAATATTTTTGCCCACTTTTCTCTCCCATTTTCTTCCAAATTTGAAGAGATTATATTTTAGTAGGTAGGAGAGGAAACTTATGAGCCCCCCAAAATCTCTCCCCTTTTCCCCCTGCAACCAAACAACCAAAAACACAATTTTCTCCCTACTTTTCTTTCCTTTATTTTCCATCCTCTCTATAATCACTCAAATCAAACAAAATCTAAGAGTATCCACAGCAGAAAATAGTAAGTAGTTAGTGTGCACTACTACGGTATCTTTCCCTTTCCTCAAAGAGCCATACCTTTTGTGGACTTCTTAAAATGGCTATTTCGATTCAATCCCAAAACTCACAATTTTGTGCCCACCATAGGCATGAAGGGTCTATTTGTTTCGAGGTGAAATAGGGTGGATGGAAACTTTTGGAGAGAAAATAGGAGAGAAAATAGGTTTGTGTGTTGTTTAGTTGGAAGGAGGACAAAAAACTTTTATGTGGGGCCCAATCATTTTTCACCCGAGCCCACACAAAAATTTTCTCTCCAAAATGGAGAGAAAAGAAGGGTGAAAATGCTAAGGCCTGTTGTGTGATAAAAATACCCTTTACTTTTTTGCCTTGTCCTCATCCTATTCCACGTTTTGCTGCCCAGTTATTTTTGTTGTCTTCTTTTGTTGAATTTATATTTACTGTCTTATTTTTGCTGCCCTATTATTTTTGTTGCCTAGTTTTGATCATGTTTTTCTTCTCAGCAATTTTTTTTTTTTTTTTTTTTTTAAGAATGCCTTCCCAGCAAAGTTAACGCATAATACAATTTTTATTGCCCATAAATTTTATATTATATATAATAATAAAATAATATAAATTTATATGTATTTGTGTTTATTTTTATATTATTTAATGAGTTTAAATAAATCTATTTCTTATATATTATGTAACAAGGACATAATAGTCAATTTATATAAACTACATTTTCTATCCTCCCACTTTTCTCCTCAACCAAATAAAAGTGTTTTCCACCCTCCCACTTTTTCACCCCTCCAACCAAACACACATGAGAGAAAACCAAATATTTTCTATCATTCCACTAATTTTCTATCTTTCTACTTTTCCACTCCTCCAACCAAAAGGACCCTAAAATTATGTGGGCTAGGGTTGAGATCTTCTTAGCCCGTTTTCTGCATAGTGCATATCATAAGTACTTATACATATATTATACGTAACCATATACCTGCAAGTATTTTGTTTGTTTTGAATATGTGGGCTAACAGTATTTGAGCTAACAATTATTGGGCTATTTATATATGAGCAAGATTTAGGTACAGTACTTAGGTGCTATTCTTTAGGTTCGTCTCTTAAGATTCTGCCATGTGATTTTTTTCTTATGGGATGGAAGTGTATTTTTTAATTAAGCAGTCACATGACAGAATTTTAAAAAGGGAACCTAAGGAACAGCACCTAAGGTATTGTATATAAGTTTTGTCCTTTATATATTATTCTTTAGTATTTTGGAGTATGTTGTTTTATGCACAGACCAGTTCACAAAGCCCATTTTGTAGAGAGAACTAGGCCCAACTCCCTCAAATCTAATCAACCTTAGACCGAATCCACGGACAGCACAAGAAAGGGACCTAGACTCTGCAATGATGCTCAAGAATCAACTCTCTACCTGTTACTACATTATGACTTAGCTCTATGGTATGGAGGTCAATAAACATTAAATTAGATGGGATGCAAATTAATTTAGAAGAAAATAGGTTAAAATTCTTCCAGACCCTCCCAATTTTTCGCTGCTGGAAGACCAAAAAGCTAAGGGGCTGTTTAGTTTTTAAAATTTCATCACTCATCACTCCTCATTCAATTTTCGTCACTCATCACTCATCACTTAAAATACCCCAATTTCCTAAAAATACCCCAATTTCCTAAACCCCACCCGTTTGGCACATATTTTCAACTTCTCACCACTCAATTTTTTCTACTTTTTGTGGGACCCATACTTGAGCACAATGTTAGGCCCACAGTTAGCCTACCTGTGTAACATATTAAGACTTAAGCAGCCATTTCACTTTATTTTTCCCCTTTAGCCCACATATTCTCCCAAAACTTTCAACAAACCCAATGAAGGATCTCCTCTTGAAACCCCTTGGCTTTCGTAGGTTTCACTCGCTTTACCTTTGGCCTCTTTTGAAGCCACAATCATCATCGTCTAGCTCAACTGCTGCTTCTTCTTCTTCTTTATCTTCATCTTCTGCGACTTCTTCTTCTTCTTTAGCTTGGTCTCCATTTGCTTCGATGGTGAGCTTGAAGCCGCCGGCATGGTGGGGAAAAGACGAGATGTAGTTCTCACTGTCTCTTCTCTCTATTCGGTACTATGAGAAGATGAATTTCAATAGCCGCGAAAGATTTTTTTTTTTTTTTTTAAATTATCATTATCCCATAAATGTTTCTAATTTCCCCTTTTTGTTTGTTCAGCACTTGAATTTTTTTTTTCTTTCGAGATATGTATCCCTAAACCTAGTAAAAATCATGTTTTAATATTGATTATAGATTTTGATGTTAAATTTTAAGTTGATCTTGAACTTCATATGTTTAGATTTCTAAGTTTAATTTTAGTGGGTTTTGTTTGTTTCTATTTGGTGATAAATCTAGGTTTTCTAGGACTTGAAAGATCATAAAAAAATCTAGGTTTTCTAGGCATCACGTTCGTCGGTTTGAGCTCGGGCCAGCGCGGGTTGGCTGAGGTGGGGTTGCTCGGTAGGTGTGGTTGGGCTGAGGGTGTGGGTGAGGAGCTTTGAGGTTGGATGTGGGATATTTTTGTGTGCGTTGATTTTTGGTGTGAAGACTAAGAAGGAGCCGTTGGTGGATTTGTCAAAAGTAGCGCTAGACGTGACTTGTCTCTGACCGTGTATCCCTCAAATGTGTGTATATTTACCAAAATGCCATCATAACTCTGTTTTTATAACTCAAAAACACCTAAAATATGTTTTCAATTTCCATAACTCATCACTCAAAAATCAGAGAATTGAGTGATGGAAACAAAACTTGAAAACAAATCTAAACAAGCTTTCTCTCCATGGGTCCCACCATTTTTGAGTGATGAATGATGGAAACAGAGTTATGGGTGATGGAAACTGAAAATCCAAACAGCCCCTAAACTCTTGTTGTTTGGAGTTTTGGTATTAGTCTATTAGATGTTGTATCGAAGGCCATAAACTTAGCCCTTCATGAGAGTGAACTACTTTCCTATGAAGAGGTGGTTAAGAGTTTATACAAGATCTTTCTGGAGCACAAAATGTCAAGGAGATCAACCCCAGCCAACACTCACTCTAGAAGATGGGAACAATGGAAGAAGCCTATACAAAAACCAACTGAAGCTAAACTATGATGCAAGTTTGATTCTTATGTTGCTACTGTGGCTAGATATTAAAGAGAGAATTTAGTATTTTCTATCTTCTTCTTTTTTAAAATGGAAAAACACCTATATCATAAAGTCATATGTCACCCATACAAATTTACTCATGGTGACTTTTTTTTTTTTTTTGGTGGGAAATGCTAAAATTATTACAAATTTTAATGGAGCATACAAACTGATAGTAAAAGTATAATTGGTACCACTTAAACAAAAATAAAAAAATATATATTTTAATTTCTTTTTTTATGATTGGGGGAAAATCAATCTGTAAGGTTTATATTAAAGTAAAATTTTAGTATTCCTAGTATCCCTCCTATTTTTAATAAGAGAAATGCTATTTACACATAATTTAAATTACACTTTTACAAAAAAAAAAATCTTAATAAACACCAACAATTTTATCAAAAATGAGATTTAAAAAATAAAATAAAATATATATTATCCATCCGAAACACTAAAAAGGGGTAATCAGTTTTACAATACTGATGAAACTTGAATGGCATTTAATATATTACTCCCATCCAAGTATAATGCCAAGTTGGTTTCTCCAAAAAAAAAAAAAAAAAAAAGAAAGTATAATGCCAAGTTTACATGATCTGCAAAAAATGTGCAATGACAACTATACAATCCAGGTCACAAACTTTAGCCAGAAAACAATGCTATGGATTTCCTTTGAAGTTGGGGATTAGCATGCAATACGCCGTTGTGCTTATCTACTATACTTGTTGGTGTTTCTAATTCCAACAATCTCAAGTCCTATCCATGACTTACCAAATTTAAAAGGACAAAATTTAACTACAAAATTGGTTGTATTTTAAGCTTACAACATTACTGAATAGATAAACATTACTATATATTTTGAAAATCTAATCGTTGAATTGCAAGTTCTTTATGCTCTTAATGCACATGTCAAATTTTGTGTTAATCGGATATTATTTTCTATATGATCTATAAGCTTATATTTTATGCATAATTTTAAACTACAAAAACTTGCAATTTAAATAATTTATTGATGACATATCTATTAATTTTTAATTTTTTAGAAATTTTGCAAGCATAAAGGATATAGGAAGAAAATGTAATCCAATGGTGGATTTGTAAAAATTCACCTATAATAAAAAGATATTGAGTAAGGTTATAGCCTTAGAGTACAATTAATTTTGTAGTTAGATTTTGTCCAATTTAAAATGATTAAATCTCCAAAAAAATAAAAGCTCCAATACTTGAATGGAAACTTTTGAAGAATTTTTTGGGTGGAAATAAGAAAGAGAAATATAAAAGAATAAAGTTTGGCTCCAACCACCAATAGGAAGATAACATTAGTGGTTGTTATGTGCAATACATATGACTCATTTAATCTAATCAACCCAGTGAGTCGTGTGTATTGCACATGACGAGACACATATCATTTTCCAATTGATGGTTGGAGCTTAGGCTCCAAACATGTTTAGAGCTAAACTTTGTCAAATTTAAAATGATTAAATCTTCGAAAAATAAAAGCTCCAATTTGCTTGAATGGAAACTTTTGAAGAATTTTTTGGATGGAAATAAGAAAGAGAAATATAAAAAAATAAAGTTTGGCTCCAACCACCAATAGGAAGATAATATTTGTGGTTGTTATGTGTGATGTATATGACTCATTTAATTCAATCAACCCAATGAGTCATGCGTATTGTACATGACGAGACACATCATTTTTCAATTGGTGGTTGGAGCTTAGACTCCAAACATGTTTAGAGCTAAACATTTTCCATATAACTAAGGTCTAAAAATGAAGATAGACTTTTCAAGACGAGTGAATATATATGGAGAAGCTTATTGAATGAACCATATGTTACATATAAAGGTTCATTAAGATTAAATAAATAAATAAAAAAACCCTTTTGGTACTTAGTCTCCCAAAACAGAGGACTATTACCTGGAGAACAAGTTATTCCGCGTTATGCCAATTCATTTTTCTGGGATCATATATCATTCTCAAAGTTTGGTCAACTGAAGTAACATATGATCTACCAATTCCTACAATAATTTTTTTTTTTTTTGAGAGAGTTTCAACTTTTGGCATCCACTCCTGATAATAGCTCTTTATCATCAGACCAAGACATTAATCAGTTTTTGGTGTAGGCAGGGATTGAACCCTAAATCTCTTATACAACCATCAGAGACTTTATCAATTGAGCTAACTGGAACCCACCAATTCCTGCAAATTTTCAATTGCCTACAAGTCACCCCCATGTTTACATTCCCACAAATAATAATAATAATAATAATAACAACTAGCCTCTAAGCACGCACTCACTCGCGTGCCTAGAGACTTTTTTTTTTTTTTTAAGAAATAATTACAACATACTGCTAACCTCGTAACTTGAACCCTTTCCTCCCTAAACCCCTAAGCACTTTGTGCATAAGAAGATGCCAATTCAACTACAAAGCCTTTGGCGACTCTTTTTTTTTTTAAAGGTTAATAATTTACATTTATCATAATTCAAAGTTGCTGCATTCTTTAATCATAAAATACCTAAGGGCCTGATGAGATTTATATACAAAAAATTTATTTCACTCATAAACGCATATATCTCATCACATTCCTAAATATTTTGTGATTAAATAATTCAGTAACCCCAAATTATGATGAATGCAAATTATTAACCTTAAAAAAAATAGAAGAGTCTCTAAGCGTGCTAGTAGAGACTAAAAATATATAGAGATAAAGTAAGAGATCATCCAAATGTATTTGGCTATATTAATGGGAAGATTTTGTTTTGCACGTGGGTTGGTTGGCTGTTGGCAGATTGATTGTTTTATTTTTTTTTTTTGGCAATATGGATAAATATGTGTTTTCAATTTTAAGTGAGTTTTTTTTTTTTTTTTTTTTTTTTTAATGAATTGGGACATATTGGGCGTTTCATTTTTCACCAATAAAGATAATAGTGTGTTTTGAATTTTAAGTGGGTATAAAATTTGGATTTTTCCCGCATTAGAGATAGTTGTGATTTGTGTGGCCTATTCTTAAGGGCAATAGGAGAACGTGGGTAGGAAAAATTGAGCAGTTTTTTATTTTTTTATTCATTAAATTATTAAATTTAAATTACTTATATATCTTAAGTTATTTATCTCACTAAAGTAATATTTTGTAAAGATTAGGGGTTATTTAGAGAATTTAGTCATCAAATAACTAACTTTCTAAATCCTCTTAATATATAGAAGAAGAAGATAATAGAGCCCTTTATTGGAATTTCTGATACTTACAACACCTCTGTACACCTATCTATCATATAAAGAAGATTAAAAACCACTAGATAAAATATAAAATCCACCCCCCTACAAAAAAAAAAAAAAAACTACATTTTAGTATTTTACAAATAGGGGGTCTTTTTATTTTCAACTATCCCTTTTCATAGAGCTTTCCTGTTGGCTGGAATGGTATACTCTAAGTTGTCACCACTACTAGAGCCTTTTATTTATTTATTTGCCATTGCTAGAGCCTTGTACATACTTCATTGCCAAAACCTGCTTATACTTTAGCAACTTCCTTTTGCGATATTCCTCATTATTCGATGATGGTTCTTCAACATCATCTGCAAATCGGACCTTCTTCTTTGATTGACATTTCTCAGATCCTACCCAAAAAAAAAAAAAAAAAAATCAAATGAAATCTTTTTTTTTTTTTTTTTTGAGAAGAAAAAATCAAAACTTATTAAGTAAATCAAATTCTATATAGTTATTTTGTTTTACAGAATGGAAATTTTATTTTATTTTTGGTTTAACAAAACTGCAAATTAAATTACATAATATTAGCATTAAAAAGAAGTGGTAAAAGTGAAAGAAAAACATACCCTTTATCTTGTTTTTACCATGGGAGTACAAGATGGTACCATATTCAGATTCAACCTTTTTCATAAAATCCGAAAGGAGGCGCTTATGGAGTTGATGAACAAGAAGAACTACACTTCCTGAGACCGCAAAGACTGCCATGAATCCAACTCCCATAGAATTCGACATTTCTTTCTCCCTCTCTGTGATTGTTTCTCAAAATATCAAACTTTATTTTGGATCAAATATGATGACCATTTGGATCATCCATGGACAAGAACACAGAAATAGACAAAAGAAATAAAGGGTCTAAAGAAAACATTCTAGGCCAAGTTGGAGAAAGAAGTTGCTGTTAGCGGTTGGTGCAATATAATGTTAAAAAAAACAAAAACAAAAACGAGGAAAGAAGGGCTGTACAAGAAGACCATGACCCTTTCTCTTAAATAGGACCAATGTAAAACATCAATATTCAATGGCACACATGGCATTTAATCGTTGAATATATTGAGATGAAAGCTATGATAACATCTAGATGAAAAAGAAAATTAGTTCCTCATTGGTTATTTTTGGACTTGAAAATAATAAAACTATTAAAGGAAGGAAGAAAAAAAAAACCAATAATAGAGAGAAGACAACCCAAACTCTTTGATCTTTTTATATAGGGTCTTATCCACAGCCTCTGAAATTCAGCTAGTAACTACCCCGCTGTTGATATTTGGCAAATGGCATGACTGCGTGGGTTTAAACTCTGTGACTTCGCTCAATTTTTGGTCAGTTTGATGTATGACATTTAACTGATTAATAAGTGATAGATAGAGATTTTCCAACTTTTATTGTACAATTTTTATCCATAATATCTTATTAAGTCCTATCTCTCACAACCTGTACTCTACGTCAAATACCCACCCTACAAGGAATTCAGTTTTTCTTTTTCTTTTTTTCTAAGTAATTTACCCACAAAAATTTGAGGTGGGAAATCTGTGGGCAAAGGGAGATTTCATCAAATATCCACTGCCTTATTGTTGGTTGGTTGGTTGGTTGGTGTTTTTTTTATTGTTTTTTTTAGCAATGCTAAAGATTTGTCATAACAAATACTCAAACCAAATAATTTGGCATTAATTTGGCAGGTTTTTACTAATTCTTATATCAGCCATCATTAACAACTTTTCACTTCAAATAGCTGCGAATTTTGTTGTTTGTCTTAGAAACGGAGGTATTCTTGGATTGCCTCCCATTTTTTTTTTAATAAAAAAATACTAGTATATATATATATATATGGGTACTAATTTTAGCAATTTCATTTAATGAAATTAAACGTTGCCCCTTCTAACAATATCATTGATTATTTTAAGAGTAATATTATAGTCACAAACTTTTTTACAACATTTTTATAAACAGTTGAGATAACAAATTTTTACTAGTTCTCATCTAGGCCAACCACTTACCAAATCAGCAATTTGTAAATAAGATAAATGGTGGTAATTGGGGGGGAAAAAAATTTAGGGGTTTTTCATTGAAAAATCTTGGCCAAACCGATAAATATTTTGAGTTGACCATGAAAAATACAGTATAACACTTTGTTTGGTTGTAGTTAGGGGTAGGGAAGAGAAAGGAAAAGGGAAAGAGAAGACAAGTGAAAGGAAAGGGAAAAGAAAATGATTTTCCTTAACAGTGTGTTTGGAAACATTGGAAGAGAGAGGAAGAGAAGAGAAATGATAGGGAATGTTGTCCTTTCCTCTGTTTGGTTAGCATGGCAGATAACAATAAGGTAGAAACCCATTCCCTAGGCCCACATATTTGCAATAGGGAATGTTGTCCTTTCCTCTGTTTGGTTAGCATGGCAGATAACAATAAGGTAGAAACCCATTCCCTAGGCCCACATATTTGCAATAGGGAATGTTGTCCTTTCCTCTGTTTGGTTAGCATGGCAGATAACAATAAGGTAGAAACCCATTCCCTAGGCCCACATATTTGCAATCCGCCCAATTTGGGTGGATTTGAAGGGAGACAATGGTTTTTAAAAACTGGGGCCCACATAAATAATATAATATGATATGAAATTACATATTTATTCATAATTTTTATGCATCTTTCACATTTATATGGGCATAAAAGTAAAAAAACATATATATATATATATATATATATTTTCATTTCCTCTCTTATTGCAAACCAAACAAAGTGATAAGAATAAAACAAGTGGTCAAATGAAAGACAAGGGTGACGGTACCTATTTGGCCGTCAGCCTTTGTTTAACAAACCGACGATGCTATGAAGTGAAGAACTCCACAGACAGATGAGATCATAAAGCTGAAGGTCATCCTCAAGATGACGGTACATAGACCGAAGGCACAACATAGACTGACGGCACTCGGCAAAGAATGCTTGCTAACCATGTTCGCGTGTATAAGTAAATGACTTGCACTCCACGTTTCGTGAAACCTAAGAGGGATTCCTATATGGGAAGGATCCCGCGAAATACGCCCAAGGAGACTCCTATAAGGAAAAGACTTCTATTCTAAGGAAAAGGGGTCAAGCCCTACTACTATAAAAACCAAGCACCCTCATGAACCAAGGTACGCATAATTTACCCTCTCTAGCACTCTAGAGTAGTGAGAATAGTTCTGACTTGATCTTCAGAGGGTATTTGGCCGGTACCACACCGGTACTCTTTGCTAGATCCTTTCTTTTCGTTGAGCCAGATCATCGCCTCCCGGACATAAAAGTCGCATGGTACTCACTCGCTCGATGGCTACCACCAACAACGCTCAGGAAGACGAACCACCGAGACCTACCGCATTAGAAAGGCAGGTCCAGACTCTCATGATAGCAGTAGAACGACTCACAAAGCAGAACAACGACCTGGAGGAGCAGCTACGCCAAAGGGATGCAGGGCCTAACCTTCAGGAGCAAAACCAGGAAGGTAACAGTGCCGAGCGAAGGGAGCTGGAGAGGCCTGAAGGCAGCAATGCCCCAAGCCGACCGGAGCGACAAAACGTAAGCCTCCCGTCTCTTATGGATTTCGCCCCACCGCCTATCATCGCAGAAATGCAAGCGATGAAGGAGCAAATGGAGGTCATGATGAATGCCCTCAAGGGACAAGTGTCTTCTGGTCTCGACGATTTAGTGAACAAAACCGACTCGCCGTTCACCGCCACCGTCAACTCCTACCCCCTACCGAGTAAGTTTCGCATGCCACAGATAGACAGTTATGACGGGGTCAAGGACCCTCTGGATCACCTGGAGACCTTCAAGACCCTAATGCACCTTCAAGAAGTAGCAGATGCGATCATGTGTAGGGCCTTCCCTACAACGCTAAAGGGCGCAGCAAGAATTTGGTTCAACCGACTGACACCAAACTCCATCAGCACCTTCAAAGAACTCAGTGCTCAATTTACCGCACACTTCATCGGAGGCCATTGGTACAACAAATCTACGGCTTGCTTGATGAGTATGAAGCAGTGAGAGGATGAAACTTTAAGAGCCTACATATCCCGCTTCAACAAGGAGGCACTCTCGATCGACGAAGCCAACGATAAGATAGTTGTTGCGGCATTCACGAATGGCTTGAAGAAGGGTAAGTTTTTATTCTTCCTATACAAAAACGACCCAAAGACCATGTCGGAAGTACTTTATCGTGCCACAAAGTATATGAACGCTGAAGACGCGCTGTTAGCCCGAAAAGAGAGGCCTAGGAAAAGAGAAAGGCAAGAAGACACTCGGCAGGACCAAGGCCGAAAGAAGGCAAGAACAGGAGACCGAAGGGACGAGAGGCGCCCTAAGCCCCTGGGAGGAAGATTCACGAGCTTCACTCCGTTGACAGCCCCGATAGATCAATTCCTTATGCAAATCAAGGATGAGGAGGCTCTGACGTTCCCGAGAAAGCTGAAGAGTGATCCCAACAAACGTTCCAGGGATAAGTATTGCCATTTCCACCGCGACCATGGTCACGATACGGCTGATTGCTATGACCTCAAGTAGCAGATTAAGGCCCTTATCAGACAAGGAAAATTGTAGAAGTTCGTTAGCAAGGAGAAAACGGATCCCCCCGCACAAGACCAACACCCCCGACGGGATAATGAGCGACCGAGGCCCCCGATAGGGGACATAAGGATGATCGTAGGAGGAACGGCTGTTGCCGGGTCATCTAAGAAGGCCCGCAAGACCTACCTTCAGGTGGTACAAAATGTTCAGTTGACGGGAGTCGTGCCAAAGATAGCACGGAGAGAAGGCCCTATAATCGGGTTCTTAGAAGAGGATGCACGACGCCTTCACCATCCATATGACGATGCGCTTGTCGTCAGCTTGCGAGTAGAAGACTACAACATGCACCGGGTGTTGGTCGACAATGGCAGTTCAGTAGATATTTTATACTACCCAGCGTTCCAACAGATGAGGATCGACAGGGAGCGATTGATTCCGACAAATGCCCCGCTCGTTGGCTTCGGAGGGAGCCGGGTATTCCCCTTAGGCGCGGTCACATTGTCCGAAATAGTAGACGATTACTCTCAACAGATAGCCAAGGACGTGACATTCTTGGTGGTCAATTGCTCGTCTGCCTACGACATTATCCTCGGGAGACCCACGCTCAATTCATTGAAGGCGGTAACTTCCACCTACCACCTGATGATTAAGTTCCCGACTGACTACGGAGTAGGGGAGCTGCGCGGAAGTCAGATGGCCGCGCGCAAATGCTACATAGCCATGATGGAAATGGAGGATCAGGTTTAGGCTTTAAGCATAGAAGAGCACCGGACGGTAACGGAGCCGGTTGAGAAGTTAGAAGAGATACCCCTTGACAGTTCCGATCCTGGCCGAACGACCAAAATTGGAACACTCGCTAACCCCACGATCCGTCAGGAGCTCATAACCTTCCTTAGATGCAATCGAGACTTATTCGCTTGGAGTCATGAAGATATGCCAGGAGTAGACCCTTCAGTCATGGTGCACAGGTTGAATGTATCCCCCGCCTTTCCACCTATCCGACAAAAAAAGAGAGTGTTCACTCCCGAACGAGACCAAGTCATAGCAGAAGAAGTCCGAAAGCTACAGGAAGTGAGCTTCATTAGGGAAGTATACTACCCTGACTGGCTAGCAAACGTAGTGATAGTCAAAAAAGCAAGCGGGAAATGGCGGATGTGTGTGGACTTCACCGACCTTAACAAGGCCTACCCCAAAGATAGCTACCCCCTCTTGAGGGTCGATGCCCTGGTAGATTCAACAGCCCGACACTAGTTGTTGAGCTTCATGGACGCTTTCTCGGGGTATAACCAAATCCGAATGCACGAAGCTGATCAGGAAAAAACTTCGTTCATGACCAGCCAAGGCCTCTTCTGTTACAAAGTGATGCCCTTCAACCTAAAGAACGCAGGCGCCACGTACCAAAGACTTATGAACAAAATGTTCACACAACAGATTGGGAGGAATGTCCAGGTCTACGTGGACGACATGCTAGTAAAGAGCCGGAGGGAGGAAGATCATTTGGGAGATCTCAAAGAAACATTCGACACACTTCGCTTCTACAACATGAAGCTCAATCCAGGAAAATGTGCCTTTGGAGTAACGACGGGAAAATTCCTAGGATTCATGGTGTCTCAGAGGGGAATCGAGGCAAACCCGGACAAGATCCAGGCCATTATGGATATGGCACCACCAAGAAATGTGAAGGAGGTGCAAAGCCTCAACGGAAAAATAGCGGCGCTAAATAGCTTCGTGTCAAAGGCAACGGACAAGTGTTTGCCCTTCTTCCGAACGCTAAAGAGATCCTTTGAGTGGATTGCCGAATGCCAACAAGCATTCGAGGAATTGAAGGCTTACCTTTCCTCCCCACCACTGCTGAGCCCGTCGCAGCCAGGAGAAGAGCTTTTTCTCTATCTAGCCGTCTCCCCCGTAGCTGTTAGTGCTGCCCTAGTCAGAGAAGAAGAGAAAGTACAAACTTGCCTTTGCATTAGTTACGGCGGCCCATGGAAAAACTTGCCTTTGCATTAGTTACGGCGGCCCGCAAGCTCAAACCGTACTTTCAAGCTCATACGGTGAACATCCTGACTGACAAGCCCTTACGACGGGTAATGAGCAATCCCGAGGCTGTAGGTCGATTGGCGTTATGGGCTATATAACTGAGCGAATTTGATATTCAGTACCGCCCGTGAACCGCCATCAAGGGACAGATCGTCGCCGACTTCATAGCTGAATTCACTCATGATGAAGACAAAGGGGCAGTAGAGTCCCCTCATTAGAGCATATATACGGACGGGTCGTCCAACAAACAAGCCGAAGGGGCCGGCATTGTGCTACTATCGCCCGAAGGAGACACCATTGAATGTATGGTCCATCTCGACTTCCCTGCTACCAATAATGAATCAGAGTATGAAGCGTTGATAGCAGGGCTCGACCTCGCCAAAGCAGTAGGAGCCGCGAGGGTAGTCATCTACTGCGACTCTCAGGTTATCACTAACCAAATAAATGGATACTATGAGTGCAAGGGCGAAAGGATGAAGAAGTACCTTGATGAAGTAAAGGCGAGAGTGGATGACCTAGAAGCCAAATTCGTCCAAATTCCCAGAGGACAAAACGAGCGAGCCGACCGCCTCGCAAAGGCCGCTTCAGCAGAACAAATGGTCATCCCTGGTAATGTACTCTCCTTCGTGCAGCTTTCTCTGCTAATAGATCCTAGCAACGTGTAGGAAATATGCTCCGACAGTAGCTAGACCACGCCGTTAGTTTCATACTTGAAAGACGGGGTCTTACCAGACGAAAAGGAGGCCGCAAGGAAACTTAAGGTCCAGGCGGCGAGATTCGTCCTAATAAAAGACGTCCTGTACAAAAGAGGCTTCTCCCGACCATATTTGAGATGCTTGGGTATGGAAGAGGCAGACTACGTCATGAGAGAGGTGCATGAAGGAATCTGCAGAAACCATTTAGGGTCTAGATCGTTGGTACACAAGCTTGTGCAAGCGGGGTACTATTGGCCCACCATGCAGAAGGACGCCAAAGCCTATTTCAGGGCCTGTGACAAATGCCAAAGGTTCAGCAATATTATTAGACAACCAACCGAAGAGCTGACCCCGATGACGGCCCCATGGCCATTCGTACAATGGGGGTTAGACATTATGGGATCATTCCTTACAGCAGTACGACAGTTGAAGTTCCTGGTGGTGGGCATTGACTATTTCACGAAACGGGTGGAAGCTGAAGCTTTGGCCACAATTACAGAGAAGAACATGCGAAGCTTTGTCTGGAGATGCATCATAGACAGGTTTGGCATTCCTAGAGTCTTTGTCTCGGACAACGGGAGGCAATTCGACAATAACCCCTTCCGGGATTTTTGCTCACGGTTAGGAATAAAGAACCACTACTCCTCCCCCGCCCACCCTCAAGCTAATGGCCAGGTCGAAGTCACGAACTGATCCTTACTCAAGATTATCAAGACTCGGCTCGAGGGGGCAAAGGGTATATGGCCCGAAGAATTGCCAAGTATACTATGGGCATATAGGACGACGGCAAGGACACCCACAGGAGAGACACCGTTCCGACTGACGTACGGAGGCGAAGCAGTCATCCCGGCCGAAGTTGGGCTCACAAGCTATAGGGTGCACAACCATGATGAGAACAAAAACGACGAGGCTATGCGACTATAGCTCAACCTAGTGGACGAGATCAGAGCAGCAGCAGAACAAAGGCTCGCTAGATACCAGGACCGCATGGCTAGACACTACAACTCTCGGGTCCGACACAGAAACTTCCAAATTGGAGACCTTGTTCTTAGAAAGGTCATGGGCGCCGTTAGGGACCCTACCTAAGGGAAACTCAGCCCCAATTGGGAAGGACCTTACCGAGTTACGTCGTGGCAGAGGAAAGGAACTTACCACCTGAAGACGTTGGAAGGACAAAAACTGCCACACCTATGGAACACCGAGCACCTACGAAAGTATTACCAGTAGGAGCGGCAGCATGAAGACCAACCCCTTTTTTATTTACATTCCAGCAAATTTTAGTCTTACTCCTCAAATTTATCATTTACTTTAGTTTTTTGCAACAATACCTCTTTTTTGTTTTAAGCCCAAAGGGCAGGATTTGGTTTTAGAATTACTTTTATTTACAAATGCATGTGTAAACACAAATTTTTCTCAATTGTAGAAAATCAAACAATTGAAAAGAAATAGGTTTGCAAATAATAATTTGTATTGATGTATAACAAGTACAATCTCTATTTCAATTCTTTTACAAAAGAATACCCTCTGATTCTATCTTCATTGAACTTGACTCGAACAAGGAATCTTCTTGACTTTAGTTGAAAGATGGATTGAACGGTTTCCACAACAAATCTCTAGCTTTAAGCTTATTAGAGATTTATTGTTCTTCAAGTCTTTGAATATGAAGGCTTTTAGGTTGAAGTTCTTTGGGGCTTTAGATGCTTGATCCGTTGAGCTTCAAGGATTTGAGGTTTGTTGAAGTTTATGGAGGCTTTTTCAGCTTAATTCCAATAGAACTTCAAAGAACTTATTTGAATGTTCTTCATGTGTTCTTGAGACAGAATTTCTCCAGAGCTTTGACGTCTTGAAAACTTCGTGTCGAAAATGAGAAGGGATGCCCTCTATTTATAGTGATTTTAGAGGATAAGCTCCACTTCGAATTGATATACTTGAAAGTATGTAGTAGACTTTTGATTGGCCCAAATTCTTCTTAGAGATAATTATCTTTATTTATCTATTTTGATAAATATCATATTTTGAATAAAGATAATAATCAACAAAGATAAATAATTATCTCTATTTAATTTATTTAATAAAGATAATTATCTACCAATTTTGAATAGAAAATTTATCTTTATTTTATTTATTATTTATTTTAATAAAGATAATTACCCATAAATTTTGAATAGGAAATTTATATTTATCTTGTGGGCCAAATGACACGTAGCAAATTTTGATATGCCAATGTGATGCCAATTTGGATGACACATGTCATCATTTGATTTCATTAATTTAATGACATATTAATTTAAAATTTGTCACTAAATTTTGATCTGGCATTTTATAATTGGCTTAAAATTTTGCCTCCTACAGCATGACAATAAGAGGAGTTTATTCAAAATTGCTAAAGTACCTATTTTAGAAATCTACAGTTAAAGGTCCACAGAAGTGGGCAACTAAGTTCACAAAAGTGAACAACCAAAACAACCAAGTCCATAACACACAGACTAAAAAGCTGACGGTCCTAAGGGGTGAGGCTATCACCATACGGACAAGGTCCTAAAATCAACGGACCTACAAAGATGACAAGGTCATCAAGACCAAAGCTAAAAAGCTGACGGTCCTAAGGGGTGAGGCTATCACCATACGGACAAGGTCCTAAAACCAACAGACCTACAAAGATGACAAGGTCATCAAGACCAAAGCTAAAAAGCTGATGGTCCTAAGGGGTGAGGCTATCACCATACGGACAAGGTCCTAAAACCAACGGACCTGCAAAGATGACAAGGTCATCAAGACCAAAGCTAAAAAGCTGACGGTCCTAAGGGGTGAGGCTATCACCATACGGACAAGGTCCTAAAACCAACGGACCTACAAAGATGACAAGGTCATCAAGACCAAAAGCCAGAAAACTGACGGTCTCACAAACGGATTGGGCCGACGGGCTTACACTAAGCCCGTAAGGCGGCTAAGAAATTGACGACCATATAAAAAAAAAAAAAAAAAAAAAAACCAGTGCAACCAACGGGCGAAGCTGTAAACCGACGGACTCCAGCAGACGGAACTGATAATTGGACGGTCACTAAGCTGACGGACCTTGGAAATAATGAGCAAGGCCGAAAATCCAACAGGAAACCCATGAAACTGATGAGGTAAGAAGAATATGCACGTTAGTCATACCGACGGAGTCTTCCAACAGTTCAAAAAACTGACGGATTCCCAAACAGACGAGAATGTTTACCAAGACTTCATATGGAGTAATCATTGATTAAGAGATAAAAGCAATGGAAAGAAATATAAACACAGCTGTATATAAACAAAAGCCCAAGAAAACCAAAAAGGCACTTAAACAATTGTCTGCCAAATAAATAAAATACAATGAATGTTTGCAAAATAATTGAAATACAAGGTTGAAGTGCAAATAAAAGAAAGTTAAGGAGCAGGAGCGTCAGCAGGGTTCCCGTCAGCTTGCTAATCTTCAACGTTTACAATCACAGCTGGGGTATTGGAAGCAGAAGGAGAAGGGTTTACAGTAGGTTGGGCCAGGACAACAATCCCGTCAGATTCAGGAGTTGGAGTAGGCTGAGAGGGGCCGTCACCTCCATCATCCATTGTAATTCCAGATAGGTCCAACTCTGGAAATGCTGACGCAACCTGCTTAAGGCAATCCTCAAAACCAGTGCCGTAATATTCGACGCAAGAGTTAATGAACGATTGCGTCTCTTTAAAGTCTCTAACCACGTCAGCCCCAGCCGTCTGCAACCTTTGACCTAAATCCGTCACCTCCTCTTTAAGCTTGTCATTCTGACGCTCAGCCTCCACCAGCTTCTCCCTGACTTCCTTCAGCTCTTTGTTCAGCGTACAGACAGCATCCTTGTACTGGGCTTGTTCATTCAACATATTTGTATTGTGCTTCCATACCCGAGTGACAACTCCCTCCTTTGCAACACAACGGTCTTGAAGGGCCGTAACACGCACCAAAGCCTAAGGAAAAAATACAGCCATCAGTCAAAGTTCAAAGAATAAGTAAAATCAAATCCAACCAAGAGGTAACAAGCATACCCAGGTGAGATCAAAAAGGGCTGACGCCCCTAAATCTTCTGTCTCCAATAGGTCACAAGGCTCTATGTCCGTCGGTTTTATGAAGGACTTAACCTCCCCAACAACATAATCCTTATGGGTCAGGAGACGGCAAGGGCCCTCGCTGACGGGACCCAATGTGGTCATTGCCCCTTTACCCGCACCATGGCTCGGCTTAGGGGGCGATTTCTCCTTTGTAGCACCGTCCCCAGGAGTGATGGCGGCCTTCTTGGACGGATGGCCATCACTCTCATCGGGATTCCTCTTTGCTTGCTTACTGACGACCTTGGGAGTTGACGAGGTCTCACCCCCCACCTTCTTTACCCTTTTCTCCTCTTTCTGACGGGCCGCGGCAGCCTTTATCCTCTGTTTGGCAGACTCCATCTCTACAAAAAAAAAAAAAAAAAAAAAAAAAAGGTCATCAGGATAAGAGACGGAGGAATAAACTAACGAAACCAATAAGAAATCTACTCACGTCGACGAGAGAACTCCTCCAACTTTTGAGCTTCAGCTGACGGCTCTAAACCCCCACAATATAAATGAATTGTGTCAAGGGTGATCAAATCCCTACACTTACGCTCCTCCAAAGGAATTTCCAGAACCCGACGGATGAACTTCTCCTACTCGTCGGTTATATAAGGACGGGTATAAGCTGAAAGGAAAAAGAGAAGGAATGTTAGTAGCGTCACTTCAAAAAAACAAAAGGAACATAGCTGACGGGATTAACCTGAATCTCGGACAAAAGCCCAAGTATTGTCAAAATAACCGTGGGGCATCGTCGCCATTCCTCCTGACGGCAAACCCAATCCGTCCCTTCAACAAAGAAATACCTACTTTTCCAGTTCCTATTGGAATCTGGCATATCTTATACCAGCCTCAAATTTTTCTCCCGGGCATTAAAATGGTATGTCCCCTTAGATGAGGCGATATGATGGGGCCTGTAGCAGTAAAAGAACTCGTCTAAGGTAAGCTGACGATTTCCTCCACTTAGACGGCCCCACAAGACCTCAGCCCCTATGAAAGTCCTCCAAGCATTTGGGGCAACTTGAGTGACAGACAGGCCCAGGAAGTCAGCTAGCTGACGATGCAAGGCCGTCAACGGTAACCTCAGACCCGCAGCAAACATGGCATCATACATGCCCACGTTAGCGGTTCTCCCTAAATAACAACTCTCATTCTCCTCAGGGAGACGGATCGGGATATGGTCCGGGATTTGGTAACGGGTGCGCAACTCCCTAAAAACTTTATCACTCATCCTAGGCAAAAATTTGTTGACGGCCCAATCCTCAGGAAGAATGAAAGGACGGTTATCTCCAGGACCCTCTGAAGTTCCTTCACTTGGTCCCTCCTCCCCGTCACTATCACCTCCGTCGCAATCATCGCCGTCAATATCTATATCACCCCTCTCACCTCCATCCTCTCCTCTTCCCTCTTCTACGTCATTAACTCCCTCAGTATAACTCTCATCACCGTCAGGAGATTGGGCCGACGTCTCTCTCTTTGACGAAGGGAAAAAGTCCTCTGACTCATTACCAGAACCAAAGGCCTCGTAGTAGCCCGCTCCTTCGCAGACTGACGACTCCTCACACGACGCCTCACTTGACATCTGACTACCTACAAGTGACAGATCCAATCTAAGTACCTAGACTGACGTCCTCACTAATGAGGCAAAAATAAAAAAGAAAGAGGAGATGGAACTTACTGGTAAGATGGCCTTCTGGACGGCTTCAAAGACAGTGACAGATAAGCTGACAGAAGTAAAGCTGACGAAAAAGGGCGACGGTTTCTATCTCAAAGATCAGCAGGAATGAAATAGAGGAAAATGAGGGGGAGGTGCTATTTATATATGGGATAAAAGGGCATGGAAGACGAAGCGACGCCTTCATCAGAAGCAAAGCCAATAAAAACAAGCCACCTATCCAAAACATTAAATGCACGGCGACTCGAGGAGACCCATGTGAGCAATATTCCCGCCTCTTTAGAAAGTAACATAATCAGCTAAGACATGAACTCCATGACCCGTTAGTATAAAAAGTGACAGAGGTATGGAGTAGGGGGCAACTGATAAGGATAAAACAAGTGGTCAAATGAAAGACAAGGGTGACGGTACCTATTTGGCCGTCAGCCTTTGTTTAACAAACTAACGGTGCTATGAAGTGAAGAACTCCACAGACAGATGGGATCATAAAGCCGAAGGTCATCCTCAAGATGACGGTACATAGACCAAAGGCACAACATAGACTGATGGCACTCGGCAAAAAATGCTTGCTAACCACGTTTGCGTGTATAAGTAAATGACTTGCACTCCACGTTTCGTGAAACCTAAGAGGGATTCCTATATGAAAAGGATCCCGCGAAATACGCCCAAGGAGACTCCTATAAGGAAAATACTTCTACTCCAAGGAAAAGGGGTCAAGCCCTACTACTATAAAAACCAAGCACCCTCACGAACCAAGGTACGCATAATTTACCCTCTCTAACACTCTAGAGCAATGAGAATAGTTCTGACTTGATCTTCGGAGGGTATTTGGCCGGTACCACACCGGTACTCTCTGTTAGGTCCTTTCTTTTCGTTGTGCAGGTGCTATTTGTAGCGCGCGAGGACCGTGTGGCTTACTGGTGGGATTTTCGGCCTCATCACAAAGGAATTCTTTTTCTTTTCCCCTTCTCTCATTACTTCCAAACATAGACAAGAGATCTAATTTGTTTTCTTTTCTTTCTTATTTCCTTTCTATTATTCATTTCTTTTCTCTTCTCTTCCCTCCTTTGTAACCAATCAAAGCATAATTGTGTTTGGATATTGGAAGGAAAGGAAAGCCACTTAATGGCGTATTGGGAAATTTACCCCACACAATTTTGTAATTGGTCAGTCACTATTTTGTCTTTTTCTGCTATCCTTCCACTTCTGCTCAATTTGGGTAGACAAGATTTGGTGGGCCCAAGCAAAAATATTTTCACTCTGATTCCCCAATATTTCTTTTTCCTTCATTGAAACCAAAATAAGGGAAATATCTTCTCTTCTTTCATTTTCTTTTTCTTTCTCTCACATTCCCCACAATCCAAACATAGCGTAAAAGTCTGTAAAACATTTTAAGGAAAAAAAAGATTTAAAACGTTTTCTAAAACTAAATGTGTTGGAAGTATAGTTTAGAAAATTGTCCAAATTGATTAACAAAGTTACAAAACAATATCAATAATATATCAATAAAACAAGATATGACTTATAAGCAAAATAGACAAGTGCAAAATCATATAAAACTAAAAATTAAGTAAAACTTATCGCCGAGGCACAAAACTAAATCCACTATCCTTAAGAAGTGATTTCGCCCCCACTGGAATGAATCCGTCAGTGCAAATGGTTCAAGTAGTCACTCTCTAGGATACAATGGCAACTCTATTAATATGCACTCACAAACAGAGTTTCAAACTTGTCACAAATGCCCAAGAGAAAATTTTCAATAAAAAAAAAAAGAGCAAAAGTATCAAAGTAATATGTGTTTTTATTGTTTTCAACTAATCTCATATATGCAGGATTTGATAGTCTTAGAGCTCTTAAAAAGGAAGTAGCTAAAGATTATTAGAGTGAAAAGGAAAAGGCAAAAACAAAGGAATTTTTCTATCCCATTGATGTAGCAAGCTGCTGTGTATTTTCTGCAAAAAAGGGGATGGTGTGGCCGACTAGTTTTCTAAGGAAATATGAGATGATTGAGGGTTTTGTTTTCTGCCAAAAATTCCCACACTATCCAAGTAAAATTCTAGAGCATGGGCTTGGGTTTTGAACATACCCAATCAATTTTAAAACATACCTAACAATCCCCCACATGTTTTAAATTTTTGATTTTTCACAAATTGGGCAATCACAAGATGAAATTAGTATTGATGTCTTGTGGACTTGAATCAACACTTGGTATTTGTATTCTAGAATTCACAAAATCTTGGTGATACAAGATCTTGAACCAGTTTCATGAACCACAAGAATACAAACACCTTTACTTGTGAATTCTTGGACGAGTTCTCGATTTGGCACATTTTGGCCATGCACCCCACCTGGATTTTCATGAGTGCTCTAGAGAGTTTGCCTTCACTCTCATAGGAGGTGGACCCACCTTTACACTTACATAGTTGAATTCATCAAGTGTGTACTACCACACACCACCTATAAAGGCTATGAATTCATTAAGAGTCTTAAACTCAACCTCACTAGTTTGGTAGTAAGCACTATCTACACCATAGGGAAGGACAGTGAGATCTCATTCTCACTAATAGTGCTATCTTAAATCTCTCCATGACGCCCATTGAACGTTTTGTTGACATAGGTTGGGTTGTCATCATGGGTGATTCACTTAATGGGCTTAAGTCTCATCCCCCTCGATGTATCATAGACCAATTGTCTAGTTAGCCCTTTGGTCAAAGGATCTGCAAAATTCTTTTCTAACCATACAAACTCCATGGAAATTACACCATTGCTTATGAGTTGCCACACTATATTATGTCTTAGGCATATATGCCTTTTCTTCCCATTATAAATTTTATTTCTTGCAAACGCAATTGCAACTTGGGAATCACAATGCAATGATATTGATGGTAATGGCTTATCCCTATTTTGGTATATCAACAAGTAAATTTCTAAGCCACTCAGCTTCAATACCTGCCTTTTCTAAAGCAACAAACTCAAACTCCATAGTTGATCTAGCATTACAGGTTTGTTTAGAAGACTTCCAAGATATAGCTCCTCCACCTAGGGTGAAAACATAACCACTAGTGGAGTTGGTCTCATCATTATCTGACATCCAATTTGCATCACAATAGCCTTCTAATACTATTGGATGACCTGTATATGTAAGACCCAAATTCATGGTGCCTTTCAAATATCTCAAGAGATGAGTTAGTGCATTCCAATGTTCATAGGCAGGATTATGTGTATATCTACTAAGTCAACTAATAGCTTATGCAATATCAGGGTGTGTACAATTCATTAGAAACATCACACTGCCAATAATTTTAGCATACTCAGATTGTGCAACAGAAGACCCTCTAAATGTATGCTTAGGTCATACGAAGTCCTCACAAGGTCACAATCAAAATGATTGAATTTTTTAAGTACTTTCTCAACATAGTGTGATTGGCAAAGTGTAATCCCTTCACTATTCTTTACGATTTTTATTCCCAAAATTACATCAGCCTCTCCAAGGTCTTTCATATCAAAGTGTGAAAATAAGAGATCTTTAGTACTTTTTACAACATCCATGTCAGTTCCTAAAATTAACATGTCATCCACATATAGGCATATGATAACACCACTATCACCAGAGAATTTATTATACACACTTCTATCAGATTCGTTCACAACAAATCCATTAGAAATTAAAGTGTTATCAAATTTTTCATGCCATTGTTTAGGAGCTTGTTTCAAACCATGTAATGATTTTCTAAGTTTACACACCTTACTTTCTTGTCCTTGAACCACAAAACCCTCTAGTTGGTCCATGTAAATTTCTTCATCTAAATCACCATTTAAAAATGTTGTTTTGACATCCATTTGTTGAACAATCAATTTATGTATTGAGGCCATAGCAATCAAGATCCTAATTGTAGTTAATCTTGTCACAGGTGAATAAGTGTCAAAGTAATCTATCCCTTCTTTTTTAGTATACCCTTTTGCCACTAGTCTAGCTTTGAATTTGTTTACGGACCCATCTGCTTTTAATTTCTTTTTAAACACCCATTTGCAATGATAGGCCAAAAACAAATTGACCCATTGTGATAAATTAACCAATTAATTTAGCCAAGTTAATTAACATGCAAACATATGGTAACGCAAACAAATCACCAATAAACTAAGTATGCAGTGAAAAATAAATTTGACACGGTGATTTGTTTACGAATAGGGAAAACCAACACGGCAAAAACCCCACCAGGTGATTTTAAGGTCACCATTCCCAAAATTTCACTATTATCACAACAAGCGGTTACAAGTAAAGGAATCTCAGTATCTTATACTAACGTACAGTTAAACCCTTACCCCAATACCCAATTGAACTTGTTTTGTAGTGACGATTTCTCCTTTTAACGCACGGCTCCCAGTACGTGACTAACCAATTGCGCGGATCCCAGTACGCAACTTCAATCACCAACTAGAGAAGGTTGTTGGCTACAAAGTTCTTCAGTTCATCCCAACGATGAAAATCAAAAAGATGCTTGGTCACAAAACCCTACGGTGCACAAACAAAGCAACTTCTTCACAAGAATGATGAATTAGGGCAAATTCTGTCTCCTGTCGTCACAATTTGCTTAAACAAACTTTGCTCAATTCTTTTGCAACTTGTGAACTCTTTGATGGCCCTTAAAACAATCCTTTTATATGTCTAGGATTGTGAGAAAAGAAAACTCAAATACATAATCACGAATTGAAGTCAAAACAGAACTGGAATTCTGTTTTTCATAAACCTCGATAGATACCCTATCTATCGAGCTGCTGTCGAGCCACGAGCTTCAACAGCTCTATAGGTCTCGATAGATAGCTAGCTATCAGGCTTTAATGAACAACACTTCTTCAACTTGTTTCTTGGACAGACTTGCATGGTTTTAACACTTGATCTTGAAACACAATTTCTTGAAGTATTAAACACATCCTAGATCTACCCAATTACAAGTAAAGTGCGTTTTGTCAAAAGATTAGTCAATTACATAAAATAGTGACATATGTTCCTAACAAGTGAATCACATATGTCCTAACAATCTCTCTCTTTGGCAATCTATGACAAAACCATAACAAACAAATGAACATATGAGAGAAGTCATAAATCACTCAACTCATATTCACTTGTTGAATACAATAAAATCTATCCTAACACAAACTCTTGAAAAACTTTGCAAGAAGAGAGTTTATGACAAGTAGACTTTGACAACCTGTATTTCTGAAACACTTTAAACAAAACACATCAAGGCAACTTTGTGTGAAACAGAAATAATAGATTGCATACAAGTAATAAGAACCATGTGTATAAAGAAAGAAAAGAAACAACACATGCAAGGGTAGGTGAAAGAAACATATATTAACATATATAAAGAAGATAAGTACAATGTATGTCAATAATGGTCACAAGACCTATGTACAAGAATAAATGTATCTAAAATAGAGAAAAGAAAAAGATACATGTAATCCTCACTACATCCCTCAAAAATATCAACACTCTCCCTAAGAAAAATGTCCTACACTAACTCTCCCCTTAAGAATGACTACTCTCATATTCAAAACTACTTCCCCTTTTTGTCACAAGTGACAAAGGGTAAGAGTGTCAAGTAGACATCTCAGCGGTAGAGCTAGCATCTCCATCATCAGAAGCATCATTGTCATCACCATCATCATCATTCTCATCCTCAGAATCAGAAGCCATTGGAGGAGGTGGAGGAGAAGTTTCAGGAGCAAAGCTACCCATGATCGCCTGTCGCTGTGCAATACAACCAACACAAACGTTCACCTAATACAACTCTATAAAGAGTGTATCAAGGCGAGCATCCATGCGCTACAACTGTGCCATAATGTCTCCTAGTGACACATCGCTTGTAGAAGAAGAGGGAGTGGATGTGGATGGAGCAGAACGAGATGGAGCTGAACGGGAGGGAGGAGTTGCTGAATCTGACTGCCGTGACCTAAACTACGCCTCACTACGTTTAACGATAGTGACGTCAATGGCACACATGACAGAAAAATGGTCGGAAGAGGGAAAAGGAATAG
The DNA here is from genome assembly GCF_001633185.2 of Quercus lobata. Lineage (NCBI taxonomy): Eukaryota > Viridiplantae > Streptophyta > Magnoliopsida > Fagales > Fagaceae > Quercus > Quercus lobata. The sequence continues at coordinate 26,480,648 of NC_044910.1, read as the reverse complement.
AAAAATAGCATAAAATTCGCGTGATAGCCGAAGGGAAAATAAGCTTATCACGAGTAGCCGTATTCCTACACATATCTATAAGAGAAAGAATAAAATGTGAAGGAAAATCAATAGTAAGATGCTCAAGAAGAGACAACAAAAATCAAGCATGAGGCTTTGTGATAGAGTTGTAGTGAGAGAGTGAGTGCAAAACAAAAGGCATCACTATGTTCATGAATCTAGGACCTTTAGCAAAGACCTTACATGGTGTAAACTGATGATCACCCCAATCAAAAGGGCGCTCGCAAAAAGCAGAAATCATCTCTTCTTTGGACACAGTCCTCAGATGCTCACATCCAGGGTAGTCAGGATGCTCTACCCTCGAAACATGAAGCACATCTGCAACAAGCTGTGATGTGACAACAATACACATACCTCGAACCTGAGTAGAAAAGGGAGGTACTGAATAATCGAATCCATGCATATTGGAGTAAAACTTTTGAATAAGCACAGATGGACATGTGACCAGGACGTCACACAGTGACTCACAACCCCGATTATGAATGACATCGGGTAGGTCAGTGTCGATGAAGTCCGCCAAAATGACTCAGCATTTCGAATGAACACCTCGTCAAGAAAAGTTCTCCGAGAAGTCCTTTCGGGCATCCTCATCATAGAACCGAATAGAAGAAGGAGTAGGATCAGAAGACGAAGACAATGCCCTGGAACGAAGAGGGTTCCGGGACAAAGCTGGCTTATGCTTAGGTGCCATAGACACGATTAACATAAACAGAAGAAAAGGGGAGAGAAAGAGACAATCAGAAAAGTCTCAACCCATTTCAAATATAACAAGTATATTGAAAAAGGAGTACGTATGCATGGGGAATGCATGAACATGTGACATGCAAAAGAAATTACATCATGGGCTTAACCCAATCCAATTCTACCAGCACACAATCAATTTGCACACATCTAAATGCATGATAATACTGTTATAATACACATGAGATGCAATGCATGAAGTTTTAAGATCATTTAAGTAAAAACCCATCCCAAAATTTCAACAATAACTCATCAATTTTGAAAAACCCAAAATATTTTCAAAAACCCCAAAACCTAGGTTTCAAAACATGAAAATGCATGTAAATGAGAGATTTGAAACTTACCAAGTGAAGAAAAACTTGTAAAAGCTTGAAGAAATCTTGAGGAAGTAGTTTGGAGTGAGTGAGAGAGGTTTGGGAGGAAAGAACACGTAGCTATCGAAAGAGAGATCAAGAGAAATGAGAATCGAATCGCGCTGGACCTTATATAGAAGGTCAGTAAATCTCGACAGATAGAGGTGTCGAGTCATCTGTCGAGGAAGGTGTCGAGAAAAACAACGTTGACAGATGCAGTTGTCGAGAAGGTGTTGAGGTACAAGGCAAAGACACAAGAAAAGAAGCTCGATTGATCCACTAGCTGTCGAAAGGCTATCAATGATCCAGGAACTTTCTCTATCGATCCACCTAGCTGTCGAGGAAGTGTCAAGATTGCAATAAGAAACAGCTTAAGAGCTCAATAGATAGCCAGGTGTCGAGATTGCTTAAAAACAATTTTTCAAGAAGGGAAAAAAACACAGATATGAATGCAATCAAGCATGCCACTCAACCAAGGATCCAAACAACATTTTAAGCTCTCAAAATCATCTCTCAACAACAATTTTAAGCACATAGATCCCAAAAACACACACACACTAAACAAGTTTAACCAATTTTATATTTCAAAAATAAGTTAAGACAGTTTAGTGAGCATACATTAACACATATAAACCTTGTGATGGCTAAATCACATTGTACCTACACATGTATCAGGAGTAGCAAAGAATATTACGTGTTGTGTGTGAAAAACATCACAAGATTGCATAAATGTATATATGTTATGACGATTTGAGATATGAGAAAATCACTTTAACTCACACATAATCATAACTGTTTGGTGGGGATTATCACCTTTGAGGTACATCCTATAACTCCCACATCTCCTAGAATACACGCTTGCAATCATATTTAAAGCATTTTGATCTTTTTGCTTTTTATTTTTCTTTTCATATTTTTCTTTTTAAACAAATCATGCATAGGCATATAAGAGATAGAAAAGAAATACCCAATTATGTTAAGTTTTTGACATTCCAATTTTGCGATGCCAAAGCACACAAATGTCATTTCATGATTGGAGGGCAACAATTGTGAGATGGTTATTTATGCCTTTCTCTTAGGATTTTCTAGTCTTTCTGGTCAAAAAGAGTGATACGAGTGTTAAGTACAAGAGATCACTTAACCTTACTCATCACAAACATGAGCCACAAAGCTCACTTGCTTAGTTGTGCATAGAAATGCTCATCTAAGCTACAAGAGATAAAAAGTTTAGAAAACCTTGTTTCAATGGCCATCCAAGGTACACAAGTACCAGTGTACATAAAACACACACTGTTTTTGTATTTTTCTGATTTTTCATTTTTTTTATATGAAAAACAAAATAAACAAAACTGAAAACAAACAAAAACATGTTAAATAAAGCAAAACATAAAACTAGACTGACTCAAAACTTGAAAGCAAAACACACAAGTAATGCAAACACAAAAACAAGAAGAGAGAAAGAGAAAAGTGATAGAATCACTTGGAGGCCTTTTCCTTTCATGCCTTGGAAGAACCTTTCCTTTGAGTGAACCTTTGAACCGGCGATAAGGGGGAAGAATTGAAACTGTTCAAGTTCGAAAGGAACATAAGAGCTTTGAAAAGATCTCCAAGAGGAGCAAGAGATGATTGAAGTTGATTCTGGCTTCCAGATGCTATCATGTTGTTGCTCTGTTGAGTGGCTAACCACTTATAGCAATTTGGTCTAGTATGACCGGCAACTCCACAATGATAACAAAGATGCTGCTTCTTATGTTTATGCTTTTGAGAGTTAGCCTTCTTAGCCCTGGGGTTTTTAACTTCCTTCTTATCTTGCTTAGAGGGTGCTCCTAAGATAGATTTACCTTTGTCTATGTTCTTACTAGCTATATCAGTTTTAACATCATTGTTCTCAATAACATTATTACTAGGAGGAACAAAAATAGTAGTACTAGTAGAAGCAATATTAGAAGAAGAGAGACCATACCCTAAACCTGTTCGATCAAAAGCAGATTTCTGAAGACTGAGCATCTCATCAAGCATTACACTTGAAGTCCTCTCCAATTGAGCTCTGACTTGAAACAGCTCCGCTTCAAGCTTCTTGGTCTTCTCAGCCAAGAAATTGTTCTCAAACATCAGTTTTCCAATAGTTTGATTAACTTCATCAAACTTTGTGGAAAGCTCTTCACGATCAAGTTCCATATCACTGAACTTCTTGGTGGTCAGCCTATAAAGTTTCTCATGTTTCTCAAAAAGCTTATATAATTTCTGATAGGTTGTATGGATATCATCTTAATCATCCATCTTCTCAAACTTGGACTCCACCAATTCCTCTTCTTCATCAACATCTTCAACAATCCCCTCAGTAGGATTAACAATGGCAGTGAAGGCATTCAGGATTCCATTATCCTCATTTTTGGAATCATCCTAAAAGCTCGATGTCGCTCAAAGTAGCAGCAAGTGCCTTACTCTTCCCAATGCTCTTGAGATATGTAAGACACTCTTGTTTCATGTGACCAAAGACTTGACACCTAAAGCACTTAGGTCCTGCAGGAACAATGTACTGACTGCCATCCCTAGCATCCATCTTCCCTTTGTCTTGGCTCTTGAACTGAGAAGAACTGGATTACCTACGATCCTTATCGAAGCCCTTCCCATTGGCATTCTTCATGAATTTCTTGAATTGCTTGGTGATGTAGGACTTCATCTTAGAATCTTCATCGTTTGAAGACTCATCCACGTCACTACTCTTGGCTTTTAGTGTAATGCTCTTGCCTTTACCCGTTTGCCAATTCTAGTTAACCCTAGCTCGTAGGTCTGTAGATTGCCAACCAATTCTGTCAAATGAATCTTGTCAATATCCTTTGATTCCTCGATCACCGTGATCTTTGCATGGAATCTCTTGGGTAGAGATTTAAGCACTTTCCTCACGATCTTGGGTTCAGGAATGGTTTCCCCAAGATTGAAGGCTGAGTTCACTATGTCCTTGAACTTGGCATAGAACTCATTGAACGACTCATCCTTCTCCATCTTGATTTCTTCAAAGCTTGTAGTGAGCCTCTGAAACTTTGAATCTTTGACAGCCTTAGTTCCCTCATAGGTTTTTTGGAGAATGGTCCATGCCTTCTTAGCAATTTCAGTAGAGGATATCTTCTTGAACTCCTCATTAGTGACTGCACTAAATAAAGCATTCAATGCCCTGCTGTTGAAGTTTGCCGCCTTGTTCTTGGCATCATCCTAATCAACTGGTGCTTCCTTTGACTTGGTCCAGCCAATCTCTACAACTTGCCACACCTTCTCATTTAGAGACTGCAAGAAAGCTCTCATGCGTACTTTCCAGTATGCATAGTTAATGCCATCAAATAAAGGAGGTATAATTAATGACTATCCTCTATCCATGACAAACAAGGGTCAACAAATCAACACAGCAAAGATTAACTCTAATCAAAGTGTGCCTGCTCTGATACCACTTAATAAGCTAAAAACGAATTGACCCCTTGTGATAAATTAACCAATTAATTTAGCCAAGTGAATTAATTAAGTTAATTAACATGCAAACACGTGGTAGCACAAACAAATCACCAATAAACAAAGTATGCAGTGGAAAATAAATTTGACGTGATGATTTGTTTATGAATGGGTAAAACCAACATGACAAAAACCCCATCGGGTGATTTTAAGGTCACCATTCCCGAAATTCCACTATTATCACAACAAGCGGTTACAAGTAAAAGAATCCTAGTACCTTATACCAACCTACAATTGAACCCTTACCTCAATACCCAATTGGACTTGTTCTGTAATGACAATTTCTCCTTTTGATGCACGGCTCCCAGTACGTAACTAACCAATTGTACGGATCCTAGTACGCGACTTCAATCACCAACTAGAGAAGGTTGTTGGCTACAAAGTTCTTCAGTCCATCTCAATGATAAAGATCAAGAAGATACTTAGTTACAAAACCCTACGGTGCACAAATATAGCAACTTCTTCACAAGAACGATGAACTAGGGCAAATTCTGTCTCCGGTCACAATTTGCTTGAACAAACTTTGCTCAATACTTGTGCAACTTGTGAACTTTTTGACGGCCCTTAAAACAATCCTTTTATATGTCTAGGGTTGTAAGAAAAGAAAACCCAAATACATAACCACAGATTGGAGTCAAAACAGAACTGGAATTCTTTTTTTCATAAACCTCGACAAATACCCTATCTATTAAGCTGCTGTCGAGCCACAGGCTTCAACAGCTCTACAGGTCTCGATAGATAGCTAACTGTCGAGCTAGCTATCGAGTTTTAATGAACAACACTTCTTCAGCTTGTTTCTTGGACAGACTTGCATGGCTTTAACACTTGATCTTGAAACACAATTTCTTGAAGTATTAAACACATCCTAGATCTACCCAATTACAAATAAAGTGCGTTTTGTCAAAGGATTAGTCAATTACATAAAATAGTGACATATGTTTCTAACAAGTGAATCACATATGTCCTAACATGCAACCAATGGTCTTGCATCCTCTAGGGAGTTCAACTAATTCTCATGTATGGTTAGCCATAATTGATTCTAACTCACTATGGATTGCATCCTTCCAAAAGTTTGCATCTACTGATTTCATGGCCTCTTGATAAGTTTTTGGGTCATCTTCAATGAGAAAAGTAGTGATAAAGTCAAGCCCAAAGTTGGTTCCCTTTTTAGGTCTTTTACTACGTCTTAACTCTTGTGTTGAGTTACTTTCATCTAAGTTCGAACTTGATCTCACTTGGGGTATGATTGATGAGGACTCATTAGTGAGTCTCGTTCTCTTCATAGGAAAAATATGCTCAAAAAAATCAGCATCCCTAGTCCACTATGGTGTTAGTCTCCAAAACTAAGCACCTATATGCAGGACTATTTTGTGCATATCCTATGATGACACTATCCTTGGTTTTAGGACCTATCTTTTCTTTATGTGGTTCAGGAATTCCAACCTTTGCCAAACAACCCCACACCTTAAAGTACCCTAAGTTTGGTGCACGTCCTTCCCATAGTTCATATGGAGTTTTTCTAATCTTTTTATGTGGGACCCTGTTTAATACATGACATGCAGAAAGGATAGCCTCCCCCCACATGTTGGAAGGAAGACCAGAGCTAATGAGCATGGCATTCATCATATCCTTTAGAATTCTACTTTTCCTCTTAGCTATTCCATTTCGTTCAGGTGTACGGGGTGCAGTGACTTCATGAATAATACCATTTTCTTCATAAAAATTTTTAAACAAAGCTGAACCATATTCTCCTCCTCTATCAAACCTAAGCCTTTTAATTTTCTTATTTTTCTAATTTTCAACTTCTGTCTTAAATTTTATGAACATGTTTTCAGCTTCATCTTTACTACTTAGAAGGCTCTTGTATATCTAGAGTAGTCATCTATAAATGTCATATAATGTTTTGAAATCTCCTAAGTCACTATGAATGAGTTCTAAAAGTTCATAACTCCTTTCAACAATTTTGAAAGGATTTTTTGAAATGTTTTGCTTCTAAACATATTTCACACTTTGAATGCTCTGAATTAGTTAAGTTTGGAATTAGGCTCATTTGTTTCATTCTTTTGATGGCTGCAACATTCACATGCCCTAGCCTACCATGCCAAAGATCAAAAGACTCAACAATATAAGCAGAAGAGTTACTAGATATATTCATGTTCTCACAATCAGTTTCAAGCACAAATAAGCCTTCATGACAAAATCCCTTGCCCACAAAATCACCATTTTGACAAAGAACGATCTTATTAGATTCAAAAACAAGTTTTAGGCCTGCCTTATTAAGCAACAACCAAGACACTAAATTTCTACATATGTTAGGAACATGAAGAACGGAGTGCAAGGCTAAAGACTTACCAGAAGTAAATTTCAGAACTACCTTTCCCTTTCCGACAACTCTTGCAGTACCAGAGTCTCCCAAATAAACATTCTCTTCATCTATTACTTTCTCATAATTACGAAATAACTGCTTCCTAAAGCAAATGTGTCTAGTTGCCCCAATGTCGACTACCCAATTAGTTATGTTATTGAGTAACTTCATTTCCGAAACAAGTGCTGCCTCAGATTCTAAGATAATATTAGGAACATCATACATTTTGTTAATCAATACGAACAGAAATCGCTTCTTAAGATTGTTGGAAGTATAGTTTGGAAAATTCTCCAAATTGATTAACAAAGTTACAAAGCAATATCAATAATATATCAATAAAACAAGATCTGTTCAGATTAACTTATAAGCAAAATAGACAAGTGCAAAAGCATATAAAATTAAGGATTAAGTAAAACAAAATGGACCCCCCCCCCTCCCAAACACACTGCCTTCTCTCTTTCTTGCACACAGAGGAATGGCTAGATGGTGATAAGTGCTAGTCATCGGCACAGTGGCACGGGGCCACAAAACTTGAGATTGCTAGTACAATGGGGTTTGCAGCCAATGTTGGGGATTGAAGCCAAGGCTATGTGGCTAGCAAGGTTTACGGTCAATATGAAGGCTACACAAATCAACAATGAATTAAGGTTAAACAAATCAACGATGAAGCCAAAACTATAACTTCACGCTAAACACTTGAAAATGTTTTTAAGATTGCAATCAAACACTTGGGTTAAAAACGTTTTACCATGGAAAATATTTAAAAACAAAATAAATGAAGCCTAAATTGGCAACACAAACCAAATCAAGCAAATTTGAGTAGGCAACGAGTAATGTTAGGACCAACCATAGAGTGGTAAATACTAAATAGATATTATTTATTCACTTTAAAATTAAAAATTGGTCCTCTTAAAATGAAGTTAGTTCAAATAACACAAAAACTAAAATTGTCACATAACCACTTTTCATTTGATGAACTGGGGCTAGCCCCAAATAAGTAACAAAGACGATGAACTATTTGTGTGTTTGGGAAGAAAGTATAAACTAAATTTTTGTTTATTTTATTTACCATTTATGTGTACTACACTATTTTTTGTTTCAATTTTATATTTCAAATAATCTAACTTTCAAATTAAATAAAAATAAAATGAATAAAAAAAAGCTAGCTTTTAGCTTTCTGTTTTATATTATACAAATAAATTATCGAAAATAAGCAATTTTCAAACAAACAATCCCTAATAAATTGGCCATCAACATGCAATCACTACAAAAAACTGGGGTTATCCCAACGTTTTTAAACCACTGGAATAGCCCAAAAAAACGCTGATATAGGACAATTTTTTTTTCTTTTTCTTTTTTTTTTAGTGAATGCATTTTGAGCTAGATAGGCCCCAACTAGTTAAGATCTATTGCATCGAATAATCATCTGATGATGTGGTCCCTATCGAACATGGAGTGGTAAAAGTTAGAGACTAAGAAAATAACTACATGGAAATTTGCAGAACTAAGGTTACGTGCCCCTAATATTGATGGATCAAAGGTAAAAGATGAAGAATACGAGTTAACGTCGGGGAGCTGATGGAGAGCCTAGTTTAGGTTGGTGATAGGCCAAAAACGAATTGACCCCTTGTGATGAATTAATTGATTAATTAGCCAAGTTTATTAATTAATCAAATTAACATGCAATGTACGTGGTAGCACAAACAAATCACCAATTAAACTAAATATGCAGCGAAAATTAAATTGACACGGTGATTTGTTTAGGAATAGGAAAACCTACACAGCAAAAACCCCACCGAGTGATTTTAAGATCACCACTCCCAAGAATCCACTATTATCAAAACAAGCGATTACAAGTAAAGGAATCTCAGTACCTTTTACCAACCTACAGTTGAACCCTTATCCCAATACCCAATTGGACTTGTTCTGTAATGACAATCTCTCTTTGTAATGCATGGCTCCCAATACGTGACTAACCAATTGCGCGGATCCCAGTACGCGATTTCAATCACCAACTATAGAAAGTTGTTGGCTACAAAGTTCTTCAATTCATTCAAACGATAAAGATCAAAAAGATGATTGGTTACAAAACCCTACGGTGCACAAACACAGCAGCTTCTTCACAAGAGAGATGAACTAGGACAAATTTTGTCTCCGGTCACAATTTACATGAATAAACTTTGCTCAACACTTGTGCAACTTGTGTCACCTTTGACGGCCCTTAAAATAATCATTTTATATGTTTAGGATTGTGAGAAAAGAAAACTCAAACACATAATGGATTGGAAGAAAACAGAACATAAAAATCTGTTTTTCTTAAACCTCGATAGATAGCTGAGCTGCTGTTGAGCCACAACGCTTGAACAGCTATTAAAGCTCAATAGATGCTAGCTGTCAAGCTTTAATGACAAGCACTTTCTCAACTTAAATCTTGGATAGATTTGCATGACTTTAACACTTGATCTTGAAATAAGGTTTCTTGAAGTATTAAACACATTCTAGATCTACCCAAATACAAGTAAAGTGCGTTTTATCAAAGGATTAGACAATTACATAAAATAGTGACATATGTTCCTAATATGTGAAACACATATGTCCTAACAATTGGAATGATGAAGATGACCAACATAAGAGCACTATCCAATCAAGTATGTCTCTATTACACGTAGAGCTCAAAAACTAGATGCAGACCTTCTTAAAGAAAAATATAAACGTATTCGCTTGGACACAAATATATATGCCTGGGATTGATCCAAAACATCTTGGTCAGCAAGTTGAATGCCCATCTTATACAGTTAAACTCGTGTAACAAAAGGGCAATTAGGCCATTTTTGTGGAAGTGTGTATAAAGTTATAAACTCATGCATGCTCACTTTGTTAGGAAATTACAATGCGTACGCCATGACTTGCTAACAAAAAGAAGTGGTTAGGAAAGCGAATGACTTGTCAAGGATTGGATTACTAGTGGATTCAACAGTTAGGCATGAGTTACTGAGCTTCATGAGAGGCTTTTTCGGGCTACAACTAAATCAAAACGCACAAGGCCAACTAAGAAATTGGCATTTAATTATTATTGGCGCAGGATTGTATTTTACAATGTAATACCGTTCAGGCTAAATGCATATTTGGATGACATTCTTCGTACGAGCCTAAAAGCTAAGCAACACTTGGTTAACTTGAAGGAGGAGGTTACAGATGAAGCTTAATTAACCCTACTAAGTATGCTTAAGTCCTCGTGAAAATATTCATGGGGTTTATGGTCTCACAACTCAGAGAAGATCCAAAAAATTCTTGAACAACTAAAGAGGTGTAGTGCCTGATAGGGAGAATAGCGGCTCTAAACTAGGTTCATCTACGGGGCAACCAATAAATGCTTGATATTCTCCAGGCTAGGATGCTCAAGAAAGCTTTTTAAATGTATGCAGAAATGTGAGAAAGCTTTTTTGGGATTGAAAAAATGCTTCAGTAGATCGTCGTTTTCTCAGTCAAATAGAAGTTGGAGAAAAGTTATACTTGTACCTAGTTATCTCACTTACTATTAATTGTTTTTAGTAGGTAACCCATGCTTCCGCACATGAATGATAAATTGAAGAGATGCTATTGATATTAGCTTGGGTTATTAAACATATAGAACATTAGTTCGACCAGGACTTTTGAGGTACTAAAATGGTTTTTTCTTACAATTTTCATGATATTAGTTACGTCAAGTTTTTCATTATATTGCTCTTATGTATATAATTTTGAAAATCACTATTAGATAATACATATATAATATCAATTCACAATTATTGTACGTGAAATTCTATTAAATACAACACAAAATAAAAAGAATAGATTAATCCAATAGTATCTCTTAAATTAAATAAGGATAGGTGCATGGGATCGTTTAGCTCAATTACAATTGTTTAGGTTCAAGATCTTCGCATGCAAAATATTTGAATAGAAATAATATATAAAAAAATATGCTCATTAGTTTAGAGAAAAAATAACAGCAACAATCTAAACAATTTAATTTTTATGGAGAGCCAACAAAAGCAAAATCCAATAATTTTGATTCTAATTGAATTTTCTTTAAACTTTGGTTTAAAATATATATATATATATATATATATATATATACTTACTTAGTAATGGACCGTACATAGTTATAGTATATTACATAAATAACTTATAAATTTGAATTATTTTTAGTTACAAAAAAAAATGACCCATAAATATAAAATCATTCAAACTCTCTTTTCCTCTAATTTTATATATAGAGTTAGATATATGATTAGTTTTTTTTTTTTAATGATTTATTTATATTGGACTCCTCGTTTTATATACTAAATTAACTCACTTGGTACCAAAAAAAAAAAAAAAAAACTTAAATTAGATAGGACACATGACACAAAATTAAACTTTAATTGAAATCCAATTTTTATACTAAATTAACTCACTTGGCTCAAAAATTTAAAAATTTAGATTAAATGAGATACGGAACATAAAATTAGACTCTAATTAAATTTCAATTTAAAATATAATTAAAGTTTCTTTCAATTTTAGCTATTAATATATATAGATTTCAGCCTTGAGTAGAGAAATTAAGACCATTCTATTAATATATATATATATATATATATATATATATACACAAATTAAGACCATTCTATTGTCTATTACACTAGTCAAACTTTGAAAGGAGTAGCACTATCCCACGAATGCTCAGGCCAACTATAAAGAGGACTTGGGCCATATATACATACATACATACATATATATATATATATATATATATTCAAGTCCACACGAACATGACGGCCCAACCAACCAGCCTCTCAGGCCAGGCATCTAAAACTAAATATTTATCCAATGGTTGGTGGAGTTGGGGGAATCTGATATAAATTACCGACCTAACTAGGTCATGACACTGACATATCCCTTGGAAATAACCAGGGCGAACGAGTAATAAGACTAACCTAATTACGTATACCTAACCAAGTCATGAAACTAACCTATCCCCTAAGAAAAAGAGAGGTAGCAGCAAGTCTATTGAAATGAGAGCTAGCAAGTTGCAAGCCATGAAGCATATATGGTTGTTGAATTAAGTTATATAATTCTAGATAAACAAACTTAGCAATGGGCAAATGGCCTTGTTAAGTTAAAGCATGGTAGTTGAATTAATAAATGATCATTAATGTTAAATTAAAGTAGCAGTGTTGCTTAGTTGATGAGTTGACCTACCATAATCTTAATTAATGTAAAGCATACCCAGAAATTTTTGTCACTTAAGTTAAGTTGACCGACCTAACCAGACTCATCACGACTCTAATTTTTATAGATAAACCTAGTCAAGACATAGCAGGGCAAGAGAAATTAGAAAGGCTCGTTAACATAACAAAAGACATACAAAAGGGAGCACATATGCTAAACCCTGAATTGATATACTTGTTAATCGTTATGATCGTGTCACCCTAGGCTAGGTCACGGCCTTGGATAAATGACTTAAGTGCCATGTTGGCACTCTTCCTCAAACATTATTTTTTGGCAGTTGGGGCAACAAGGCTTGCAAAATAAAAGTGAAAAAGGTAACTAAATATAGCTAGAAAGGAACTATGGCAATGGGAGAAAATGAGAGAGCAAAGGTGAGTTTCAAGTAACGTTGGCACAACAAGAAATTCATAAAAAAAAAAAATAATAAATAAATAAATAAATAAAAAAGTATATTAAGAGTTTTATACCTCAACTAGCACCTTTTAGTATTTTTAACATAAATATTTAAGATTTAAATCTTCTCCCCTCTATTCTGACTATCGAATTATATAATAATAATAATAATAATAATTTCTAACCATCTAACAAACAAACAAAAATCTAACTAACTCATTTATAATAAATAGTTAAGAGTTATCTTTAAAAACTCTAGAGAATTACAATCAAACTTATAAATATGCAAATTATGCTAAAAGTCTTGCATTTTACTTCTAATCCTAATCTTCTCTTCTTCTGTGTTCTTAAAATTTTTCTAGTAAAAAACGAAATTCTTTGTTTCCTACATCTAGAATGGAGTCATCTTCTCCAAAAAAAAAAAGAAAAAAAAAAGAATGGACTCATCCAGTCATCCAACCCGAACTTGGTGAGGACAATTTTGGTCATAAAAAAAAGGAAAAAATTTAATAGAATTTTCCAACCACAATTTATAGTTAGTTGTATTATCGTTTCTGCCTCTAAAAGAAAGGAAGTCAAAAAAGGAAATAGCTTGAAACTTTGAATTGTGTCCAGGGGCGGCGCCACCTTAAGCCTGGACACAATTTATAAAATTATATATATATATATATATAATTTAAAAAATTTTATTTGTCTACCCTTCAAAAAAAAATTTAGAAACACCTTTAGTTATTTTTTATGCCAATAAAATTAAATTTTACTCCATAATTTGTTCTACATTTAGTGGATGAATGATTGCTTAGTTGTGTACATTGAAAGAGATGAAATTTGTAGCATTGATAATGAGACTATTATGCACCGATTTTAAAATATAAAAACTCGTAAAAAGTAATTATAAATTTTATATATTTACATTTTTTTATTATTATTGTTATCAATATATAAATTTCTCTTTTTATTAGATAGTAAAATTTATACTTTTTAAAGAACATCATAAAATAAATCCTAGAACCGCCACTAATATGTACATTGTTTTTAAAACACTTGATGGAACACATATACAAATGACTGCCTGTCGATCGTGCATGTGTCCAATATTCTAGTACATTGAACAAAATTCTTACCCAAAAGGTGAACCTTCTAAAAGTTCTAATTAATACCTCTTGCATCATGACGTGAACAAAAAAAAAGCTTATGAAACGTGTCCTCATTTGGCCTAATTAACCTTTGGCATTCTTCAGATTCTAAAAAAAAAAAAAAAAAAAACAAAAACAAAAACCTTTGGCATTCTTCAAAAGTCCAAAGGAGCGAGGGCGTCCTGAAGGACAATATTTCTCAAGATTGTGGTTGGGGAGCGGTGATAATATTTCTCCTTTGTCTTTTTATTAAACTTGATTAAAGCATAAAAATATCACACTTCATTGGAAAGCACATCAATATTAATTTAGCTATTAAAAAAAAAAGAGGTTTATTTTTTTATTTTTTTTTTTAAGAAAGAACATTGTAATTTTATTGATGGTAAGTTGAATTGACTTGAATTACAGAAACAAGGTGTGAAGGAATATCCTTCATCCATACCGAAAACTCGCTAACATGTCTCGCATGTCTAGCAATGTTATGAGCTGACTTGTTGGCCTGTCTTTGCACATACTTGAACTCGACTAATTCCAACTGATTTGCTATCTCCTTAGCTTCATCTAGCAAATGTCTGTACTCGGTCAGTGAAGATTTTTTGCTCTTTAAACCATCCGTACCTCCTCCTACAATGCAGTCAATATGATTTTTTGAGGATGTTTCCACCCACCAATTCATTGATTCCTTCCAAAACAGAACAAGCCCCCCACCTTTGTTGACTTGTGGGACACTAAACATGTGGTCAAATTTCAATCTTTGTTTCACAATTTTTAGCCTAGCATCATCCGTCCATATTTCGGCAATGAACATAACGGAGGGATCTTTTGCCCAGGAATAAACTCCAAGCTCTCTCTCTCACCTAGTTCCCAAGCTCGCAACAATTCCACACCAAAAGACTCATGGCTCTTGGCAGGGCTGCATAGCAGCCTCCACCATTATGCTTATGGTATCGTCAGATTTGAGAGGAACCTGAAGACGTTTGTTCGGGGGATTTGAACCAACAACTAGATTGAAGCTTGACTTTCTCTTCTTCTCAAGTTCGGATTTGTTCTCAAGCACACCTAGGCTGCATTGTCGCAATACACGTTTCCATGTTCTGAGACTATGTTTCTGCCCTAGAATGCCAACAGTAGATTGAGGGGATTGGTTTACACCCTGATCGTCCAAACTGTGAGGCATCACTCCATGAGATGAGGCGGCTACAGTTTTCTCCCTAATTGATGCCAGACGTTGATCAATTGATGAGGGATTTGAATTTGCATTAAAGTGTGATTCTCCATCCTTTATTTCCGTGATAATGGGATTGCCGTTTTCCTTATTTAATAATTCCCTGTTTGAGCTGGATGAATACGAATTCGTATCCAAGACCGAATTTGATGCAAAGGCTGAATTATAATGGGGCATTAAATCAGCCTTAAAACTCGGACAATGATTGTCACCCAACTGAAAGTCTTCGGCAACGTACCCACCCTCCTTATTAACTCTCACATTCAATTCCAACAGACTGGAATTAATATTTTCTCCCATCTCTTCAACTTCTCTCTTCGATACCGCCAGACCTAGTGGTGGTGCAACTGAAGCTGCCCTTGTCGCCATGTGAGCCGCCAACTCCGCTTTTTTCTCCCTAGCCTTGCTGCTTTTTTCCTCATAATATCCCGGAACGTAAATCACGTCCCTACCAGAAGATTTATATGGAGGAGCTCGAAGGAAAGAACCGAATTGTTGCTAATCCGTCTTCAACGATCCATTGCTCTGAATCCATAAATCACAGTCCCTATTGTCGTGATCCAAACACCCACACCAGTAACATATGCTTGGCAAGCATTCATACCTGAACTTTATCCAATGTTTGTTCCCATTTGGCAGAGTGATTACCCAGCCTCTGCACAAAGGACTTGTTACGTCTACCATCACTCGTACCCAAAAAAAATTGCCCCTGTCGTCATCTGTTGCACCATTTGATCTCTGAATTTCTCCCACTGTTTCACAAAGTTTCTCTGCCACCTTTCTTGTTTGGAAGCTAATTGGAATGTCGTGAACCTGCACCCAGAACAGGACTTTATTGAAGGCAAGGTCCTTTGCCGGAGCATCATCCGTATAGTGTTGCATAACAATCAGGTGTTTGTCAAAACTCCACGGTTGACTCTTCAAAATTTTGCCCACTTCCGCCAGACTACTGAATAAAAATAGGACCAAGTTATTGCCCTGATTTCAGATTTTAAACCCCCCATCAGTCCTCCATAATTGCTTGAAAGTTCTTGCAACCACCTCCATCTGAAGGAAACGAGAAGTTAGGAATTTAGCTGCAATAATAAATTCACCTTTTCGATGGTCTTCAAGAAGGATGAAGTCGATTTGTTCTTTCTTCGATAGAGACATATTGTTCCAACTCTTCGTTAGTTGCTCCATCACAATTCAGCCAAAATTGCATACACTGATTTGAAGGAGAGTATAGGAGTTGCTGTTTCCCATGAAAACCCCAAAAAAATATACCACTAGCTTTAAGAGTATACTTGATACTCCTAAAGGACACCACACCACAAAAACTCTCCTTCGAGGAAGGGACTAAACTTCTACAGCCTTAGAGACTAAGAGACTTAATTTTAGTATCCTGGTAAAAGGGATTTAATTTTCCCTTTTTCAATAGCTCAATCTCTTTCTGAAGATTTCATGTCTAAAGAGGTTGAGTTTAAATGCTCTTTTAACAATCAATATTTCTTTTCCATGCCATTGAAGGGAGAAATATAATACAAGGGTGCAGTTACAAAGGTTCAAAACCAACAGGAAAATGATAGCAAGAGTGAAGTGGCAAGTATGTTGCCACTTTAGCTACAATCCAAATATCTTTTACAATTACATGAGGAACCCAAAAAACATCACAATGCAAGCTATTCTGGTTTAGGAAGCAGTAGTCTGCAAGCCTAGTGTTGTCCATCCAATCCGTGGCACATTCCTTCTTGATGGTCTACGTAAGCCCTTTGCTATCACTAATAAACAAAATATTTTGAAAACCTTGCTCCTTGGTTGCCAATCTAGCTTTAATCACAGCCTCCAAAAGTGCTCCAGTGGAAGTTCTAGCAATGGTACTTGCAACTCCAAAAAACACCTTATCTCCCTACAAAGTTAGAGCGTCATATATAATACCATATCTACAATGTCTCCTACTTCTAGCTGCTGCAATTTTGATGATTAAGTGCCAGTCCCCTGTTGCAGGCTGCTGCCTTGTGTTGGAGCATCTGCCTTCTCTTCTTCTCAGTATCTAATTGCTTGAGAAGGAGTCCTTATACCTGCAAGAGAAATTTTGAGCAATTAGGATAACGTCCATTGGGTTAGGGATAATTCCTTGATGCACCACTCTGTTCCGATAGTTCCAAATAGTCCATAGCGTGATAAATACATCCTGCAAATAATACATTGAGTCCAAATCCCTCAAATCATGTCTTGAGATGAGTTGTTTCAGCCAGAGTTGAACAGACAAGTTGTTAAGGTCAGAGGTATGGATGGCAAGAGTAGTTCCATGCCAACAAGCCCTTGTGAATGGACAAAGAAGGAAGAGATGGGTTAGACTTTCCTCCTCATTACACATTGGGCATAGATTTCCAGTGGAGATACCCCTAATATGAAGATTAAGAAAAGTTGGCAGACAGTTGTTCAAGAGTTTCCAAACAAAATTACTAATTTTCAAAGGAACCTTTATTTTCCAAAAGGACCTCCACCAACCCGAGTGAGCTTGAAAAAATCTAGCTTGGCAAGCCTCCTTCCTGCTTAAAATGTCATAGGCTTTGTGCACTCGATACTCCCCATTGTTTGAGAATTTCCAACAGAGTTTATCCTGCATAGAATTCGTCTTGGAAATAGGGATTTGAAGGATTGTTGAAGCCTGGTGAAAGGGGTATAATCTTCTAACCAAATCAGCCTTCCAAGTTCTAGTACCATGATCTATCAAATCTCCCACAGTGCCTGTAGGGAGGTGAGGCTGGTGTACACTCAAATTTGGATAGGGAAACCAATCCTTATGGTTTAATGGGATATTATACCCATTCCCAACCCTCCATTTTCCTTCTTTCATAAAAGGGTGTTCAGCTTTGATGATATTTCTCCAAACCCATAAGTGATGGGGTTTTGCCCTGTACTCCTAAATAGAACAAGTAGGAAAATATCTAGTCTTAACAGTTTTAGCTAGGAGAGAGTTAGGATTTTAACATAACCTCCAATATTGCTTGTTTAGCGTAGCTTGGTTCATGTACTTGAATTTCTTAAGCCCTAAACCACCCATATTCTTAGGCTGACTAATCTTATCCCAATTAATAAGGTGCAATTTCTTTTCTCCATACTCATGACCCCAACAGAATGCACGGGTAATAGAGTCCATTTTACTACAAATAGCATCTGAAACTTTAAAGCAAGCAAAGGACTATAAAGGCAAAGATTGAAGAACAGAAGCAAATAAGGTTGTTCTACTAGCTTGAGATAAAAGTTTCATTTTCCAACCTTGTAATTTTGTTTGCAGTTCATCAATAAGGAATTGAAAGTCAGCAATCCTATTACCTCTTAATTGGAAATGGACACCAAGATATTTGCTAGGGTGTTGAACTAAATTGACCTTGAGAGTGTTAGCAAGTCCTGCCTGCTCCTCTATAGGCATGTTTGGTGAATAGAACACATCAAACTTAGCCAAATTAATAGATTGACCAGAGATGGAACAATACCATTCCAGGATGATTTGGAGATTTTGAACTAAATTTTTATCTTTCCTGAAAAACAGCAAAGAGTCATTAGCAAACAATAAATGAGAGAAAGACAAGCTATTTTTGACTACTTTGATGCCTCTGATTTTCTTAAGGACCTCAGCATGGGTTAAAGAAATGGATAGAATATTTGCACACATGAGGAACAGATATGGAGACAAAGGGTCTCCTTGTCGCAAACCTTGAGATGGTTTAAAAGACCTAGTCATACTTCCATTTATCAACAAGGTATATTCAACTGATGTAACACACTCCATAATCCACTTAATCCACTTGGGATCAAACCTCATAACAATTAGAACAACCTTCAAAAAATTACAGTTAACCCTATCAAAGGCTTTAGACATGTCAATTTTCAAAACCCCATAACTATCCCTCTTCCCCCTCCTTTTCCTAATCACATCAATAATTTCATGGGCCAACAGAATATTATCAGTGATATTCCGACCCTTTATGAAGGCATTTTGATAAGGTGTAATAATACTATCCATAATAGGCTTCAATCTATTGACAAGAACCTTTGAAATAATTTTGTAAAACACATTACACAGACTGATAGGCTTAAAATGGGATACTACTTCAGGATTAGGAGGTTTTTGGAATGAGAGTAATGAAAGTGTGATTAAAAGCCTTAAGTAGGGAACTAGAGTGGAAGAAGGCTTGAACAATATTACACACATCAGTTTTGACAATGTTCCAAAATTTCTGAAAGAAAAAAATAGGGATGCCATCAGGCCCAGGGGCCTTGTGAGGTCCCATCTGAAAGACTGCCTCCTCAATCTCTCTATTGGATATAACCCTGTTGAGTGAATGCACCTGTTGATCAATGAGGGAGGGGACAGGGAGCCCATGTATTTCCAGTATTATACACTCCATAGTTAAATTAGAATTGCAACTGTAACTTCTTTTAAAGGAATCAAGAAAGATCTGTTCAATTTCCTCATGATTGTCAGTAGAGTGCCCATAATCATCCTTAATTTGAAGTATTCTATTCCTGGACCTCCTTTGTCTAACCACAGTTTGGAAGTATCTTGTATTCCTATCCCTATGTAGAAACCAATTTGTTCTAGCTTTTTGTGCCCACATCAACTCCTCCCTATCTAGAAGTTCCTCCAATTCCTCTTTATAGACTCTCTCCCTCCTTACATCTTCACTAGTCATAATGGAGTCCTGTAATTGTTGCAATTGACTTTGTTTCATCTTAATTTCAACTTCCACTTTGCCAAAAACTTTTTTATTCTATTTTAGGGCCTTTTGCTCAACATTAATGAATTTATTCCTTAATTGAGTAGCTCTGGACCCTATGGAATGTAAATCCCAAGCATGATGCACCATTTCTTTGCAATCCTCATGGGTTAACCACATTAATTCAAATCTAAAAGGCCTCTTCCTAAAGGGAGTTTGAACTTCAAGGTCCAGAAGAATTGGACCATGATTAGATTGAAGCATTGGAAGATTCTTAAGAGAATAGAAAGGATATTTATTTACCCACTTCACACTCCCAAAAGCTCTATCCAACCTTTCCATGACAAAATCTTCTTCCTCCCTTTTGTTCATCCATGTAAATCTTTGACCTAAGGCACTCAAATCACATAATTGCAACTCCCTAAGAACCTGCTGAAATTCCTTAACTCCAGGAAAGCTCCCAGTTTTAAAAGAGAGATTTTCTTCTTTGTTAAGAATTTGGTTGAAATCCCCTATACAAAGCCAACTAGGATGTGCCCATTATTGTAACAATTTCAATTGCTGCCACACCATCCCTCTCTTGGAATGATCAGGATGTCCATAAACAAAAGTGATGGAGAGAGGGATGCCTCTATCATCCAACAAATTAATATGTATAAGGTTTTTTGAATCAAACACAACCCGCAAGTCTTGTTTGGGTAACCAAGCTAGAATAAGTCCACCACTCAGACCCACCCTAAGAATCTCCTACCCCTTAGAGAAACCACATTTTTACACAGTTCCTTCCCTTTACCACTAACTAGACGAGTCTCCATAGGGAAAAAAAAAAGTTTTAATTCAAGGGCTTTTTTCTTGCACTGTAGAACTGTAGAGGATTTGCCCAAACCCCTGCAATTCCAGCTCATGATCCTCATTGTTGTTGGGGAAGCTGATTAGGGTTAGCTTCCCAACAACCCTTTGGATTACACAAGAATATCTCAACATTCTTAATTTGACAAGAAATATATGAACAATTCTGATTGAGATGAAAGGAAATGGTACCTTCCTTGGTGAAAGACCCACATAACAGCTTCTGCCTGATATTCCTCCCAATCCTGCCAAGCTTAGTGCCAATTCTCTTCTTGGAAGGACTACACTTGACTCTCAGCTTCGGATCACGCTGGAGACAGCCCAAAAAGCCAGGATCAGTCTTAACTAATTAGAAGAAGAGTAACTGGATGCTGTGTCCGATGCATCTGAGGTCCTAATAGCATCTAGCCCCGTATCAAGGCTGACTTATTGGACCAAGTTAGCTGTAGCTTGAAGGCCATGCATGTTCTGAATTGGGCTTTGATATTGGGCTGAGCCACTAGCAGAATTAATAGAAGGCCCATGTCTCACACTTCCAGCTACAGCCTGTAATCTATCCCTACCTTCCCTATTAACCAAGGAATTAATAAGTCCATCAGTAGACTCTGGGATTTAACCTCACTCCCATGCATTCCCACGTAGCCATTCAGGATGATCATCATTGAGTCTATCTAAGCTAAACATCACAACCGTTTTAGAATCACTCTCAGTTGCTGAGGAAGACCCTGTGGCCTCCCTTAATACCCCATTCGTCATAACCGGGCCTAAACCATTGACCCACATCTCATGCAATGAATTATTGTTTTGAAATTCCTGGGTTGTGTGCATGTTGATGTTTCAATTAGGTATTGGGTTAGGTTCCAAAGGAGGGTCTGCTCGCAAGTTTTGGTTCGGGTTTGGATTGTGTGGGTCTTCAAAAGATGAAATTGGGGAATTTGCAAGAGTTGGTGGGACATTACCTCTATTGATAGACAAAGAGAGAATGGCTGTATGGAGTGATGCATGCACAATGTCTTGATGGAGAGATGAGGATTATGGTGTGGGGATAGTAGAATTACTCTGATTAGGGGCCAAAGGTGGTTCAGGGTCAACAATAGCATGTGAAGGATGATCCTATGAGGGATTATCAACATCCATATTCCCATATCTTGCTCTTGTAGTTCAACACCTTTTCATATTAAAATAAGCTCTTAATTCATTATGAAATTGGGGTTCTAGTGAATCAAAAGCATAAGGAACCTAATATAACCTTTGAATCCTCTACCTCTGATGAATATGCATATGCTTCACTTCATCCATACTCTCACTACACTGACTTCTAGTATGTCCAATGAGTCCGTATAGTACAAATTTTATGCACTCTCTCATATCTAAATTGAACCCAAGTCCGAGTAGCATCATCCAGACGGAGCATAAACCCCGAAACAACAGGCATCCATGGATTCAATCTCACTTTTATCCTTATAAACCTGTGTTGGAAAAATAGCATGGAGTGAATAAGAAATTGATATTTTCTATGTTCACTTGGGGATGTTATTATAAGTGTTGAAAATCCTTGAATCCCACATTGGAAATGATAAAGAATATGAGTTTGGGCTGGATATTGGGTTGGGTTTTAGACATGTGTGGACTAGGCCCACTTATCCAATTAATAATAATATTTTATTATTTTATTTTTGAGTAAATAAATCTGTATACAGCAATAATCTCTGAAACAGTGTTTCAGTTTTAAGTTACATATAGTTTCATTGTCCCTCATTCATGAAAAAGAACTTTTCAAAGAAAACTCTCCCAATGACATTTTTGTTCATTCATTTTGTGTCAAAGAGCGAGAAAGAGGAATTGAGTAGTTCGCAGAGCACGACCTTGTGTGCTTCGTTTTCATGCTAAAGATCATTTTATCTTGGGAGGCAAACGTCCACGAGTCTCAAAGCACCACAGTGAAAGTGTGAGGGGCGAAATCTACTTTAAGGAGATTGTGTCAAACACAAGACTTGATCTCAATTGTTCATCCTTTCATGCATTTGGTCTGTAAGTCTTTAATTGTTTGCAAATTTCTATTTATATATATTCAGTATTTATTAATTGTATTTTCCTTTCACATCTATCTGTGTTATTGCTTATTGTTAGATCTGTGTATTGTTCCTTTTGCTTTATCACAAAAGTAAATTGTTGTATTATATTCAACAATCTTAAAGTAGATTTTAATTTACTCTTGTGATTTACAGTGAAAGGAATTTTATGTTTGTTGAAATACGTTAATCGGCAATTGTTTATATACTAGGCAAAACTTGAAGACTGGGTTTGAATTCTGTGGGTTTTTTGTTTATCTCTAATATCTATCTTTAACTTGTAAATTGAATTTGTGATATTTGGTTCTCTGAAAATATCGGTTTTCGTATATATCTATATACTTGTTTATTTTATAAGTTAAAATTGTGAACTTTAATATTTTGTAATCGTTGAATCCCGTGTTTGACTGCAGTATTTGTTTTATATATATATATATTCTGTTTGTTGTTGATCTTTTTCTTCTTGATTATTATATTAGTTTAGGACTTTTTTGTCTTACTTGCTTGGCTGGGTTTTTGAGATTCCATTGTTTAGTTTATTCGTATTGTACTCCTTTTCTGCAATTCGGTGTAATAGTTGGCTTGACTTTCTTTTTGCACAGTAACGTTTGGCATTTATTCTTAAACTTGGCTGGTTTTGAGGATTCAATTTGTTTGAATTTTGTTGAACATAGATGTGAAACAAAATTGTTGTGAATCCAGTTGTGGCTCAAACCAACATGAATCTTTCTGTTATGATTTCTGAAGTGAACTTGGTAGGAGGAAATACTAAGGAATGGTGGATGGACACTAGGGCTACTCGCCATGTATGTTTAGAAAAGAAAATGTTTTCTACATATAATCCTGTGGGTAATAGAAGAAAAATTTTTCATGGGAAATTCCTCAACCTCTAAGATTGAAGGAATTGGAAAGGTTGTACTCAAAATGACTACGGGCAGGTTTCTTACTTTGAAAGATGTACTGCATGTGCCAGAAATTCAAAAGAACCTTGTATCTAGCTCATTGTTAAGCAAAAATGGTTTTAAGTTGGTTTTTGAGTCTGATAAATTTTCACTCTTTAAGAGTGGAATGTATGTGGGCAAAGGATATTTGAGCAATGGCCTATTTAAGATGAATGTAATGATTGTTATTAATAATAATAAGGGTACATCTTCTGTTTATATGCTTGAGTCATCTAATATATGGCATGGTAGATTGGGTCATATTAATTATCATACTTTACATAGACTAATTAATTTAAATTTATTGCCTAATTTTGAAATTGATTTTGATCATAAATGTGAAACTTATGTGAAAGCTAAGATGGCTAAAGCATCTTTTAAATCAGTTGAAAGAAGCACTAAACCTCTAGATTTAATACATAGTGATGTATGTGACATGAAATCTATACAAACTAGAGGTGGTAAGAAATATTTCATCACTTTCATAAATGATTGCACTAGATACTGTTATGTGTACTTGCTAAGGAGCAAGGATGAGGCAATTGAGGCATTCATGCAATATAAGAATGAGGTTGAGAATCAACTCAACAAAAAGATTAAGGTTCTAAGGAGTGATAGAGATGGGGAATATGAATCACCTTTTGGTGAGTTCTGTTTACAGCATAGTATTGTTCATCAAACCACTGCACCTTATTCACCTCAGCAAAATGGAGTTGTTGAAAGGAAAAATAGAACCTTAAAAGAAATGATGAATGCAATGTTGATAAGTTCTGGATTACCATAGAACTTGTGCGGGGAAGCTATCCTTTCCGCCAATTATATTCTTAATAAATTTCCTAAAGAGAAAAACAATAAGACATCCTATGAATTATGGAAAGGTAGAATAACTTCCTATAAATTCTTAAAGGTGTGGGGGTGTTTGGCAAAAGTGGTGGTTCCTAATCCTAAAAGGACAAAGATAGGACCAAAAACCGTTGATTGTGTTTTCATCGATTATGCTCATAACAGTACTGCATATCGATTTCTAATTTATAAGTCTGACATTCTTGACTTGCATGTCAATACTATTATTGAATCCAGGAATGCGTCATTCTTTGAAGAAATATTTCCTTACAAATCCACACAAGAATCAAGTTCTCTTAAGAGAAACTTTGAGTCTACATCTAGTACCTCTCATAATCAAGAGTTGATGGAAGAGAGGAATGAGGTTGAGCCTAGATGTAGTAAGAGGGCTAAAACGTCAAAATCGTTTGGTCCAGATTTTCTAACTTATGTGTTAGAAAATGAACCTCAAAGCTTCAAGGAAGCTATCTCTACACCTGAGGCGCCTTTCTAGAAAGAAGCTGTCAATAGTGAGATTGAATCCATCTTACAAAATCATACATGGGAACTAGTGGATCTTCCACCAGGTTGTAAACCTTTAGGATATAAATGGATATTCAAGAGGAAATTAAAGGCTGATGAATCTATTGACAAGTATAAGGCAAGACATGTTGTAAAGGGTTACAAACAAAAGGAAGGTGTGGATTATTTTGACACATATTCACCTATTACAAGAATTACGTCCATTCGGATGTCGGTGGCTATTGCAGCGTTGCATAACCTACAGATACATCAAATGGATGTAAAAATAACATTCTTGAATGGTGAATTAAATGAGAGGATTTATATGGAACAACCATAGGGGTTCATTGTTCTTGGTCAAGAAAAGAAAGTATGCAGGCTTGTTAAATCTCTTTATGAATTAAAGCAAGCTCCAAAGCAATGGCATGAGAAATTTGACAATGCAATGATGTCAAATGGGTTTAGAATCAATGAGGGTGACAAATGTGTGTATATTAAAGATACTACAAATGGCTATGTCATTGTGTGTCTCTATATTGATGATATGCTCATTATAGGTAGCAATAATGATATCATTAAAGCTACCAAGAGAATGTTGACTAGTGAGTTCGACATGAAAGATTTATGTGTTGCAGATGTGATACTAAGAATGAAAATTTCTAGAAAATCTGATGGACTTGTCTTATCTCAATCACATTATATTAAGAAAGTTCTTGAGAAATTCAAAGAATATGATGACAATCCAGTGAGAACACCTATAGATGTAAATTATGGGTTGCACTACACTCGGTATCTAGCTGTACTAGAAGGGTATAATGATGCTAATTGGATATCCGACACAAAAGATACCAAATCCACAAGTGGATATGTCTTCACACTTGGTGGTGCAGCGGTATCTTGGAAGTCTTCTAAACAAACATGCATTGCTAGATCCACAATGGAATCAGAATTTATCGCATTGGACAAAGCAGGAAAAGAAACAGAGTGGCTTCGTCATTTCCTAGAAGATATGCCAATGTGGATGAAACATGTGCCCTCTATTTGTATACATTGTGATAGTAAATCAGCTATTGGCAGGGCACAGAGCCATATGTACAACGGTAAGTCTCGACATATACATCGAAGACATAATATCGTGAGGCAATTGCTCTCTAATGGAATTATTTCCATTGACTTTATAAAGTCAAAAGAGAATATAGCAGATCCGTTAACCAAAGGTTTAAGTAGAGAGTAAGTAAACTGCTCATCGAAGGGAATGGGGTTAAAGCCTATAACCTAAAGTTTCCATGACAGTAACCCCACCTAGTTGACTGGAGATCCCAAGATCTAGGTTTTCAAAGGGAAAAAAATTGTGGAGACTATTTTTTTATCACTATGGAGATAACATCTCCCTCCCATTCCTATGATGAAATAGTTGACTGGAGATCCCAAGATCTAGGTTTTCAAAGGGACAACAAAATTGTGGAGACTATTTTTTTATCACTATGGAGATAACATCTCCCTCCCATTCCTATGATGAAATAGTGATGCCTGTAAGTGATGTTCAGGGTAAGCTTTGCTTTTAATGATTCTTATATCTTGAATTCCGAGTAGGGTATAACAGGATACTCTTAATAAGAATCACTTATATGAGTGTGAAGTGGGCCGCTTCCATGAGAGTTTCAAGGCTAAATTCTCTAGAGCACTTCATGAATTTACCAGGATATGTTCAGGGCTGAAATGAACACAACTATAAGAATTGAAAAATGTCCGAAAAGGAGCTGTGTGGATTCTATTGTCTTGGTATACACAAACGGCTGAACAGTTCAAGACATCATGTTCACTAGTTAGCTAGTATATCCGATAGTCTTTCACAAAGGAAAGTTCAAAGCCACAAGCTACTTCTCCCGATACAGTAACTTTTCTTCTACTCTCTTTGTGTCTGCATCATCATTTGCATTGTGTTTATCAATTTCTATTCATGTGGGGGATTGTTGGAAAAATAGCATGAAGTGAATAAGAAATTGATATTTTCTATGTTCACTTGAGGATGTTATTATAAGTGGTGAAAATCTTTGAGTCGCACATTGGAAATGATAAAGAATATGAGTTTGGGCTGGATATTGGGTTGGGCTTTAGACATGTGTAGACTAGGCCCACTTATCCAATTAATAATAATATTTTATTATTTTATTTTTGAGTCAGTAAGTCTGTATACAGCAGTAATCTCTAAAATAGTGTTTCAGCTTTATGTTACGTATAGTTTCATTGTCCCTCATTTATGGAAAAGAACTTTTTAGAGAAAACTCTCCCAGTGAGATTTTTGTTCATTCATTTTGTGTCAAAGAGAGAGAAAGAGGCATTGAGTAGTTCGCAGAGCACGACCTTATGTGCTTCGTTTTCGTGCTAAAGATCATTTTATCCTAGGAGGCAGATGTCCACGAGTCTCAAAGCACCACAGTAAAAGTGTGAGGGGTGAAATCTGCTTTAAGGAGATTGTGTCAAACACAAAACTTGATCTCAATTGTTCATCCTTTCACGCATTTGGTTTGTGAGTCTTTAATTATTTGCAAATTTCTATTTATATATATTCAGTATTTATTAATTGTATTTGTCTTTCACATCTATCTATGTTATTGCTTATTGTTAGATCTGTGTATTGTTGTTCCTTTTGCTTTATCACAAAAGTAAATTGTTGTATTATATCCAACAACTTGATATTCCTAGGTAGACTATCCTCCCAATCAATTTTCTCAAAGGACCCAATCATTTGGCCCATTCTTTCTGCTAACTCTGGATAATGATATTCTAATGATAATCCATGAAGCTGAAACGAGATTGACACAAAATTCAAATGCAATTTACTCATTACCAAATTTGGTCGCCATTTCCTAGGTAGACTATCATTTTTCTTTTTCTTTTTACAGACAGCAGAAAAATCTCAAGCAAATCATGCGCCTCTCATTTAAATGAGAAGAAATGCCACAATTGGATTCGATTAAAAATCGTTAGCTTGAGAGAAGTCTAAATTAGAAATCTCCAAATTGTGGATGGGAAAGCAATGAATCAATAAACGAGAATAGCAAAGAAAACTCAGATGATTAAGTAGTGAAAATAAAGGGATATATGTCATATATTAAAGAAAAAATACTTTATCTGTTTTTATTTTTTCGACTTACCAAGAAGTGCTTTTAACTCTCTTTTTTAAAGGAAAAGAGAAAGTGTGGGAAAGGAGGAATAAATTGAGTCAAGCTCTCTTTTTTTCATATATTTTCATCTTTTTTTTCTTTTTTACCCTATTGATTAACTTGGATTTAGGCTATTCATTGATTTTTTATTTTTTTTAATCCTGCCTGTGGGCTATTAATTAGTTGATTTGAATGTTTATGTTATATGATCAATTAGGGGTAGGCCTCCATGCTTTTGTATACGCTGTTATTTTTTTTTTAAGAAGTCGTTATAGTGTTATAGTTAATTGGTATCAAAGAATCTTGATATGACAAAAGACAATGACGAAAACAATAATTTTATTTGGCGATGTTAATAAAATTAAACCGTGGCTAGAAGATTCACATTTAATGCTAGACAAGATCATGAAAATAGTGGAGAGAGAGAGAGAGAGAGATTGCGCTCGTGATCGACCTATTAACTAAAAAATTCTCAATTTTAATTATTTTATGCTTTGCTGATAGCATAATATATACAGTAATAAAGAAGACTTTATAAATTGGATTTTAAATCTTGAAGATTATTATACTTACTCAAAAGATCCCTGAAAATTTTTAAGTTGCAACAATGCCAAACCATTGTGAGTATTGCTATATATAACCTAAATTTTGTCATATAGTAAAATGATAGTCGCTTACTCTTGTGGATGAAAGCATATTGTTGAATCAAGTAAATTTTCTATGTTGATTTCTCTCCTCTCTTCTATAATATTGCATAAATTGATTTTCACAACAATTTCAAAATGTGAAGGGATAAGCCTAGAAGGAAACTTACTACAATCACCCCATACAATTTCTTCATGGTTGAGAATAAAGAAGATGGTGATAAAATTTTTATTTTCCCGCAATTTTAATGAACTTAAAATTATAAGAAAAATAAATTCATATGTTTTAAATAATTTAAACAATTTAAAAGACAATCAAGTATTCTAAATAACTTTTTATTAGGAATGAAATATCTCAATTTCCAAATGAAAACTCTAAGATCGAATTTTATTCGAGTGGAGTATTATGCAAGACAAAGTATATGGGTGAATTTTTATAGTTTGTTATTTTTTATATTTGTAATTTTCATAATTTTAGGATTTAGAATTTTATTTTGCTTGCTTTCAAGTGCTTTTAAGGCTTTCTTAGTAATGACAATATATTTACATAGAAAATAATTTTTTAGAGCTTTGAAATAGGCTTTTGTTGTAAAACAAAAATAACACTTTGCTTCCAATAAATTGAGATTTTCTTTATTTTAAATAGATTCTAGAATTAATCCTTAGGAATTCAACACACTACGACTTCCATTTTTGCAGTAGTTATATTTGTTTCCTTTGTCTGGGTGAAAAACTATTATTTGTAATTTGTGTTTATCTCGATTTTAAAAATAAAAGTCTGAGATTATCTCCCCAGACTTTCATGTTTTTTTATTAATTTATTCCATCATTTTGTCAAATTTAACTTCACTAATAATTCCTCTAAATTTTTCTCATTAACAAATTTGGTAAACCTTCTGTTACACTCGCATTTGTAATTAAATTTATTATTAAAATTCAAGTATAAATTTCAATGATAAATGTTAACCCTATTCTTGAAATTTGATTATTCATTTTTAATATATTTTCGTAATAACTCAATTTTCATAACGTTTTTTTAAAATGTAAATATAAAATAAATTTATTGCATCAAAATAATAAAAATTAAGTTAAAAAGTAGTAATAAATATCTTTCTTGAATGAATAATTTACCTATTCTAGCAAATTATATAGGTAGAAAAGTATAAAAAGTAAAAACTACACCATAAGTAGTATTCAATTTAGGTAGGAATTGATTCTTAAAAAAAAAAAAAAAAAAAAAATAGGCAGGAATTTTAACCTGTATATGATGGTATTTATTTATGGGTGCTATACAGCACCTGTTAATGTGATAAAATTTAAAATAAATTATTCACTTTTTTTAGGATATGAAAAAAACTGAATATATATTAAATGTGTATCAATTTAGATGAAGAAAATCAAATTATTATACAAAATCACAGCTGAAAAGTAAAAATTTTACCAATTTTCTATGTGGGTGGGATTTGTGATAGATCATAAATGAATCACAACTGTTCATTAACAGATGCTGGCCGGCACCTATTAACAAAGTACTTTATTTATAATGGTATGAAAATGTAATGAACCTTAATATATGTGACTACTTATTAACTTCCAAATATTCATACTCAGATACAATAATTTGAGCCCATTCAGCCATCACCATATCCAATTGCCCCCAAATTTTTCTTTCTATATATGTATATATATAGAAATAAAAGGGCAGTGCCTCCAAGCTTTTTTTAACAACCCTAAAATCCTATACAGCCACCAATTGTCGCTCATGGTTGGTGTTGTAATGCAAATGCCACTATCCCCATAACTTAATATAAAAATGACAAAAAAATATAATAAATTCTAAACAAGAGATTAACAAAAGCACCAGTTAAACAAAAATTCAGCACTCAAATGAATTAACAAAGGTAAATAAATTCTACCATAACAAATCAAACAGACACAACTTCTTGAACCAAAGGTGTTGGCCGGCAACCAAATAAATCAATTTCCATTATATAATCATGTCACACCAAAGCAACAAACATTGATAGAATCATAACAACAAAAACCTGACATACAAATATCACACTCGTACAGACAATGAAACAGATATAACAAAAACCCATTACATGTACATGTTTATAAAAAGAAGTATAATATATATATTTTCTGACTAACCCATTTCAAGTTTTTGCCGGAAAATTCAGGTTCCAAGACATGGGATTTCTTTTTTTCTTGTCTTCAGGAGGTGAGGAAGAATACTGGGTGGAGAATTAGGTAGAGGAACTTGATGCAGGCGAACGAGAAGGACAGGAACACCACACCGTACACGATCCGGATTGCCATTTGAATAGCCTTTGCTTTCTCCTCTGTGTGTGTGAGAGAACTGAGAAAAAGAGAGACAGTTTGGATTTAAAATAGGAACTGGATAAGGCTTTTTTTAACACAGTTTGAGCGGAATGATACACGTGTCAATTAAGGGTGTAGAGTATCGACTCTCCGCGTGGGAAAGATGTATGAGAATGTCACACGTGGGGGGGGGGGGGGGGGGGGGGGGGGAGGAGTTACTTTAGAAATTATAGTTTCTTTTTTTTTGGGATAAAAAATGGTTTGTTACGTTCACAACATTTTTATAATATTTTAAATTTGAATCTAACATTAAAATTATTTTTTTGTCCTAACAATAACAATTAGTAACATTCTATTATTTAAAATTTGTTATAAAAATATTGTGAAAATATTACGTACGTATCATTTCTTTGTTAAATTTAGTTTGTATATTTATGGCCCGTGGATTGATGGTTATAGACTTCAATTTCAATATTTTATGATTTTTTTTTTTTTTCATTATGCATTCGTGTATGATGATTAATTCATTACTTTTCTTGGCATGACCTCAATTTGAATTTCAGATTTTGAAGGTCACATTTTGAAAATTTACGATTTTATTATAAGTTTTCAATTTCGACAATTTTTAAAACTATTATTAAAAAAATTACTAATGTAATGACTCAAACTTTTCATAGAGTTTTTTTTTTATTTTTTTTTTTTATTTTTTGAAAAATAGGAAGCTAGTATTACTTAGATAACATGTTTATTTGGTTAAGAGTGAAAGTGCTTTGTTTGTTAAAGAAAAAGACAAGTCAAAGAGCTTTCAAATAAGAGGTAAATTATATCTTAAAATAGGTTAATTTTATTTTTATTTTCATAATTACAAGTGTAGAAATTTTTTGTTAAGTACAATCTAACCCAAAGAAGAAAACATAAGGGAGAAATAATCTCAAGAAATTGATAGATTTATAAAATCCTAAGCTCAACACATGCAACTTCCATTTTAAAGTCATTCCCAAAAGATTCTCCTCCTAAAAGAAGAGACATTTTCGTTCGATATTAATGGATTTGTATTTGGTTTCGCATGAGAATTTATTGTAACATGCATTTCGGGAAGCTTCAAAAGGTTCGGTGAAGAAAGGTAAAGTCGTATTATTACCAAAAAGTAAAATAGGGTATACTAACAATAACATTTATGTTATATATATTATCTTAGATGACATAATTTCAATGGGGTCCATAGCTCAGTGGTAGAGCATTTGACTGCAGATCAAGAGGTCACCGGTTCGAACCCGGTTGGGCCCTTCTGTTTTTCTCAAATTTTTTTTTCACAAATTTTAGTGTAAACTTAGATTTCCAAAAAAAATAAAAAGTGAACTTAAACATTAAACCATGGAGTATGGATTGGAGACTTGATGACAGGTTTATCTCCTTACCAATTGGGCTAGTGGTCCTGTCCTCTGCCCACAAATGGGCCTATACTACATATCTATATATTGCATAAGAGCATTCACATTAAGTGAACAAAATTTAAAAAAAAATAATAATTTTTAACACTTTAAAAAACTATTTTATTCATTTTAACTCACCACTTAACATTAAATACTTTATTTTTTATTGTTTCATTTAAATATTCTTCCTTAATTATTGCTATATTTTTTCTTTTTCTACTCAAGTTTCCTTTTCTCTAAGTTTCATTTAAATAATATTTTTTTACGTTTACCCTCTAACTACAATAAAAAGTGCCAAAGAGCATGGTTCAATTAACAAATTTATTTTACCCAAAAAAAAAAAAAAATTAACAAAGTGTTAAAAATTTTGACTTTTGGCATCATTGATGTAGTGAGTTTTTTAGGGTTTTGGATTCTAAAATAGCATTTAAGTTATTTTAGTACCTTTAATATGAATGCTCTTTTTTTTTTTTTTTGAGGAAATTAATATGAATGCTCTAATGCCTCTTTAAAAACTTTTGATTTCAGGTAGTATGCAATATGCCCGAATGAGCAAAGTTAAATTAACAACATCTGGGAGTTATGAAAATATTGGTGGTGAGAGATACATTGTATCTTTTCGTTTTTTTTTGTTTTTTTTTTTTTTTTGGATAATCTAGTTAGAAATCCAAATACCTTGTATCTTTTCTTAACACTACTCTTTTAATAAGAGCGAAAAAAAATGCAACACGGAATTGTCAGTTTATATGAATTGTGGTTATGCTTCGCAATTATCAAAGCTGTCAATAAAATATCTAGAGTTTTATGGCTACAAAATTTTACATATTAAACAAAAAGAGATGAAGGGTAGCTATTCTATATTTACATGTTAAGCATAACAGCATTGATAGTTTGGTGTTGAGATGAACCGAACCTATTTGTTTCATACATCTACGTGTTTTATTTATTTATTTTTTTTTTTTAATCATATCTCAATGGACTACCATTCAAAGAAGAGAAGGATTCCTTCCATAAAAATAAATAAATAAATAAAAGAAAAGAGAGAGAGAGAGAGAGAGAGAGAGAGAGAGAGAGAGAAGGATTCCTCTTACCCCTAATTTTTTATTTTTTTATTTTTTTTTAATATCTTCATGTCATCCAAGAATTGTAAGTTTTTTTAGAACTGGAACACTTAAATACACTTCATGGAGGCAGGCATCCTATGAAGTGTCCTATTGAAAAAAGTCACTAATTTTTTTGTGGTATGTAAATTAGTGGTTTTTATATTGACATTAAGCAATACATGGATTTTTAATTAATTAAGGGTAGCCTAAGTGTATTAGTCGATTAAATGAATACTCATAATTGTTTATTGTTGCTTTTGTTGAATTTATAATGGTTGTTAATGTTGATTTAGGTGTGATTTCCAATACTCTAGTGCTGAATGTACATTTGCTATCGCTTATCAGAAGACCAAGATAGATTAAGTAAGCCTAAATAATTGATTTTTCATATGTATAAATGTCACAACCCAAAACCGAGTTTTGGGTAAGCCGAATATTAACATGAAATAATTAATATAAAGGGGTGGGTTATTTCAAGAATATCCTCCCATCATTTTTTTTTTTTACCAATCAACATGTGACATTGCAATTTACCTTCAGATATATGTTGGGCAAATTAGATTTGTAACCATTAAAGAGTTAATTGACAAAGTCGGTACGTTCAAACGGGCGATAGACAAATTTGGAGGATATCTCATCTCATGGATCTGTATAAAATATTTTGGTGGGTTTAAAAATATGGTGTTACAATAGAAAGCTACTATCCATTTTGTGCCATTAAAATTCCATATTACATATCACAGGTCCACAAGGATCTTTGCTTGTGTTGTTTGTTATAATGGAAAGCTACAAACAAAAAACATAATCAATCTTAGGAATGAATTGCCTTGTACAAGCAGAACACTCGAATTGTCTCCGCCAAGGTTCAAATAAGATGTCTCCACCCGAATCTCATCTTAGTTAGACTTTAGTTTGGCTATTTTGTAGGTATGTCATTTGGCAATCGAGGTAGCTTCAACAACTCGCCTTGGCAAGACAAATTATTGTTATTAAATCTCTTGTAGGTTGAAAGACTACTCAAATTATCAAATCTCTAGGTAGGTTGAAGGCTCTCTGTGAATGATTGCATTTTGATGGATTGAAGCTTAGGATTCTAATTCTATGCATAACAGTGCCAGGTCAATACATTTTGTGGCATAAAGCATATACTTAGTTAAATATGGTATGCCGTATGCGTATCATACTACAAGAATACGAATAAGTATAATTTGGATTTTTTTTTTTTCCCAGAAAAATACGTTTCAAAAATTTGGCAAAAAAATACGGGAATGGAGAAAGAACTGTACATGTATAGTATAGTATATTACATTCATATTTTAAATTTTTACAACAAAAGTACGGAAATATTTACCATATATTTTTTTGAGATAAATACAATAATTCAACATATTATAGCCATATAGAAAATGACAAGTAGTAATAAAATGGCTGTCTATTACATGAACGACCGTAAGCACATTCAAGTCAGACATAAATCCTTCATTTAAGCTAGTTATGAGCAATGGTTACAAAGCCATTACAAGCATCTTTTATGAGCCATTTCACGGCTGTTACAAATACTTTTATGAGCTGTTTAATGGCCATGACTAAGTCATTAATCACCCAGCTCAAACACAACACCTAGGGGAGATCAACAGACCTTGTAATAACTCATGGGATGGCTATATAAAGCCATAAAGAGCAAGCAAACAAGTACAAACTAAGCTACAATACACATTAGAGATTTCCTAAGAGAGATTAACTAATTGAAGTATCGGATGGTCCTTAGCTGGCACCAATCCGGTGTCTTTCATTATTACTTTGTTTGTTCTTAACAAGAAGTCCAATTCATCCATCACAACTGGACTTTTATATTTAAATGGACACAATTATTTTCATTATGTAAATTGGAATTTTATATTTAAATGGACACGATTATTTTCATTATGTAAATTGGACTTTTACATTTAAATAGACACGATTATTTTCGTAACTTTGGAAACCAAATGGGAAATGCCCGTTTTTCTCAACCTTACAGACGAACATGTTTTTTGTGTATTTTACGCATAATTATTAATTGAGGCCTAAGACAACAATTTAAAGATAGGAATTTTATGAAAAGTTATTAGTTTCTTCCAATATATTAAAGGTAGTACTCGTTGATCACTTCTTTGCAAAATCATCAATTTGATTTTTTTTTTTTTTTAACAACTTTAGCATCAAATGAATTGATTTTTTTTTACTAATACCACTATGATCATACCAAAATCATAAAATATTAACTGTTATTGGCATGTTAAATACACTTCTTGCAAAATATGGCCACATTTTCTATGACATTTTTTTTTTTAATATGCGTCAAGTATTTTAAATATAAAATAAAATTTTAAAAAAACTTGTAATTTAGCTTAACTTAGCTTCAAACAAATTCTTATCAAACCTCGCTCAAATTCTTGGTTGGCAAAAATAAGGTTAGTATAGGGTCCACTCAACACATTTTGGAGTCAAACACAAATGTAAAATGTATTATTACTTGGTATTTAAAAGCAATACATGAATTATAAAAATAATCAAACCTTTTTACATAATTTAATAAATTAATTGGACTATTTTTTATATATTTATAAAATGTATTAAAAAAAATTTATTCTTAAAATTTTTACACTCTTAAATTATCGCAAATATAGTAAAATGTATTAATAAAATGTTGAAGCGTAAAATGTTGAACAATTCGATAAGAATATAATATTTTAAAAATAATTTTTATTTATTAAATTTTGGTCCTTAATAACATTCTATCAGCTAATAGAAATTTAAAAAAAAAAAAAATTACAGTAATATATTTGTACAATACTATAAAACAAAATAGATATAATATAATATATTTTGGGGGACTTTAGGTCATTGCCTAAATGGCCAAAAGGTAGAGCCACCCAACATCCAATCATCTTTTGTTCCGAGTATTATAATGCAAATAATGAATCATAAACTTTAAATATGCAGCCAACCACGAAGTTTATGTATAATCATCGATTTTAACTTAATCAATCACATCCATGTTATAAAGAAAACATATAAAATATAAACTGTATCATCTAGATACATTTATTTGGTAGGAAAAGTTGTACGGCATTCTGGAACTTGAAGTCAAGCTGAAGCCGCAGCAATCTAGAATACGTTGATTGAACTTGAATGATCTTTAAGATTTGTTACTTCTTCTGACCATGTCTGATGCACATGCATCCAAGTGAATCCATCCGATGGAACCGTGGCATCCTGAAAAGAAATTTGAAAATAAAAAATAAAAAAAATTCAGAAAACGTCCGGCACAAGTTTAACAGGATGTTTATGTAAATCACCTTTAAACTTACTATAACAGTGGTCAGGATGCTTATGTAACTCACCTTTGAACTCACAATAACAGTGGTTTTGCAACAATTGCGTTCCTCACCTACAAGAGTCAGCTAGTCAATTTAGAGAAGCAGAAATCACAAGGTACGAAAACCTAGCGTTTCAGGGTGGCTTTCAAAGATATATTAATATATATATATATATAATTTTTGACTGCATTTATGAGTATCCTCTCATACAAATAATTATAGAAAATATGACCATTCCTTTCACGGTCTCTGCAAAGTTACTACAGGAGAAAAGAGTATAGACTATAAGACATGCAACAGTCAGACACAAATGTGAAGACAAATGATATTGGTGGTTGCACAGTATTAATTTTATACCGTGATATTATCAAGTTAGATTTACTGAGAAAGAAAAAAGGTATAAGAACAAGAAAAATAAAGTAAATAAGCTCAAAATATTATTTCAATCCCAGAACTACATATCATGGTTTAATTTCATGCATAAGCTCTCGATTGTATCCATTTAGACCCTGAAGTTTTGAAAATGGTTCAATGTTACACTAACTCCCACTTGCCATCAAAATTAACTACTGAAATCATACTAACCACACCTCCTTCAAATTCTTTTGGTAGTAAAGATCAAAGCTAAACACAGGCTAAATCACTAAACTTGAAAACCAATTTTATTAAAAACTCTCTATTTCAAAAAGGAATTTGGAATCATGCATAACATTGAACTATTTTCAGAACCTCAATAACTAAATTGACACCATTGATAGTTTAGAGATAAAATTGAACTCTAACATAAAGTTTAGTGATAAAAAATTGCAGTCACAAAATAAATAAAAGAAGAATAAAGTAAAGGGGATAACAAAGTTTGCACCAGATAACTCCCACTTATCTAACTTCACAAGCCATGTGTTTGAACTGATTTGTGTGGGCAACACCCGATCAATCCAAACTCGAAATTGCTTTCCCTGTTTGTCTCCATAGATCGATCTCATTCCATCTATTTTATCCCAAAGAGAATGTTCAAAGCCAGTTGGTTCGACATGAACCCCAGATGGATCCTGACAAAGGAAAAATTAATAATAATAACTACAGACTCGTAACCAACCATAGGAACAGAGTAGCATGACTAGCAAGAGAATGGGGGATGGGTTTGAAAAACAAAAAACTATTATCCAACTCATGGCCTGCTGTGAGAATTGTTACTAACCAGAAGCATCAAAAAGAAACCAGGCAAATGACCATTACAACTATGAAATATAATTTACTATCTGTAGGCAAAAGGAGACATGGGAATACTTATCTTTCATCTACAACCCAGGTTCTATCAGAAACATATAACTCAGAAAACAAATACTAAAAAATAACAAAATTTGGCATGTACAAGGATGGAGATATTAGCCCCCCAGGACTAAATGTCACTAACCTATACCCAACAAGACACTATAATTATTAATATTTTGGATAAACAATAAGTTACTCTAAACTTATAAAATTGAATTGAAAGGTAAAAGGGATATCAGACATACACAAGATGCTTTCAGACTTGCCAGATACGGCTCAAAATTCTCAATTTCTGCACGCCTCCATCTCTCATAGAACAAGAAAAATTTCACTACTTCATGTCCAGGATTTACATTTTCCAGCTTGCATTCCAAAAAGTCCGTGACATCTCTAGGAGATATGTTTGGGCCGAGGCCAAAATGACCAATAGCTTGCATGATCCCAGCTGCACACCTCTCCGTTGCATGAATAATCTTGGGGTTATTCTTAGCATTTTCAGCATGCCACTTCAGCAATTCTTCTTGGGCATTGCTAACCTACATAGTGGGTAAATGTTAGAATATAAACAGTTGGGAGGACAACCTCAACTGCTTGCTGAGATAACAAGATTGCAAAGGATCAAATAGATGAACTACCAACCATGACACCGTACACTTCTGGTATGCTGAATAGCTCAGCATCATTTCCAGAGTCACCACAAACAAGAGTGTTATTAGGCAGTTTTCCCTCAGTCTTAAATTTTTTTAGCAGATATGCAAGAGCTTGCCCTTTTCCAGCACCTTGTGGTAATATATCCAAATCCTTTCCTCCACTATAAATTATTTTAACATCCAGCTGCCCAAAAGCAAATAGAGGTTTTGGAAATTAATAATAAATATAATATATGACAGAAATCAAGTCATAAACTTTTACTTAAAAATTTAATCTTACTCCATGCTTTTCAAAACACTCCATAAGAGCCTTCGACACAGCCTGAGCCTTGTCTTTCTCAACATAAAAGCTAACCTTGTGTGATCGTAGCTCTGTCTCCGCCTGTGTCACCCCATAAAGTTCAACACTTCAGAAATTTTAAGTAATGATTACAATCAAGTCAATTGCCTTGAATGCTTTATAATACAGATCATAATATTTGATATCAACACCATGAACTGGCAAAAGAATTAACCTATCAGATGCCATTATCTATAAACAACACCTGAAGAGTGAGCTCAGGAAATTTTTTTGATTCCTCTATGACTATGCTCCTATCCCATTTCTGATTTAAGATTTCAACCCAACCATCATCTGGCACCATTAAGTTGCCATATGTTATCTCGGTTCCAACAGACATTATTGTTATATCTGGAGTTAACATGGGTTTCTCTTCCCTCAACTTCTTGTAAAGAACAGGTGATCTTCCAGTAGAGAAAACTAGCAGAGAATCATGACGATAATTGGATTCCCACAAGGCACTAAAACTGAGCAGAGAAAGGTTCTCAGAATCATGATGATCAACCTGCAATAAAAACATCGCACAATAAAATCACTGCAGCAAGAGAATGGAGTAACATGAGCATCAAGAAAAGAATTAGAGAACCTACCATCGTATGATCAAGATCCGAGACAATCATGAGACGTGCCGAGGTCTTTAGCCTATCCATGATTCTTCCCCTGACTTGATCCTGTAATTAAATTAATTAGAATTACAATTATTAAGATAATAATATTTTGATGCTTAGGTTGATGTGGAATATGAAATGTTAAAAAATTAACAAGTATAAAATTTGAATAGTTTATTATTAGATGCACACACTAGCACACAGAATACAGATCAACTTCTTTATCATGGGAGAATCTTCATCTTCATCTTTATTAATATTTTACTAAGTAATTATGAGCATCCAACGTTTCTGTTTCATCCTACAATAAATTTAAAGGACCACAGTGCCTGTTATACCTTTCAAAACTATATATGGCACTAACAGATACAAAAGTTTCCAATGCTGAATAACAGTGATAAAGAAATTATTACAACGGAAATTACCTACCACATATTGGCTGCTTCTACTTGTAGAAAATTCTTATGATAATAAAATGGCCAACAATATTACAAATTCTATTGGATATCATTAATATTCCCCAAGAAGATTAAACCCGCCTCCACTCCTTACCCTGAGACCCCCCCCCCCCTTCTCTTAATCTCGTTTCTCAAAAAGAAAAAGATAATCATAATAATAACATAATCATGCAAAAAGCACAAATTAAAGTAAAAGAACTAATGAACTTAAAAGTAATCAACAAGTAAATACAGGGAGTGGGAGTAACAAGGAGTAACGCATTAGCGTTCCTCATTTTTTTCTTATTAAATACAAATGAATAGACATTAGAAGATAAGATGGTGTTTTAACTCATGAGCTTTTAGTACGTAATCAATTTCGGCCATGTTTAGTAAAAGTAAACTATTAAAAAAAAGAAAGCCAAGAAAGCAAGAGCAAACAAACATACTATGTGGTCTTCCAAAAGAGAGTGCAACAATATATTCATACTAGTACAGGGGATAAAAAAAAACCCCAGATATGTAAAGAAAAGAAAAGGCAAGAGAAACGACTAGTTCAAAGTTTAAGCCCAAACCTATAATGGAGATTTTATAAACAATATGATCAACTCGAATCAGCAAAGAACTATAATACCCCATTAAAGTCGAAGTACAGCAAAGAAATAAAAACACATATAAAAGTATGTAAGTGTGATTTGATTAAATAAGAAAAAACACATGATTCTTCAAAATTTTCCATAATAATATTAAAAATTCCTACAATTCAAAGCATCCGGACTCACATTTTCTGAGCAACCAAACAGAACATGCAGCAACATTTAACAAAATGTAGTACAGTAAACAATTACCGAGTATTAAATAAAACGATCTAAAGTTAACAGAAATTTGGAATTCAATCTGGGAAATGAAGTACCTGCCTGAGAATGAGCGAGAGTGTTTGTGGCGTGGCCTATGGCTATGAGTGAATGAATGAGAGTGGGTTTAAGAGTTGATAATGGGTTTAAGAGTTCCTGATTTATATATAGAACTGTATGAAATTGGAAAAGACAAAATTAGGAGTAATTGGTAGGCTAGTCCGTGCCAGTAGCATATTCTTTGGGATATATATGTGATTTTTTCTACACTATTACTATTTAAGAAGCTTCTATTGTTTGTTTAGCAAAAACAAAATTTCTCTTGTTAGAATTCCTTTTTTTTTTTAAGTTCAAAAAAGTCTCTCTTGTCAGAATTCCCTTTTTTTTTTTTAGCTCAAAAAAGTCTTTACACTCCTATATTTAAGTAGAGACAAAATTAAAGAATAATTCAGTAAAAATGCAACTTTAACTCCTACTAAAATATTACCTAAAAAATAAGATCACTTTCCTATTAATTTTTAAATTTTTTTATCTACTTGTAAATTAGATTTTCAAAATAAAAATTATATATATAAATATTGAATAAAAAAACTTGACAAAATAGGATTACTCACCAAAAAAAAAAAGCATCATCGCACGCGTGAAGCGCAAGTGATGAGGCTAGTATTTACTAAATATGTTGCTTTTTCTTTTCTTTTCTTTTCTTTTCTTTAATTGGATCTATCAAAATTCAGCCAGGAAAAAAAAATGGATCTATTATTAAAAGAACAAAATCTTTAATTATGTCCGACTCCTTTTTTTTTGGTATGGTAAGGACTCAGGAGACTTTCAGACTTTCTGAATTAGAATAATACAGCGTACTAATTATTAAAAATAGCAAAGTTTTCAAATTATTTGAAAATCTCTAATTGTGTTTTTAAATTTGGATCTCTTTTTTAATTATTTAGTCAAAATTGTGTTTTAAATTTAGGTTTTTTTTTTTTAGTAAAACCACGATTTTAAGAAAAACTTTTTATTGACGTGACAAAAGGTATAGGCATAGCATACATGCTAGAGTCATATGCTCTGATGACACGTTTTCAAGTCAAAAGTGATTTAAGTTAAAATTATGTTTTGAAAACTTGATTTAAAGGTAAAATTTGATTTAAGTGAAATGATGTTTTAAGACAAGATTTCAAGGGCAAGTTGTTTTAAGTAAAAATCAGGACTTTAGGGCAAAATGTCAATAACACAATTTCAAGGCAAGTAGGACTAAATGTCGTGTTTTGAAAATACAATTTTAATTTAAATCAAAACATTTTATGACAAAACGTGATTCAAGCAAAATTGTGTTTTCAAAACTTTAGTGGAAGCTAGGAACCCTATTCATGTTTTGAAAACACAAATTTAACTTCTTCTTTTTTTCTTTTTCTTTTTTTGAGAAATACACAAATTTAACTTTAATCAAACTAGGTTGTAACTCATACTCATGTAAGAAAACATTAAACAATATTGATGAAGAGTTAGTCTTACTTAGGTGAGTGAGACGGTTATCTTGGCTTTTGCATTAAGTATTATAAATGGGTCACTTAACGTCAAAATTAAGAAAATTAAAATAGACACTTGGTATAAAATTAGATTATAGTTAGAAGCTAATTTGGATTCAATTTGGAACCATGTTCTAAAAAGTGAGTTAAACATGATTTCAATGTAAAAAGTGAAATCTTGAACTTTGTGAAAAATTCATTAAAGTACTCCTATCCCATCCACTCAAATCATTAATTCTATACTTATTTTGTCATTCAAATCAATAACTTCATTCCTTATATTACATAACTCTCTCCACCATTACATTTTACTCTCTTCTGCCTCTTATTAATGCTCTGTTTGTTTTGAAGTAAAATACTTTTCGGAATTTTTCTTTTTCCATTTTGAAGTGTTTGTTTGCATATAAAATATGGTCAAACTAATAAATATTTTTTGTTGATCATAAAATCCTTTTATAAAAAGTTGTAAAACATTTTACTTTAAAATTTTGGTAAAATATTTTACAAAAACAAACAGTGGCTTCAATCACCCAATTTAGTGGTTAGGTCACTAGTTCGATGGGCTAGGTAGTTAATGCTGCCACTCTTGTAATCGATGTTGAAGGTTCGATAACCAAAGCCTTCATTCTAGCCACCGTTGTTAATCATCTAGTCACTGGAGACTCTGCTCCACGATTAGTGTTATAGGTCCAATAACTAAGCTGTTATTCCAGCCAGGCAACCACCGATGTTGGCAATCCAGTGACTGGACACACCATTCCGCCACCAGCGTTGGCGGTCCAATCACCATAGACACCACTCTAGTGCCAGTAGCTAGAGCCCATTGTTTCGACGGTCTGATCACCAGTAACTAGTGCTGGAGGTCTGATAACCATGATTTTAATTAAACTTCTATTGACCAAACAATAGGTATATAGCGCACACATTGATTGCGCTTAAATAACATGTTCTCAAGTTAAAAGTGATTTAAGTTAGATTTATATTTTGAAGCACGATTTAAAAGGTAATTTTGATTTAAGTGAAATGGTGTTTTAAAACAAGATTTTAAGGGAAAGCCATTTTAAGGTTTTTTTAAAAAAAAATTGTGTTTTCAAAACACGATTTCAAGGAAAAATGAATAGCACAATTTCAAGGCAAGAAGGATTAAAAGTTTTGTTTTGAAAATACAATTTTAATTAAATTAAAACATTTCAAGGCAAGATGAAATTTAATGAAATAGTTATTACAAACACAATTTCAAAGGAAAATTTTGATTTAAGTAAAATCATGTTTTCAAAACTTTATTGTTTAAAATGTAAAACTTATAATAAAAACACTCAATCGTTATGTACAACATACAAAATAAGTTTTAGAACAATAAATTGATTAATCAACTAAATTATGAATGTCATATCAAGTGCACCGATCCTTTGGACATAAGTTTAACCTGTTCTTTAAAACCTCTTAATTTTTTGGTAAAAAAACTAGACAACCCATCTTCCACTCCATCACTCTCACTCTCCCTTTGGTGATTTTCTAGATATGGAATGGTATAACCGTGTATTGGATCTTGGTTAGTTTTGAATTTTCATTAAAAATGTCTTA
Organism: Quercus lobata; assembly: GCF_001633185.2. Classification (NCBI taxonomy): domain Eukaryota; kingdom Viridiplantae; phylum Streptophyta; class Magnoliopsida; order Fagales; family Fagaceae; genus Quercus; species Quercus lobata. The sequence continues at coordinate 26,436,404 of NC_044910.1, read as the reverse complement.
AATTTTCATCTTAACCTTGCTTTTTTCCTCAACTAAACCCTTTTCACTCCCTCCTTCTCTCTTGCTATGTCTCTTCAATGTCCTAAGATTACCCTCAACAAAATTCTAAAAGAAAGCTTGGATAGAGATACAACATCAATCACCATCATTTCACAAACCAAGGCTCATTAAGATCCAAGACATTAATCAAAAAAACACAAACACCTTAAAGGGAGATCCTTGGATTCAATCCTAGAATTAATGGAGTTCCAGGAGAACATAATCCCAATGAACTTGTGTGCCAGAAATTTGACGAAGTTAGCATGGATCTAGTTGGATATGTTGCTGAGAGAGAGAGAGAGAGAGTAGATACGCAGTTTGTGAAGTGTGAGTTTTCAGATTTGATTCTTTTTTCCCCCCCTAAAGAGCTAAAATTTTCTTCTAGTTGAAGGTAGAGAGAAGATGGAAAGTTATAAATTTGGTTTTTTTCCTCAACTTGGGTGTTTTGGCGTGTTTGGTTTAGCCAAAACTCTATCTTCATCACCCAATTCTCAAAATCCGTAGGCCCTACCTTAAGAAAATTTGTTTGGTTTTTTATTTTTTATTTTTCAATTTACATAACTCAAAACTCAAAAGATTGATTTAGAGTTACCAAAATTGAGAACAAGTTTTAGGAGTTTTCAAGTTATGAAAACTGAGATATGGTGGCATTCTTGTAAATCTATGCAATTGTGTAGGACTTGCAGTCATGACTTATCTCCATCAAGACAAACCACAACATACTCTCCCAACAACTCTCACACCCTTTCTTCCTTCTTATTACTCTAAGTCTTTACTCTATAGACCCAAACCACACCCACCAAATTACATTTCATTTCTTTTTCACCTTCCTCCTTTCTTCCTTTGCATCCTTTCAAGCCAATCCTCTGATTCTCTGAATATTTCTTCCTTTGCATCCGAAGAAGACCACTTGCCCATTCAAAGCGCAACATCCAGCTAAAACCCAGCAGCCTCGGTCTAAAGCTCTCAGTGTGTGGGTTCTTTCATCAAGAATGTCTTGAATGAAGACAATATGTGGGCTTCACCACTTTTTTTGGAAATTTGAGTTTTAGAGGTGAGAACTATACTTGAGAACAAGAACCAAATACAAGTTTAATGGAGTTAAGAGAAAAGTAGAGATAGAGAAATGATGGGTTAGATGTTTAAGTGATAAGAAATAAATTATGAAAATTGAGTTTTGAGTTATGAGTTATTTCGAAATCAAACACAACAGTTTTTTAAAATTATTGTAATAGAGTTTTTCATAAAATGGGACATGTCAATCTAGTTTTTTAATAGCTGATGATGACATTGTCACATTGTCAATTTATCAAAAATTTGTAACTCTAACATTGCTAAAAAAAAAAAAAAAATCTATTGTTGTGTCTCACAAATGATGGTGAAAATGGCCAAATACCACCATTTTGCAAAATTTGTAGCAAAAAAGCACTGTTTCGAAACTAATTAGTGATCTACCACTTTTCTAGTGCTCAAGCTCTACAAACTCGAGTTCCAAATGGTACTCGACTACAATAAACTCGAGTTCCTAGAAGTTCTGCCACTATGGCACCATTTGACATGGCATTTGGGCATTAAAAAATGCCACTTGGTACTCAAGTTTCTTGGAATCGAGTATTGTGCTAGTCTAGTACCTGAGTCCATTAAACTCAAGTATGGCCCCTGTTTTTAACACCCACACTTAATTCTCTGAATCTCCTTCTCTCCCACTCAGTCTTACTCTCTCATCACTCTCACTTTCTCAATCTCCCTCTCACTCTCTCAATCTCGTTATCATCTCACTCTCACTCTTCCACACGCTTTCAATCTCCCTCTTAGTCTCGCTCTCACTCTCACTTTCAGTCTCCCTCTCGCTCTCAATCTCCCTCTGAGTCTCGCTCTCGCTCTGTACTCTCGCTCTATACTCTCCCTTTTGCTCACGCTCTATACTCTCACTCTCAGTTTGCATCTTCAAATTTGGAATCACAAGGTATGTCTCCTTATCTCAATATTTGTTTGAGCATTGGGGGAGCTAGGGTTATTTGTGGGTATATGTCGGTATTTGTGGGTATTTGTGGTATAGTTTTTGAATTTTTTTTTTTGTTTTTTTTGTTTTTTTGTTTTTAATGAACATTTTCATGTGTTATTAGAGCAATCAGTCATTGTAGGACACAGTTAGCATTCTCATTAAGGCCATATTTGATTTGTGAGACTGAGTAGGTTGCTTAGAATATATGCAGCAAATCCCTATTAGTGTGTAGAGGATCCATAGCTAAGCCTAAATTTTTTTGGGGCTTGATGTCATTGAATAATGAGTAGGATGCTTGGACTATTAAAGTGAGGGTTGATTTTAATAATGTAGAAAGACTTTCATTTTAGAAATTTCTTCCATGTGGTAACTATGTTGTACTACCTTATTCTTTACTCTGTTATATCATTGGTTTACACCTCCCTCTAAAGAATGTGAAGAGTTGATTCAAGGTCTTTTAAGTATGGTGCCCTAGAGTTTTGTCTGGATAAGTTTATTAATGAAAGTGGAAAGCACATGTATGTGACTCCTTTATTACTTACGTAAAAGAGCGATGCTAAGGATATTACATATAGCTTACAAACTGACGTGTTAACTTTTAATTGTTTAAGCACAACACAAAAAGGATGGTAAAAAATTTGTTTAGTATGTTGTTGATGTAGGCACCAATCTTATTATTGACATGTAAGTTTGTAAGTCTTTTATAGTAAAATTCATAGAAGCTTTAGCATTTTCCATATGTGGGACCATATCATTGACATGTAAGTTTGGAGTCAAATGTGAGACCATATCAATAGAGACAAACTGTTATCACTAGACCAGTAGTAATTACTCTCTTATTTGTTATAGAATCAAAGAACACTCACTTTCATGAAAAGAGAAAAACAATGATGAAGGAGAAATAGTTTGTTGGTTCCAATCTTGTAGATAGGGGAGGGTACTTGGGTTTTCTCTAAATTGTATTTGTTTTATAGTGAAACTCTCTCTCTTTCTCTCTCTCCTATTATTTTCTTTTGAAAATAAATTGCATAGAATACATAGTGATTGATACATCCACTAACATTAAAAATTCTAAACTTTATTGATGCTGAAATGAGTTTAGTTGTTCTTATGGTTGATGGGATCCTTGTTGAACCAAACTAGTAGGGCTGGTTTTAATGGTGGTGGGGGGGTTGTGAAGGAGGTGTTCAATTATGTTTCTTTATTTGTTAAATTGATAGTTGTGCTGTAGACTTGTTGAACTAGATTGCTTTGAATATCTCTTATATATATTGCAAATTAGGATTGATCAGGGGAGGTCAGCTATGCTTACACTGGCTTTGTTGGTTTTGAGGGATTAATTACTTGGGAAAAGAAAATATATTTGTATTCGTTCATTTTAATATCTAATGCAAGTAGTTTAGGCATGCGTAAATATTTTATTTGCTTATGAGGCCATAAAAAGTATCTCCTTTCTTTGTGTGTGTGTGTGTGTGTATATATAATTGCGTATGGGTATTTGATGAATATGCTTTCAAATCTGATTAAGATGACATTAAAAATAAATAAATAAATAAGAAAAGATCTAAAGGGTTAGGCCTTGGGCATGCTCCTTAAAAAGAGAATTAGAATTAGAATGTGTCATGCTCCTTAAAAAAAGAGGATTAGAATGTTTATGCTTTGTATTCGACCTAATGGGCCATTAATCAGCTTTAATTTATGCCAGATATGGACCCACATGGAGCGGGACCCTCTATCCAACCTTTGTTGATGAGGCAACCTGTACATCGTTCAAGTTCGCTTTAGGCTCCTTCGACAGGCGAGGTATGCACTTGTCCAAAATCGTAGTGTAGTAGAAAGATTTTTCTTACTATGCACTTGTCCCTAGCATTGGCATTTAAGTTTGAAGCATATTTATTACATGCTTAGTGAATGCTATTATTAATACAATGCTGCTCCGTTTGCAGGAAGTGTCAGGTGTACTAACCTGTCGTCACCGATTTATAAGTGTGCCAGAAGGTGGGTTAGATCCACAGATTGCCGCTTATATCGCAGATGCGAGGTTAGAGGGGCTACTTTGAGTCCCAAATATAGACCTTGACCATGCATTAATCATGTCGTTGGTGGAGAGATGGTGGCCAAAGACGCACTCATTCCACTTGCCCCACGGTGAGATGACCATCATACTGTGAGAGACCGCGCCCCCAGCCCGTTTTTATAGGATGTTGGGCCAAACCCAAGTGAATGGGTGGAGTCGTGTTATTGCCTCTCAAAATGGAGGTTCGATTGATTATATTTTCCCCTTTAGATTAAGGATTTTACAATGGAGTCACCACTTATTTAATTATTGGAAAAATAAGAAAACCATAATTGAAAAAAATTCCTCATTTTATTAATTTGAATTTGAATTTACATTGATCATAGGAAAATTACATGACTTTGGTTCTAGATACAATCTAAGATAAAGTACATGGCTTTATTTCCTAGTTACAATCTAAAAATCAAAAATTACATGGATAAGCATTTGATCTACTAACCCTTGATCTAAGTTCGGAGGCTATGTTACAAAGTGGGAAGGTGTTAGGCACCCACCTTACCCGGTGAAACCGGTCTTCTAGATTATGGTGGCCAACATTCATATCACATAATCCAATATGTTATCAATTAATTTGCATGTTGAATTTAATGTGTGTACATGTGATAAACCCTAATTCAATTTATTAAATATGACGTTTGGATTAAAAAAATGAACTCTAGTGAATGTGTGTGGATAGTGATAACCTAGATTCAAGGATTTGAAAGAATTACTAAACAAACATGTTTTTCATATTTTTGATATGAATTTAAGATTAAATCTAGTGATATGTATGAACATGTGATGAACAACTAAGAACATGTGAAAAACATATAAGAACAATTAAGAACATTCAAACATATTCAAGAGAATTATCATGCTTTAATCTTAAATTTTCATCATGACAATATAAGCAAACAGTTAGGGAAATGGATTATACCTTCATGCAAGATCCATGTAATGGAAGAGGAGATTCTTGATGGAGGTCCTAAGGATGGAGGAAACGAAGAACTAAGAGAGGGAGAGTGAGTCTCACTCAATACCTTGAGTCTCAGGAAGACCAAGATATGATAAGACTACTCGACTTCACTAGAACTCAAGAGAAGAGAAGAGATGGGGATTTTTTGTGTTTTGAATGAAGGAGATGGGGATTTATATAGTAGTGGTGGAGGAAATATAAATGGAATGCCATTTAATGAGAGTTGACAAGGAATCATGAACCTAGACCTCATTTTAGCCTTTGGGAAAATCTGGTGTGAAAGTTCAAAAACGTGTATAAACACCCTTGAACGTTTAGACCCCCAAATTACAACTTAATCAATTCAAGCAATATGTCAAACAACAAGTGTGCGGAAACTTAACATAAACTATAATATGGAATTTGTTAAAAACTATCTAAGCCAAAACAAAATACAATCCACAGCAGATAATAAAAAGGCAAAGATAGAGAGGAAGGAAGATGTAAACACAAAGACAACACGCGATGTGTTATCGAAGAAGAAACCGAAGCTCTCAGCCTAAAACCTCTCCGCCGCCCTCCAAGCGGTAAACAATCCACTAGAAAATACAGTTGAGATACATGGACAGCAATAGACCCTCTAAGCCTAATCTACCCAGTGCATCTAAGCCCTCCAAGCTTCTTGCTCCAACGAGGTTGCGCCGAACCTTTTTCTTTTCTAGCTTCCCGGATTCCGCTACTAGACCGTAGCATCAACCAATGAAGATTGGTTCCTTCCTAACTGCTTCCCGAAATCCAAACAGCTCTCTCACAGTAATGATAATGGTGAGAATCAGGTTTGGTATAATTCCTCTCAAGGATTTGACAATGGAGAGGAAGAGAGTTGAGGAATTTGAAGAGACTCTAATGTATAGATTGTGGGTGAATCAATCTGGTTTTTCTTTAGGGTTTCTCTCTCAAAATTCTCTCTGGAAACTCTCTCACAATCGTGGGTAAAAGGGGTATTTATACTGAAGTAGGAGAGGAATGTGAAACGTCAGGTTTAACAAAACAGGGATGGCTCGCGGCTTGACTTCGCGGCTTGACTTCGCGGCTTGACTAAGTCGCGAGATCCAGTCGCGAGATAACCGTATGGCCAGTTGTCCTGTTTTGTCCTGTAGTGCTCCAGCTTGCATGACTGTTCACCTTCCAGCATGCTTGGCACGTGTGCTGCGTCTGGCGGCTTGAAGCCGCGAGTCACCTGCGAGGCCCAGCCGCGAGTCTCTGTTTTCTTGCACACTCTTGAGCAATCTTCACTCTATCTCACTCACTACCCTTACATCAAACCCACCTAAATACAGGGTTACTAAATGCTGAATTACAAGCAAATTTGGCACGGAATAAAGCCAATTAGATGGTTGAATAAATTCAACCTTACATGGTGCATTAAATGGAAAGATTTGTGGGAGTGAGGAGCAAGCCAAAATTCGGTTTTCCCGTAGCTGCTGTAACAGCCTATAGAGCCAACTTTGAAAAATCATATTTGCCTCAATTCTGATTGGAATTGTCTCATTCTTGTGCTCAAATTGAAGCCCTAGATGTCTAGTTTCTGGGGGAAATAACCTCATTCACAGATTCAAAATATTCTGAGAGATATCAATGAAATGGTGAGCAGAGGTCATTTGTTAGAAAATAGTTTCAGCACAATTAACACCAATAGGTCCCCAAATTAGCTCCCAATTAACATTAAATGGCTCCAATCACTCCCATTTCAGACTTAATTGGTTCCAAATTTACTCTAATTAAAAGATAATTGAACAAATTACTCATTGAATAATTAATGTTTAACTATCTAGTTAATTAGGTGTGTGCAACCTTACCATAAAATGTAGTTCTAACCAACCAAATTATGACACATCATCGATCTCAAATTGATTATACTTATAACCAATTGAAATCAATTGTTCATAATCACATATAGTCGAACTCAATTTGTGATAGTGCATCTCAACCATTAAAACTTGATTTGATGATAACTTTTAATCTAATGGTCCGATTAGGACTCATGACCAGTCGATTTAATCGTTACAACATCAAGATCATTTTGGTGAAATGAGATTAAGGATCTAATGACCAGAATCAAAATGCATATTTCCAATGTGAAATTACCCTTTTACTCTCCATGTGAGGTTAAATACGGATTGCAAAATAGGGTGTCAACACACACTATAAGACATGGAGGTTATAATGGGGATACCTATAGATGGCTTGCCGGTGGTGGGATTTACCGATATGAAAGATTGGGGCGACCTCTGCACCGAATTGTTAGGGCATAGGCCACCAGACAGACAAGTCGGTGCCGGTAAGAACACTGCAGTGATGGAAGGGCCGAGGGTAAAAGCCAAATGGCTCGAGGAGCAGTTTAGCAACCCTCTCCTGGTTGATGCCACTAAGGTGCTTGTGTAGTAGTATGCTTGGTTTTACATATTGGGGATGTTGGGTGGTATGCTATTTATGGACAAGTCTGGCGAACAACTTTCAATTATGTATCTGCAATTTTTCAATCCAATCAGCAACGGAAAGAATTATAGTTGGGGTAGTGTAGCACTAAGTTGGCTATATAGACACCTTTGTAAGGCTTCAAAGAAGACAGTCAAGCAAATTGGCGGTGCACTGCTATTGGTGCAGTTGTGGGCGTGGGCGAGGTTTCCACACATATGTTCTATGATGAGGCATCCACACCAGGCACTTCCCCCAGGTCCACTTGCTATCAGGTATGTAGGATCTGAGATAGTTATCGTTTTACATTTCTGCATTAACTTTTTCTCATGGGAATTATGTAAGTAACTAATATGAAGGTTATATTTGTGTTGTTTGCTAGATGGAAAGGGGCTAAGTGCACAACTGAACATCCAATGCACGTCCTATGCGCCTATCATGTGTCGCTTGCTTCGCTACGGCCAAATCAAGTATCGTGCCTTACAAGTGTACTTACAATTCACTTTGAAATGAATAAACATTTTTTATTTCAAAGTTAAACATTGTTGCCATGTATTGTTCACATTCATTACACATTTTTTCTAATTATATTGTTAATATGGTTGTTTGCATCTGTTGGATCATTACAAATTGTCTGGAAGCCATACAGAAATTATTTGGGTTCCCTGCCCGTATATTGTACGATAGGCCAACACATATGGAGGTCTATTGTGCCGCTCATACATTTTTGGGTGGTTGAAGGCCATCACCCCAAACGTGTTCTTTAACAGTTTGGGATGAAGTAAGGCATACCGATCGATGTTGATACTTCAATTGAACTTCACAAGATAACACTCCAGGGCAAGCAAGCCAAAACTGGGCTGAAGTACATGCCATGCATATTACTAAATGGAATGCGCACGCCGTAATTGCCAATGCACCACCCTTACATAGGGAGACGAGCTACAATGACGAGTATATGGTGTGGTTTCATCCCCGCACTATTCACCATATTACAAAAAAGATCTCGTACTGGGACACTTTGGTAAGTTCACAAAGACTGTTCTGTTATAAATGTACCTCGCTTCGCATAGTTTAGTTCAACTTACTAACACTACTCTTGTATACTTGTGACAGGTTGAATCACAGTTGAGAATTATGATGAAGTGTGAACCAGGGTCTGAGATATACATTGACTGTATTAATGCCTTGCAATCTGTTGAAGCGATCGGTCGGTTGACCTTGGACAATGCACACACTGTGGGCAACACAAGTGAACTGACTGTAGGACGTGGTCGGCAAGTAGGTGGACGTCAAGGGCATGGAGGCCGTCAATCTAGTCAACGCCATACATCAAGTCGGCGTCCCACATCTAGTCGGTGTCACATACCTGTGCCCACATCTGGTCGACGTCATGCCCACATCTGGTCGACGTCACACACCCATGCCCACATCTGGTCAGCATCACACACCCAAGCATGACCACACCATGGAGAAGGCAAGTTAGACAGCAGATGAGATGTGTTTGGACATTGGTTATGACACGGGCTTCATGATGATGTGGGTCCATCCCATACGTTTACCCATGGGGACACATCTCGGTCCCCATCCACATCCTCGACTACATCTCCGTTGCCCACCACCCATACGTCTCCCCCACCGACTACCCGCACTGCCCCCGCAGATGTATGTGGTAGAGATGAGATAAGGTTCATGCCCACCCCTGGGTGACTCGCCCTTGGTGCTGTCCCTCCTGAGTTTGTGCATACCAAGTTCATCCAAACAGAGATACCCACCCCCCCCCCCCACCAAAGGCTTCACATATTGAGGATTGGTCGTAAAGGCCGCAACAGACATGGACACATCCTCCTAACTGTGGGACTGGATATGGTACTATACTTCGATTCAATACCGATTACATATACATCTCTTTATAGTTAAATGATTTGCATATTAGTATTTACTTGTGTTCTTTTCAGGCAAGGTGAGACCAGTCAAGGAACTAGTGAGTAGAAGAAAATGGGGATGATTTTCAATGGTCAATTGGCGTGGGTGGAACCAAAAATGGTGCCTTCCAAGTGGTGTGTTTCTCTTAAGAATACTATTTTGAATCCAATTGTGGGCATTTCTTAAAGGGGTAGAAAAACCATCTTGAGAACATATTGCTGTCCTTTAATCATATTTGTCAAGTAGGAAATAATTGAACTCAAAGATTCCCAATTGTAAGAGTTTTTGACATCCTCATTCAGAGTTGGTGCATGCTCACTCAAGGTTGTGAATGTTTTAGCTTTTCTAATTCACTTTTACACCCATTTGATCAAGTTATGGGGGTCTTAACAACAAGCAAACCATAGTTAGTAGGCAAGTGAAACTATAGGAATTGATAACAACTTTGCAAGAATAAGGAAGCATAAAATAATGTCTTAGTAAGTGGACTAGAAGCACTCATGACGAGTGTGTTGAAAATAGTAATTTGAGAGACAATATCTCATGTCTAAACAGTCAACTTACATTTGAAGATACATTTTACAGCTGTGTTTAGTACTAGGTATTGTTTTTTACGGTTGCAACAATATCTATCTCTTTTCAATTATGAAATTGGGAAAACAAAACTTTGTTCTAAGACATTACAATGAGAAGCAGTTACCTACCTACCTAAAGAGCTGATAAGTTTGATTATTAACTCAATTAAATTATGCTTTGCCAATTGTTTGCTTTTCTTTTTTTGAAAAGGACTCTGCTAATACCAATTCTTGTGGTTGGTCTTTTGTTGTAGCTCAATAAGTTCAAAAATCAATGCTAATTTGGGCTTGCAATAGTATAGGATCTTTTTGTGATGTATAGGATCTTTTTGTCCTGTGGTGATATATTTTTTGTACCACATATATTTTGGCAATGAACTTGAAGATTTTGGCTTATAAGCTGATATATTTTTTGTTGGTAACTTGCAAAATTCTGGGAATGAACTTCAGAAATTTCCATTTCAGACCTTTAGATACCCTACAATGTCGTTTTTAAAATGCACCCAAAACATGGTCTATAGCCACGTTTTAAAAAAATGCAACTATAGGTCTCAGCCTATATCCGTGTTTTCAAAAATGCGACTATAAACCTGTTGAACCTATAGTCGCTGTGAATAGGCCGTACGTGTAAACACAGCTATAGACCAAATGGGGCTATATGATGGTGAGATGCATTACTGGGCTACAAAAATGATTTTTGTTGGGGGGGGGGATTGGTTTTGTGACATTCCAGTGCATTGTTTACGATTTGTTCAAGGAGTCTTAGAACTGAGCACGGAGGGAAATCCTATGTTGAGCTTCTGCAGGTTAATTTGGTACTTGTAGAGGTGTATTTTGATATGTATTTCTTTTTTTAATCGTTTGATTAGGATTTGATGGAAAAGACTATTGTCCTTGGCTTGGCAACAATGTTTAACCGACTTAGCGCATCTTTGTGTAAGCTTGTTGAAAAATATGCTGAAAATTTAGCAAGTCAAGGTTTTTAACAACAACAGTGGAGTACCTTAAACTTTGGGCTCTAATGAATTGTCATCTGAACTTGTGATCGCAAGAGATCGCATTGCACTCACTACAGAACCTGGTATGTGATGTTGGTAATGTCTTGGATTTAATGTATTCGTCTATTTGCCCCATCTGCAGCTGGATGTCACATCCGCTCAGCTTCTTGTAACAGATAATGATTTTAGGGACAAAGCTTTTAGAATTCAACTTAGTGAAACTGTACAGTCATTATTAGCTCTCAAGTGAGACATTAACCTGCGCGGGCAAGGTCATCAGAATTCTTTTTTTTTTTTTTTTTTGTAAGCGTATTGAGGAATCTTCTTTGGGTTTCTCAGTTAATGCTACATACCATTTTGTTGAAGTGTGTGACTGAGCCTAAAACAAAGAGGAGAAGGGGTTGTAGGGAAGTAGGATTAGCTCAACAGAAAGAAATAATAATAAAAAATATATATATAAAAAAAAAAAGGAGCATTGGATTTCATGCCTCTAGAGCTGTATTCATAAAAGGATATACAGAGAGAGCTTTGAGGTAGATTGGTCAAGCTCTTGAGCTCCCAGCTACTCTTGATGGTGTATTGGGCAGATTTATGGTGTGGGTTTGTTGAACAAAAACAAGGAAACTGAGAGGCTCTTGGTTTTTTTGAGCTCTTGTGCCATGAGAACAATATAGAGCATTTTGGCTAAACTTGAGCAATTAGAGAGAGCTCGGTACCTTAGCTTGCATATTCCCTCTCTCCCTCATTTTATTTGGTTATTTGGTTAGTGAGGGAATATTCCTGACTAGGCATATGCCCTTCAAATAATGCTATTAATGATCTTCAAAAATTTTAATGGTGATCTCAAACAACTCGTGTCTGAAAAAAGAATAAAGAGAAATCATCTATTATTTATGATCTTCATTTGAGGCCAATTTGTGAGTTTACTAATATCATGCTTAATTTTGTGCATTTGCTAGGTTATTTTCTTTGTGTGCATACTTCTTTCCTACTATACCAATTGTTTTATCATTCACTTCTTCCCTGGCTGATTTATTAGCTTTTCTTTTCATTCAATACAATGATACAAAAATTGGTAAGCTGCATACACTATTTGTCAGATAATTTTTCTTTCCTTTGATTTCATTTTTTCCCTGTTATTGATGCCTTTGAGTTTGACTGGATCATCTTTCTTGAATTATTTAGGTAAGGTTTATCATTATCATTTCTACCTTATTTCAATCTGGAGTGCCACTGTCTAGACACTACATGCTTGTTTTTGGCAAAGGGGTGCAATTGTGGAAATTTTAGATTCCATTGTCCGCTTAAAGTTGTATGGAAAAGAAAAAAGAAGAAAAAAAGAAAAGAAAAGATATGCTGCGAGTCATGACTGTAACTATGATAGCTTAGTGTTAGACCTAATGCGTCTTTGTATCCTCAAATCCTATGAAAACTGCTTCGAGAAAACTTAATGGGTTATCAGTTTTGAAATACATACATGGTAAATTTATTGTTGTGAGTACTATTAAACTTCTAATTATCCCCTAATTATATTATTCTGTTAAATTATGATGTAAAGATCATTGAACCATTTTATGATAAGTTTTTATTATTATTTGGTTTTAAGAGTGTTAAAAAATTGTTATCTCCATGGACTGATAGGATCAACTATTTTGTTAATAGGAATGGTTGTTCTAGGATTTAATTGCATGTACTTTTCCCTGACCCAAATTAAATATGGCCATACATTTGCAATTGTTTTGTCATTATTATTTTAAATTAATTTTTGGGCTAATAATTAATACTTATTTTCTAATTGCTATTAATGTTTTGTCATCTAACAGGTTCTTTTTTTTTTTTTTTTTTTGAAACAAAAGCATATCATTCAATTAATTAACAAAGTTAACATCTTGGTACACAACTTCTCTAGCTATTGGAGGAACATCTTCCATCCAATACCTATCCTCAAAAATATTTCTAGCAAATTGAGCTAATACATGAGCAACCCGGTTCCCCCCTCTCCTAATACAATCAATCCTTACCCAATGCAAATTCCGAATCAAATGTTGAATGTCCCCAACCACATTCCCCATCAGTGACTGATCAAGCTGTATCGTCGAAATAGCTGACGTGGCCGAGCCGTTATCTCCTTCAATAACAAATTCTGAGAATCCCGCATCCACCGCAAACTCAATCGCCTTCCTACATGCAAGAAGTTCCGCTTCCTCACTGCACAGCACCGCCGGACCCTTGGCTGCCATGGCTGCCATAACCTCCCCTTTGTCATTGCGAATTACAGCACCAAAACCAGAACTATTGAGGCAGGAAAATACCACTGCATCAAAATTAAGTTTGAAAACGGACTGTGGAGGAGGCTGCCAGGTAACACGAGCTGGCTGCATCGCTGTTTCAGTTCTCATCTGATCTTGGGCAGTCCGAAAGTCCTCTAACAGCTCCCTTGCTCGAGTGATCAACCATCCCGGTTCATGAAATTTCCCTCCATATACAACCCGATTTCTTTGATTCCAAATATGCCAAGCTTGCACCAAAACCTCCTCCAGATCATGCAACTCATCTAACAGGTTCTCGATTTCAGAGACAATCGTGGTTCTCATGGTTTGTCGTTAATTTTTCCTTATTGGCTATTCTTTCACATGCCATATTTCATATCGTTTTCGCTATTGAGGGGGATCAATGGAGTATATAGGATGCTCAGTGGGCCAACATAATTGGTTTTATGAGGTATAGAATGTGTATTTCTTATTTTTTACCTTACTATCTCATAGATATTCGGTCATGAAGATACATGATTACTTTGTCAAGAGTCACTCTATACATAGATGTGGGATGTTTTGCAAAGTCCAGTCTTGGAGGTCTTTGTCTGTGATATATTTTTTGGTCGTACAAGTATTAGCAGCCTCTATTGCTCTAATTGAAATCTACAGGAGTAGATTTGGTCTGGATTCATGGAGAGATTCTTGTTTGGGGCATCTATATTCTTCTGTCGTTCGCATAGGTTTGTTAATTTAGACTATGTTACATAACTTTCTTTTTGGTTATAAATTTACTATTTCTTTTATCTTTTATTTATGGATCTGAAAGGGTGCTATTTTTTCAAGAGTATAATTTTATTAAGTCAGGAGTGCTTATGTGTGGATTTGAATGTTGTGATGTATTATATTTACTAATTTATTTCCTCACAAAAAGGAAGAAAGGTAAATCTTGCAATTTTCTCAGTGTTTTAGATAATTTTAGTAGATCATGAACTGGACGAATGCAATAAGCATAAAAGTTTGCTCTTAACAACCTCTCTCCCTCTCCCAGTCCCCTTTATATGGTCCATTCCATAAAATATGAGTTATAAAATTTTAACATCCTTCAAGTAGACACTCTTTTACTTGACTTCCATTCTCAACAATCAGGGGGATGGCAGCTCGATTGCATCTGAGGTGGTGAAGCATCTATGATTATTATTTGCATCAAACTTATTATTATTTGCATCAAACTTAGGATTACTTGAGTTCAATGAAGTAGAATTTCTCTCAATAGGTCCGGGTGATGGGTCACAGTTGACTAGAATTAAGTATTGATTTCCTTTTTATAATATAAGTTTGACTTGGATGTTGAATTTGTACTATTTTCTTGTTTTGTTGCATTGAAGGTTCTCATCTCAGGGTTTTCTGCTGCTTATTGTTGCCCGCTGTACAACTAGTCACGGGAATCAATCACCCATATTGGGTCTCTTTTCCGTTTTTCATTTGTAGCAGCATTGGACTTGTTGATTGGTCTTTAACAAGCAATTTTCTAGGTCTCTTCTGGTAAGCATTATAGTTTACATCAAATGTCAATCTTTCTACTAGTCATTCTACTTAGCAGAAAATACCAATTTTTTACTGATTTAAATTTTTTCATACTGGAATGAAGGTGGTGGAGACATCTTTTGTTGTATTCAGGCTTGAACATCATTCTTCTTTATGTATATCAACTTCCCATTGAGTTTTTTGAGATCTTTCTTTGGGTTGCTGAATCATTAGGCTCTTCAAAATATCTGCAAAATCAGAGTGGTCGGAAGTTTGTTCTGGTCTTTCCCTCCTACTTTTCTCTGTCATGGTGAGCATAGTTTTACGAGTACATCTATAAACTAGGTTATGTTCTATTTGGGGCCATTGTCTGGTGTGATGGTATAGTCTTGGTTGTCAAGTGGGGATGCATCATACATAAGTTTAGAGTGGCCACTTCTTGCAAAAGTTCTGAAGCTAATAACCTTTCTTAGGTTTTAGCTAGACCGTCACTAGGTAATGGCCTTATCAAATGAAACAATTATGTTCTCATGTTGCAGTTTGTTCCTTGTTTCTTGTGTCAATTAGGGTTTTATGCAAACGTGTCTAATTTGTTTTGAATTTCCTAAATAAAAATGACCACTCTTTCTAGGTTATAACTTATAACTAGCATTTCTTTTTCTTGAGAAAAATAGAATACCATGTTCAATTTTGTGGTCTTATAAGCTTTCTTCAATCTAAATGTAGTGATCATAGTCTTGTGAGTCTGTCAGTTGGTCCTCAAATTTTTTTTTTCTTATTTTTTATCTTTTATGAAGACTTTTGTTTTTCAATAGTAAAAAGTAAGAACTTGGATATTGTTAAATTAAAATTTTCCCAAAAGCTTAAGCTCATGGGAAATGGTAAATTTAATCATTTAATGACAGAATTCTAACACTCCCCCTCACGTGTGGGCTCAAATTACCTTTTAATAGGTGAGGCCCAACATGTGAGATTTTAAAATGAGAGGTAATGTGGAGGAGGCAGGGATCAAACTCAGAACCTACTACTCTAATATCATGTAAATTACAAATTTTATCAAAAGCTTAAGCTTATGTGAAATGGTGAATTTAATCATTTAACCACATAATGCTACCAAATATGCTTGTTGGTGTAAGCTTGAAAACATTGTTGGGCTGGTTTTGAATAAACTTAAGCTTTGGACAGAATGGGTTCCCTAACATGTTATCAGAGGTCTTTGATTCTAGTCTTGCTCCCCAATTTCTCCTTTTATGTTTGCATGTTCTTCATTTAGAGTTTATAGTTAAGGCCTGTACGTGAGGTGGTGTTGGTGTAAGATAGGTATTTCTCAACAACTTGAGCTTTTGGAACAATTGGTTCTTATGTTGTTTCCTTCACAAAATGGATCTTTTCTCTATTTTCTAAAATAAAATTTGAAGAATTATTAGTAATTTCTTCCTTTATCATTTTTTTTTTTTTTGGGGTGTAATGAAATTTACAAGTTTTCCTTCTTGATAGTTGAGAGACATTAGCAAAGGGAAGACTTTAGGGCACTAATGGATAATAAATACATTAAGCAGATACTTCAGTCCAATAGTCCTTAGGCTATATATCCTGCAGTTTTTGATGAAATCCAATTCTACAGAAAAATGCATAGGAAGGAGGAAAGTAAATAATAAATTTTAATCATCAAGATGTCTCATTAAATGCTCAAGATGGTGAAACATCATCGACAACCATTTGGCATAAATGTTCTTGTTCTAAGGAACCATATGATAGGATACCTAGTTCCTTCTAATGTTGATTCTTTACCTTGAGTATCTCCCAACCTAAAGCAAATTAAATTGAAACTCGCAATTCAAATCTACTAGTTACAAGTGGTTCTGGAAAGCAAGGTAAAATTTATGACATACATAGTACGAGTTGAAGTTAAGCTGCCTTCTATTATTGAATTGTAAAATCTGCTTTTATTGAACATATTAAGATTTTTTATCTCCTTTTTAATACATTAATGATTTGTAAAGTGTCCAAAATATAAACATTCTTTGAGTTGGTTCACCTTATTTCTGTGGAATCTAGCTGCTGACTGTAGCCATTTATGTATAGATTGGTTCTATTATAAATTGGTCATAGAAGTACTTCAAAATATTAACATAGGGGCAATATAGAACCAGGTTATTGCATGAGCATCTTTGCAAGGTCAAAATGCTATTTGAATTATCTGCATGTCTCCAAGTTGACATTTTATTTGGTACACTGAAAAAAGGTATGGTGAAAATGATTTCTTAGGTACACTTATCATTGTTCAATTGGTATGGGTAGTTCTATTATCTATTATATTTGAGCTTTGATACTTGCACAAATCTTGTGCATTAAGACACAATTTAGTCACAGTGGTATATGTATGACACTTGGAAGGGAGTGGAGCTCTAGGGCACGTAACTTGACATGTTGACTGTCACATGAATTTGTACCTGGGAATTATGAGACATAGATTTGTGCAAATTGCAGTTCTAACTATCCTTGTTATGTTATGTGCTCATTATTTTTTCAATTGTTACTTTTGTTCATAGCTATCTTGGATTAGATGTGATATTGCATAAATGGATATTATCATGTCCACAGGAGTACGCAGCTTGACTAAGCAGCTTCTGCACAAAAAGCATTCATTTTTCATTTGCAAAACAAGGTAATTGGGAATGGTTATATCATTCTAATCTTCATGATTTCATCTCTTTTTTTTCAAGGAATTTATTCCTAGTTACACAATTGAATTGCTTTAACTAAGTCTATACTTCTGTAAAATTTTGGAGCAAACTATACATTCTTATGGATGATATCTTAGAAGGCAAATAGTTTCTTGTCTCTGGAAACCTCTCTAATTGCATACATGGAACCCTTTCAAGTTAATTAAGGCTCTCACACTTTAGAATTCAACTTAGTGAAATTGTACAGTCATTAAAAATGCAAGCATGATGCAAATATATGATTTCCCTTTCACTTAGGAAAATTACATAGATCGTCCTAGAATTTTAGGGTGATTTTCAAATTAACTCTTGAGTTTCTCAATCCATCAATATCCAACCTTTAGTTTCAAAATTGTTGCAATCTAGATCTTCATTGAGGCCTATTAACTAGAGATATTGGAAATCAAGCAAACTGCCCTTGAGAACTATTTGAAGGCAAAAGGCCTTTCACATGAACAATAAAATGACAGTACAAACTTACAAAATGATGGCATCTTCATTAAATTGTGTTTATTGATTAGGTTTTACATATAAATAAACCGTTTTCTAAATTTTGTTTTGTGCCAAAATACCATCTGCAACTCTTGTGTTGAATTTTTATTGCTTAGATAATTTCTAAGTACAACTTATATGGATTTCCATTATTTTTAGTTAACGAATTCAAAGACTTACTAACAGCACATTGTAACACTTTTAAGATTATAGGGTTGACATTAGTGCAATCAAATCTTTTAGGTTTAGTTTGATGCTAATCCCGAGCTCTGGGGTTTATTTTGTAATTACTTATAAATATATTTTGAAAATTGTTTGATTATCATGTTATTGGGTTGTGAAGTCCTATAATTGGTTATGATGAAGACACAACTCAAGAAGAAGAAAAAAAAAATATCACATCATGATTTGATTTTAGAATCTAACTTGTCATTTTTAGGTTTTCATTAACTATCTGACTAATCAATTTTAAAGGAACTTTTTTTTTTTTTTTGAAAAGTTACATGGGTTGTAGTGCATACAAGCTCAGGATACCTCTTGATTTGCCTCCTACTGATTTGGGATTATTAATCCACTTGTATGACAACGCTGCAGAGATAATGCAGGCAATTCAAAAGTTTTAAAATTGAAATTGCAATTATTTCCTAAGTCGGATTGTTTTGCATGTTGCTCAAATCTTCAATGATGTTAACAGGGCCATGTTTGATCACTTTATAAGACTGAAAGTGACATTTTATTTTCCCATTGGATTTGCTATTGTGAATTACACATTAGAACTTCACAAATTTCTCATTACAACTCTGCTTTTGACAATTTTTTGTTTTCCATTGCAAAGCTAACTTGTTACCATTTTATGTCTTTGTGAACTATAGAAAAAAATTCTAACGCCGTTTTGCCCTTACTTTGGGGTATTTAGCTTTTACTCTTTAGTGGTTAGCAAAGTAAAAAATTTGTTTCAAGTGACTCTTTAGTCATTTTGAATACTGGCCTGAGGCTTGTTCAATTTTTTTGGTGTGATTCTATGTTAATCTTGTTTGCACACATCTAAGTCCATCTTTTTCTTTTCTATAATTATTTTTTTTAATATTTCAGGGTGCTTTCTGTCAAGCTAGGACATTTCACGAAGAACATTAGAAGCTTCCTTAGTGCTTCTTAGTCTCTGAAGTCTTGAGAGAAATCTAGGATGATGTCCAAGGGTGTTTTTTTATATGATCTGTGTTTTAATCCAACAATTGAATTCGGGGAACGTTGTCATTTTATGCATGTGTGTATATACATACATGTGTGTGTGTGTGTGTGTGTGTGTGTATGCGTGTGTCTGATTGAAATTTTGTGAAAAAAATAAAACCATATGTAAACCATTATATTATCTAACTTAATAGTAATTTTTATCATATTTTTGAATGACCAATTCTACTATTGCACTATATTGGTAGGTGATGTAAATATCCCAACTGAATTGGCCGAAAATGGTTGATATCCATGCCGTGGAGGCCAATGAACTAATTATGGATTGCTTCATAAGTGGTTCAGCAAAAAACAGAAATATAAGAGAGCTTGACAGGACGATTGCTTTTCATGGGTACTCCATGCAAATGGTTCACCAACTCAGTCCCAGGGCTCAACATTTTTATGATCATTTTGATTTATCTAATTCTGTTTCCAAGTTATTTGTAAGCATATTGTAATTGACTACTATTTATTGAAGTTGCTTCATTTGCTTACTTTGCTTCTAGACTTGCCGCATAGTGCCGCCATCTGCTAACTTTCATCTGTATGACATTAATAATGAATCATGATTTTCACACCCTTTAAAATGGAGAGGAGAAAAAAAGTGAATATCATAAGATTTTTGTCATTAAAAAGAAAAGGGAAAAAAGAAAAAAAAAATGTTCTAATGGGTTGCATGACTTCAACAACAGTTTTTGCAAAGACAGAATCTGGAAGATTTCACTCATTTTGGTTATCATACCCGAGCCATACTCGAGTTTAGTGGACTCAGGTACTTCTAACACAGTACTCGAATCCTAGAAACTCAAGTATGAATCTAGATGATTTTCACTCATTTCACTTATTATACCCGAGCCATACTCGAGTTTAGTGGACTCGAGAACTTCTAATACATTACTCAAGTCCTAGAAACTCGAGTATCAAGTGGCATACTTATTACACACCTACTTTCTAGCGCCAACCACTACAATGAATGGTACTCGAGTACCTCTAAACAAAATAACCCCTCGCCAGCTTTTAACTATTTTCAATATCTATCTTTCCAAGTCCATGTGACGAGTCAGAACACTTACTAGAAGCAAAAGCTTTACTAGTAGTTGGGTCACCATCTGCAAGTCTTTGACTCTCAGTGTTAGTGTCTCCGTCCAAGACCAACGTGCTGTCCATTTAACCTTTGGGTCAACCCTGTTGTGACCAGTACATAGAGGTAATAGTTAAATGCTTAGTTTTGGATTGTGTTTGCATGTGGTTTGTATGAGATTTTTATGCATGAGATATATTTCATGTAATGAGTTTTGCAATATTAACTACGTACAACTGCTGATATATATATATATAAAACTTTTTTGTCAAAACAAATAGAGCACAAATATAAAAGAATCAAGCTTGACCATATGATAGCAAATAGAGAGCATGCATAGTAAGATTATTTTGTAAGTTACACACATACACATAGTGGTGTAAACACAATAAAATTAAGCAAATCCTTTGAAAATATTTAATCCAACAACACCTTCAGAATAAGCAAGTGCTAGAACTAGTAAAGGTTAGTTGAATTCCTAATTCGTGACAAGTATAGTTCACGTGTGGCTTAATTGTATAAAACTCATGGGTTGATAGATAAAGGTAATATGATATTTTGTTGACTTTTACAGTAATAAGGGTGTTCATAATAATATGAATTCATTACTCAACAAAGAAATTAGCTTAATAAAATAAAATCGAAACGTTTGACCTTTTATTATTTTATATGTGTGTATATATATATTATTTTATATGTCTATGTGTATAAATTATTCGAATGATCAAGATTCAATTATTTATATGTCTATACCCAAAGTTGAGTTTGAATATAAATTGTTTTTATCATACGCCAAATTTATGTAAATGGTTCTAGATTATGACAACTTTTATATTGTTAATAACAAGTCGGTGATAGATTTTCACTTTTTCTATGTGTACTACGATGGAGAGATGTATTATCATGAGTTGCATGGGTTGTCATACCAAGGCTCGAACCAAAAGCAAAAATGTGTTAAGGTGAAGCATGGGATAAGCCTTATGAACTTGCAACGAAGAATATTGAAGGCGATGGGGTTAGACCACTCTAGGCATAATATTTCCATCATGTATCAAGCACCTCAACAGGTTGTAGACAACCAGGTTTTCTACAATTCACTACAGTTATCGAGTGGCGCCGAAGTGAAGATGATGTAGAAAGTTGTTGAACAAATGGTGGTAAAAGGATTCAGTGCTTCGGATCTCTATGTCACTGTTGAGCCCGCCATAGTAAAGGCTAGAGAGGGTTCACAACATACTATTTTGGATGGAATTGTAGATGAGCACATCGACTCAATACCATTACAGTCTTATCAAGGGCGTGCAGAGAACATAGGAGATAGGTATGGCAGTGAACCGTGGCAGACATTTCCCCATGTGAACTCGACTGAGGAGGAGGAAGGGCCCCAGGAAGTGCATGAAGGAGAGCATTTATCTCATGATGAGCTGCATGGGGGCACATCCGAAAATGATGATGATCATGGACTTGATGATGATGCAACCCATATTGATTTCACTAGGGATGATTTCGAGGAGCTCCTAGATACCAAGGGTGAATATGAGGATGTTGATCATATCGAAGATGTGGTTGTAGAAGAGAATATGGCCACATTTCTATGACAAATTTTTTTTTTTAATATGCGTCAAGTATTTTAAATATAAAATAAAATTAAAAAAAAAACTTGTAATTTAGCTTAATTTAACTTATAAATTCTTTTCAAATCTCACTCAAATTCTTGCTCGGCAAAAATAAGGTTAGTATAGAGCCCACTCAACACATTTTGGAGTCAAACGCAAATGTAAAATGTATTATTACTTAGTATTTAAAAGCAATACATGAATTATAAAAAAATAATCGAACCTTTTTATATAATTTAATAAATTAATTGGACTATTTTTTATATATTTATAAAATGTATTAAAAAAATTTTGATTTTAAAAATTTTTACACTCTTAAATTATCACAAATATAGTAAAACGTATTAATAAAATGTTGAAATGTAAATGTTGAACAATTCAATAAGAATATAATATTTTAAAAATAATTTTTATTTATTAAATTTTGGTCCTTAATAAAAAAATTTATAAGCATTCTATCAGCTAATAGAAATTTTTTTGTTTTTTTATTACAGTGGTATATTTGTACAATACTATAAAACAAAATAGATATAATCTATATATATATATATATATATATAACCGAAACTTTTGAAGCTTCCACAATTTTCCATATCATCATTTAATTTTTTTTTTATAAAATTTTTTTTCCCCACCAAATACACATTACAAAACCCAATACCTCTTTAAAACCTAAAACTAAAACTCAGCCGCTATCTCCTTCCCCTAATGTACCCGAAGCCTGATACCCTTAATTTCGTACTGGATCATGTTTCTCTATCCACGTGTACGTACCAAATCTTGCAGTCCATAGCCCCCCAGTTACATTTAATAACCATGTTTCTCTGTCAATCACGCATGGCACGTTTCCATAGGCCTTTCAGAGTGAAAGCCTCCATACCAAAAATTCCTACTAATTCTCGAACAACTCTTTAATAATAACCCACGATAGTCACTCAATCAATCCGTCCACAATTAAGATACCAAGGAAAGTTACTCGATCTATAACTCCTTTCATGCATATATAAAAAAGAAGGCTTCTTTCGCAAGGTCCTCAACTATTTCACAAGCTATTTTCTCCATTCCTAATTTAATTCCTTTCCTATACACAAAACTTTAAACACACAGCTTATATATAAACAACATGGTTTATATGTGTTTTCTTGGTCTGCTGGTAATTGTTTTTTGTTTTAAAAATTTGGACATTATGATTTAGGTTTTGAGTTTTTCTTGAGATTTGTTTTTATTTAGCCGTTCATGGTCTACTGGTAATTGTTTTTTGTTTTAAAATTTTGGACATTATGATTTAGGTTTTGGATTTTTCTTGAGATTTGTATTTGTTTTTATTTAGCCGTTCATGGTCTACTGGTAATTGTTTTTTGTTTTAAAAATTTGGACATTATGATTAAGGTTTTGGGTTTTTCTTGAGATTTGTTTTTATTTAGCCGTTCATAGGCTGCTGGTAATTGTTTTTTGTTTTAAAAATTTGGACATTATGATTAAGGTTTTGGGTTTTTCTTGAGATTTGTTTTTATTTAGCCGTTCATGGTCTGCTGGTAATTGTTTTTTGTTTTAAAAATTTGGACATTATGATTTAGGTTTTGGGTTTTTCTTGAGATTTGTTTTTATTTAGCCGTTCATGGGTTGCTGGTAATTGTTTTTTGTTTTAAAAATTTGGACATTATGAGTTAGGTTTTGGGTTTTTCTTGAGATTTGTTTTTATTTAGCCGTTCATGGTCTGCTGGTAATTGTTTTTTGTTTTAAAAATTTGGACATTATGATTTAGGTTTTGGGTTTTTCTTGAGATTTGTTTTGTTTTTTGTTTTAAAAATTTGGACATTATGATTTAGGTTTTGGGTTTTTCTTGAGATTTGTTTTTATTTAGCCGTTCATGGTCTGCTGGTAATTGGTTTTTGTTTTAAAAATTTGGACATTATGATTTAGGTTTTGGGTTTTTCTTGAGATTTGTTTTTATTTAGCCGTTCATGGTTGGTAGTGTTGGAGAATTGGAATTATTAGGATGAGAGGAAAGGAGGATGGTATAAACCCAAAAATTAAATTTTCTTTTTCTGGGTATTGCTACATATATGACTAAAATATTTGTGTTTTTGTGGGAATTTTTTTTTTTTTTTTTTTTTGGAAGGTTGGGGTTGGTTAATATAGTTGTTTGAGATTCCTAACAGGGGTTTGATAGAATGCCTGGGAGAGCTATACTCTCAGATGTTTGTTCTTTGTTAGTGTTGGCAATCATAGTTTTAAATAAATGCATTTTTTGTTCACGAAATCTTTTAACCTCATAATCAATCTTTTAATGCATGAATTGTACTTCTTTTAACCTCATAACCTCATAAACTGAAGTATAATTCTCTTGATTAAAACTTTCAAAGAATTTATTGCTTATGCAGCATGTTTTGAGAAATTTGCTGATGGAATCTTTTGATTTTCCTGTAGATTGTTATGCAGAATGTTGTGGCCCTTGTGAGAAGCAATCCCTTTTCTTGATTTATAAAACTCTATGTTTTATGTTGAATAAATATATGATGTACTCTTCTATATAATGTAGATTTGTTGTATTATGTTCTTTTTCTACTCTTTTTGAGTCATAGCAAAAAAATTTGACATTGGTAACTATATTCTATTTATTTATTATGAAAATAAGATTGCAATCATTATTGCAATTTGTTTATTTGTTTATTCACAGTATATATGTAACTATGAAAATAACTTCATTGCCAATGGACCTATGGTAGTGGTATTAATATTTTTGGCATGTATGTATTTTTATGGAGATGATATACAAGATTTATTTATCCCTTATTTGTCTTTATAATTTTTTATTGGGCACAAGCATGTACTAGATTTGACAATGTTTAATATTTGAATTAGTGAAGATTTTATGTTATGCTTGGGTCTTCTCCATTTAGTTGTATTATTTGATTAGTGAGTCTTGAGACATTTTGATTTAGTGCAGCAAATGATAATTACAATATTGTTTTTTTCTTTTTAAAGAATCTCGTGCATCGCACGGGTTGGCGACTAGTATAATATATTTTAGAGGACATTAGGTCATTGCCTAAATGGCCTAAAGGTAGAGCCACCCAACATCCAATCATCTTTTGTTCCGAGTATTATAATGCAAATAATGAATCATAAACTTTAAACATGCAGCCAACCACGAAGTTTATGTATAATCATCGATTTTAACTTAATCAATCACATCCATGTTAAAAAGAAAACATATAAAATATAAACTGTATCATCTAGACACATTTATTTGATAGGAAAAGTTGTACGGCATTCTGGAACTTGAAGTTAAGCTGAAGCCGCAGCAATCTAGAATACGATGATTGAACTTGAATGATCTTTAAGATTTGTTTCTTCTTCTGACCATGTCTGATGCACATGCATCCAAGTGAATCCATCCGATGGAACCGCGGCATCCTGAAAAGAAATTTTAAAAAAAAATTAAAAAAATTCAGAAAACGTCCGGCACAAGTTTAACAGGATGTTTATGTAAATCACCAGGATGCTTATGTAACTCACCTTTGAACTTATTATAACAGTGGTTTTGCAACATTTGCGTTCCTCACCTATAAAAGTCAGCTAGTCAATTTAGAGAAGCAGAAATCACAAGGTACGAAAACCTAGCGTTTCAGGGTGGCTTTCAAAGATATGTATCTATAATTTTCTACTGCATTTATGAGTATCCTCTCATACAAATAATTATAGAAAATATGACCATTCCTTTCTCGGTCTCTGCATAGTTACTACAGGAGAAAGAGTATAGACTATGAGACATGCAACAGTCAGACACAAATGTGAAGACAAATGATATTGGTGGTTGCACAGTATTAATTTTATACCGTGATATTATCAAGTTAGATTTACTGAGAAAGAAAAAAGGTATAAGAACAAGAAAAATAAAGTAAATAAGCTCAAAATATTATTTCAATCCCAGAGCTACATATCATGGTTTAATTTCATGCATAATCTCTCAATTGTATCAATTTAGTCCCTGAAGTTTTGAAAATGGTTCAATGTTACACTTACTCCCACTTGCCATCAAATTAACTACTGAAATCATACTAACCACACCTCCTTCAAACTCTTTTCATAGTAAAGATTAAAGCTAAACACAGGCTAAATCACTTAACTTGAAAACCAATTTTATTAAAATCATTCTATATCAAAAAGGAATTTGGAGGCAAGCATAACATTGAACTATTTTCAGAACCTCAATAACTAGATTGACACCATTGATAGTTTAGAGATGAAATTGAACTCTAACATAAAGTGTGATAAAAAATTGCAGTTACAAAATAAATAAAAGAAGAATAAAGTAAAGGGGATAACAAAGTTTGCACCAGATAACTCCCACTTATTTAACTTCACAAGCCATGTGTTTGAACTGATTTGTGTGGGCAACACCCTATCAATCCAAACCCGAAATTGCTTTCCCTGTTTGTCTCCATAGATCGATCTCATTCCATCTATGCCATCACAAAGAGAATGTTCAGAGCCAGTTGGTTCGATATGAACCCCAGATGGATCCTGACAAAGGAAAAATTAATAATAATAATAACTATAGACTCGTAACTAACCATAGGTACAGAGTAGCATGACTAGCAAGAGAATGGGGGATGGGTTTGAAAAACAAAAAACTATTATCCAGCTCATGGCCTGCTGTGAGAATTGTTACTAACCAGAAGCATAAAAAATAAAATAAAATAAAAAACCAGGCAAATGACCATTACAACTATGAAATATAATTTACTATCTGTAGGCAAAAGGAGACATGGGAATACTTATCTTTCATCTACAACCCAGGGTTCTATCAGAAAAATATAACTCAGAAAACAAATACTAAAAAATAACAAAATTTGGCATGTTCAAGGATGGAGATATTAGCCCCCCAAAAGGACTAAATGTCACTAACCTATACCCAACAAGACACTATAATTATTAATATTTTGGATAAACAATAAGTTACTCTAAATATGGGGAGGGTCAAGGGGGTTGGAGTACTAAAATTTGAAGGAGAACTCATGGGTGTGGTTTGTGGCGAAGTATTAATGAAGGGTGGGAAAGCTTCTCTAAGCATTTTTCCTTTGTTGTGGGTGATGGTACCCGGATTTGTTTCTGGCATGATAGATGGGTTGGGGTTGATCCCCTTAAAATCCTTTACCTTGAGTTATATGTGATTTTAGCGAATAAGGAAGATTGTATTTCTGATGTTTTGAGTCATCAAGAGGGGGATGATGTTAGATTTTGGAACCTGAGATTTTATAGGGATTTCGAAGACTAGGAGCTTGCTGCTTCTTTTTCTCTTCTTGATTTTATTCAAGCTCGTCTTCCATGTGGAGTAGGCAGCGATTCTTTGTGTTGGGGTCTTAATGGAAATGGTAAGTTTGATACCCGTTCCTTTTACAATGAGTTAAGGACGACTCCCAACTCTATCCTCCCTTGGAAGGGCATTTGGAAAGCAAAGGTTCCCAAAAGGGTGGCTTTTTTTCTATGGATGGCAGCTCATGATCGCATTCTTACATTGAATAATCCATGCTTAGAGGTCGCCCTTTGGCAAATCTGTGTTGTATGTGCCGGTGCAATGGGGAATCTGTGGATCATCTCCTTATTCACTGTCATGTGGCAAATTCTTTATGGGTTTTTATGCTTCAGGCTTTCGTTATTCGTTGGGTCTTGCCTAGCTCTATGGCGGAATTATTATTTTGTTGGAATTATTGGCTTGGGAAACATGATTCAGATATTTGGAATTTAATTTCAGGATGTTTGATTTGGACTATGGATGGAGTGTAATCATTGGTCCTTTGAAGATTCTGAGAAGTCTTTGGTTAAGTTAATAGGCCTGTGCCAGAGAAGTCTTTTTGATTGGTCTCGGTGTTGGGGTTTTACATAATGTTCTAATATTGTTCAGTTTTTTTCTTCTCTTAGTTTAGTCTCTTGATTGTTTTTCTGTGGTGTTCTATTTTGTGCTTTGCTGTGTTCATTCTCATGAACACATTGTATGTTTCTTTTTCCATTTTCATCAATAATAATTCTTGTATTACCTATCAAAAAAAAGTTACTCTACTTATAAAATTGAATTGAAAGGTAAAAGGGATATCAGACATACACAAGTTGCTTTCAGACTTGCCAGATATGGCTCAAAATTCTCAACTTCTGCACGCCTCCATCTCTCATAGAACAAGTAAAATTTCACTACTTCATGTCCAGGATTTACATTTTCCAGCTTGCAGTCCAAAAAGTCCATGATATCTCTAGGAGATGTGTTTGGGCCGAGGCCAAAATGACCAATAGCTTGCATGATCCCAGCTGCACACCTCTCTGTTGCATGAATAATCTTGGGGTTATTCTTAGCATTTTCAGCGTGCCACTTCAGCAATTCTTCTTGGGCATTGCTAACCTACATAGTGGGTAAATGTTAGAATATAAACAGTTGGGAGGACAACCTCCACTGCTTGCTGAGATAACAAGATTGGCAAAGGATCAAATAGATGAACTACCAACCATGACACCGTACACTTCTGGTATGCTGAATAGCTCAGCATCATTTCCAGAGTCACCACAAACAAGAGTGTTATTAGGCAGTTTTCCCTCAGTCTTAAACTTTTTTAGCAGATATGCAAGAGCTTGCCCTTTTCCAGCACCTTGTGGTAATATATCCAAATCCATTCCTCCACTATAAATTATTTTAACATCCAGCTGCCCAAAAGCAAAGAGAGGTTTCGGAAATTAATAATAAATATAATATATGACAGAAATCAAGTCATAAACTTTTACTTAAAAATTAAATCTTACTCCATGCTTTTCAAAACGCTCCATAAGAGCCTTCGACACAGCCTGAGCCTTGTCTTTCTCAACATAAAAGCTAACCTTGTGTGGTCGTAGCTCTGTCTCCGCCTGTGTCACCCCATAAAGTTCAACACTTCAGAAATTTTAAGTAATGATTACAATCGTTTCTCAAAAAAGAAAAAGTAATGATTACAATCAAGTCAATTGCCTTGAATGCTTTATAATACAGATCATCATATTTGATATCAACACCATGAACTGGCGAAAATATTAACCCATCAGATGCCATTATCTATAAACAATACCTGAAGAGTGAGCTCAGGAAATTTTTTTGATTCCTCTATGACTATGCTCCTATCCCATTTCTGATTTAAGATTTCAACCCAACCATCATCTGGCACCATTAAGTTGCCATATGTTATCTCGGTTCCAACAGACATTATTGTTATATCTGGAGTTAACAAGGGTTTCTCTTCCCTCAACTTCTTGTAAAGAACAGG
Organism: Quercus lobata; assembly: GCF_001633185.2. NCBI lineage: Eukaryota > Viridiplantae > Streptophyta > Magnoliopsida > Fagales > Fagaceae > Quercus > Quercus lobata. The sequence goes on along the minus strand of NC_044910.1, from coordinate 26,407,159 downwards.
TGATCTTCCAGTAGAGAAAACTAGCAGAGAATCATGACGATAATTGGATTCCCACAAGGCATTAAATCTGAGCAGAGAAAGGTTCTCAGAATCATGATGATCAACCTGTAATGAAAACATCACACAATAAAATCACTGCAGCAAGAGAATGGAGTAACATGAGCACCAAGAAAAGAATTAGGGAACCTACCATCGTATGATCAAGATCCGAAACAATCATGAGACGTGCCGAGGTCTTTAGCCTATCCATGATTCTTCCCCTGACTTGATCCTGTAATTACAATTAAGATAATAATATTTTGATGCTTAGGTTGATGTGGAATATGAAATGTTAAAAAAATGAACAAGTATAAAATTTGAATAGTTTATTATTAAATGCAAACACTTGGAGCACACAGAATACAGATCAACTTCTTTATCATGGGAGAATCTTCATCTTTATTAATATTTTACTAAGTAATTATGAGCATCCAACGTTTCTGTTTCATCCTACAATAAATTTAAAGGACCACAGTGCCTGTTATACCTTTCAAAACTATATATGGCACTAACAGATACAAAAGTTTCCAATTCTGAATAACACTGATAAAGAAATAATTACAATGGAAATTACCTACCACATATTGGCTGCTTCTGCTTGTAGAAAATTCTTATGATAATAAAATGGCCAACAATATTACAAATTCTATTGGATATCATTAATTTTCCCAAGAAAATTAAACCCGCCTCCACTCCTTACCCTGAGAACCCCCCCCCCCAACCCTTTAATCCCGTTTCTCAAAAAGAAAAAGATAATCATAACAATAAAATAATCATGCAAAAAGCACAAATTAAAGTAAAAGAACTAATGAACTTAAAAGTAATCAACAAGTAAATACAGGGAGGGGGAGTAACAAGGAGTACACGCATTAGCGTTCCTCATTTTTTTCTTATTAAATACAAATGAATAGACATTAGAGGGCAAGATGGTGTTTTAACTCATGAGCTTTTAGTGTGCAATCAATTTCAGTCATGTTTAGTAAAAGTAAACTATTAAAAAAAGAAAGTCAAGAAAGCAAGAGCAAACAAACATGCTATGTGGTTTACCAAAAGAGAGTTCAACAATATATTCATACTAGTACAGGGGAGAAAAAAGAAACCCAGATATGTAAATAAAAGAAAAGGCAAGAGAAACAACTAGTTCAAAGTTTAAGCCCAAACCTATAATATAGATTATATAAACAATATGATCAACTCGAATCAGCAAAGAACTATAATACCCCCATTAAAGTCGAAGTACAGCAAAGAAATAAAAACCCATATAAAAGTATATAAGTATGATTTCACATGATTCATCAAAAATTTCCATTTGATCACTGAGAAACCTAAAAGGATATAAAATATTGCTTTCAATTCCAGTACATATAACACTAGTCTAAACTATAAATCAATAACTCCTGCCATAATTAATAATAATAATAATAATTCCTACAATTCAAAACATCTGAACTCACATTTTCTGAGTAACCAAACAGAACATGCAGCAACATTTAACAAAAAGTAGTACAGTAAACAATTACCGAGTATTAAATAAAAGGATCTAAAGTTAACAGAAATTTGGAATTCTTCAATCTGGGAAATGAATTACCGGAAAAATGAAATACCGGGAAATGAAGTAGCTGCCTGAGTGTCTGTGGCCTATGAGTGAATGAATGAATGAGAATGAGAGTGGGTTTGGGAGTTGATAATGGAAAAATAAAAGGGGAATTGGATCCAAAATTCGTTGGCGCTTCTTTTGTGAAGAGAAAGGCAGTGTGGGACCCAAACAAAATAAAACAGTTTCATTAAAAATTGGTTTAGGACACTTGTTCGCTAGTAAAGGTGTTTGGCCTTAGGAATGTGGGACCCACTTTTGTGATTAGACGGTGGTGATGTTTGTTCAAGTTTATGATGCAAAAAAAGTGGGTGATCTGGCGCCCTGATTTAAATATAGAACCGTATAAAATTGGGAAAGACAAAATTTGGAGTAATTAGTAGGCTAGTCAGTGCCAGCAGCATATTCTTTGGGATATATATATATATATATATATATATATATGTGTGATTTTTTATTTATGGGTATACTATGTATATGGTTCCTAACTTTTATGTTATTTATCAATTTAGTCCCTGACCTTTCAAACATGTCAATTTGGTCCTTATCCTTTTAGTATTGAGAAAAAGAGTCCTACCATTAAGTGATAGACAAAAAATGATGACGTGGCTAATTGTCAAAATAAAATAATATTTTTATGCCATATGTATTACAATGTCAACATACTTTTTTTTTAAAATAAAAAAAGGGTTAAGCTTAATTTTTCTGGATTGAAATTATCTTTTTTATCTATTTCATTTTTCTTTGTTTTCTCGAGAACCAAATAGGGATTAAAAACCCAGAATTGAAAGCTCAACTTCATTTTCTTCCCTTATTTTCCTTGCAACCAAACAAGAAAAAACCAACTTTGAAGCTTAGGAAACCTCTCTTTACATCCCCACTCCAGTGATAACTAAACCCTTTAAAAAATATTACTATTAAAACTAATTAAGGCAACCTTTTGGAAGAAGTGAAACCCAGATGATCTAACAAAGCAGGTCCAGATCTTCGCAAAGAAGCAAATCTAGTTTCATTAAAACTATGACTAATAGTATCACAAAGAATCAATCCAAACTAAAGCATATTTACAAATTACTCCAAATCATTCTCTCTCTATATTTTTTTTACCATTGCCAAATTGCGTTCTTGATGAAATAACCAATGCTATCATCCCAATTCAAATCCTTTATCTTCTTTGTCGGTGATGGCAAGGCACATGTCATGGTAGACCCACAATCCGAACCTGAAACCTCCTGTTGGACCTTCCTACTCTCCTCCTCCACCACACCCTCCAATGCATTCAGCGATTCATCATTCTAATCTTTCATCTTTTTGCCCGCGAAACTCATTCCTCTTCCCTTCCTCCTTCATATTCAAATATAAACAAGGGGGGTTGTGCTATACGCATCTTGAACTTCAAAGTTGTTTTTCATTTTTGGTTGTTAGGAAAATAATGGCAAAAGAAGAAGGAAGTTGAGCTTTCAATTTTGGGTTTTTAACCCCTATTTGGTTCCCAAGAAAGAAAAGCAAAATGAAATGAATGAAAAAGATAATTTCAATCCTGAAAATTAACCTAACTTTTTTTTTGTGTAAGTTTATGCTGACATGGCAATATATGTAGCATAAAAATATTATTTTATTTTAACCATTAGGCAAACTATTATTTTTCATCTATCACTTAACGGTAAGGACCTTTTTTACACAATACCAAAAGGTTAGAGACCAAATTAACACATTTGAAAGGTTAGGGATTAAATTGACAAATGACACAAAGGTTAGGGACCAAATATGTAGTTTACCATTTATTTATTAAATATACAAGTTTTTTTTTTCTTTTCTTTAATTGGATTTGTCAGAATTCAGCCAGGAAAAAAAATAATAATAATTGGATCTATTATCAAAAGAACAAAATCTTTAATTATGTCCAACTCCTTTATTTTGTATGGTCAAGACACAGGAGACTTTTAGACTTTCTGAATCAGAATAATACTGTGTAATAATTATTAAAAATAGCAAAATTTTCAAATTATTTGGAAATCTCTTTTTTAATTATTTAGTCAAAATTGTGTTTTAAATTCAGGTTTTGTTTTTTTAAGTAAAACCAAGATTTTAAGAAAAACTTTTTATTGACGTGACAAAAGTTATATGCACAACATACACGCTAGAGTCATATGCTCTGATGACACGTTTTCAAGTCAAAAGTGATTTAAGTTAAAATTATGTTTTGAAAACATGATTTAAAGGTAAAATTTGATTTAAGTGAAATGATGTTTTAAGACAAGATTTCAAGGGAAAGTTGTTTTAAGTAAAAATCAGGATTTCAAGGCAAGTAGGACTAAATGTCGTGTTTTGAAAATACAGTTTTAATTTAAATCAAAACGTTTTAAGACAAAACGCATTTCAAGCAAAATTGTGCTTTCAAAACTTTAGCAGAAGCCATGAACCCTATTCATGTTTTGAAAACACAAATTTAACTTCTTCTTTTGTTTTTTGAGAAATACACAAATTCAACTTTAATCAAACTAGGTTGTAACTCATGTTCATGTAAGGAAACATTAAACAATATTGATAAAGAGTTAGTCTTTCTTAGGTGAGTGAGGCGGTTACCTTGGCTTTCGCGTTAAGTATTATAAATGGATCACTTAGCATCAAAATTAAGAAAATTAAAATAGACACTTGGTATAAAATTAGATTAGAGTTAGAAGCTAATTTGGATTCAATTTGGAACCATGTTCTAAAAAGTGAGTTAAACATGATTTCAATGTAAAAATTGAAATCTTGGACTTTGTGAAAAATTCATTAAAGTGCTCCTATCCCATCCACTCAAATCATTAATTCTATACTTATTTTGTCATTCAAATCAATAACTTCATTCCTTTCGTTACATAACTCTCTCCACCATTACATTTTATTCTCTTCTGCCTCTTATCAATGCTTTATTTGTTTTGAAGTAAAATACTTTTCGGAATTTTTCTTTTTCTATTTTAAATTGTTTGTTTGCATGTAAAATATGGTCAAACTAATAAATATTTTTTGTTGATCACAAAATCATTTTATAAAAATTTGAAAAACATTTTACTTTTAAAAATTTGGTAAAATATTTTACAAAAACAAACTGTGGCTTCAATCACCCAATTTAGTGGTTAGGTCACTTGGTCGGTGGGCTACGTAGTTAATGTTGTCATTCTTGTAATCGATGCTAAAGGTTCGATAACCAAAGCCTTCATTCCAGCCACCGTTGCTAATCATCTAGTCACTAGAGACTCCGCTCCACGATCAGTGTTATAGGTCCAATAACTAAGCCGTTATTCCAGCCAGGCAACCACCGGTGTTGGCAATCCAGTGACTGGACACACCATTCCGCCACCAGCGTTGGCGGTCCAATTACTAGAGACACCACTCTGGTGCCGGTAGCTAGAGCCTATTGTTTCGATGGTCTAGTCACCAACAACTAGTGCTAGAGGTCTGATAACCACGATTTTAATTAAACTTCTATTGACCAAACAATAGGTGTAAGGACCAGATTTGGATCCCTAGCCCAAAAGGTGGATGGACCTAGGCCTAAAAAGCCCAAAACAATAAATTTATAGAGAGTGAGTTGGAAAACTGGGTTAAAATGAAGTAGACAACAAATAAAGTAAATTCAAATGATAAGAACAAGTAGTTAGATTGATTTAAACTAGAGAATATCGTCCTCGGCACAATCCGAAGAGATCAGTTCTTATATATTTTTCACAAGTTTGGTTACAAATTTGATTCCTGATTGCTATAATGTTTCACTCTTGATTTCTCAATCCCTGTTCCCATTGCTCCCTTCTCCTTTTATACTCTCTTCTTCTTTCATCCTTACCCTTCACGTGCAGGCCAGATGGTTGGTGCTTGATCCTTATCCCATCAGTACATTCTTGAAGTCTTTAGGTAGTAGTTGTAATGCTGAAAACTACTGTTCAAGTATTACCTCCACATTAATGTGGCCAGAGAGTTAGCTGCAGAGCATTTAATGCGGTGATATCAGTTTTCTCCTTAAATATTTTAGGACTCCCCCCTCTATCCCATGTTTTTACAATGTTTACCCATACTAATGGAACTTCCTAAAACGTCCCCCTGGATGGCAGACCACCTCTACAGACCTCGGATTGGGTTAGCCGAGGAGGCATTCATCCTCGGCACAACCTCCTGGGTCATTATGACCAAAACTAACTTCTTCATTTTCTAACAATGACTCCCTTCACAATGTTTATTCCTCCTCGGGTAACCTTTCGTCCTCAGCTTAGGCCTCAGGCCCAATATATACATAGATAATAAGCTCTAGGGCCCAATATCCCTACAATAGGTATATAGCGCACACATTGATTGCGCTTTAATAACATGTTCTCAAGTTAAAAGTTATTTAAGTTAGATTTATATTTTGAAGCACAATTTAAAAGGTAATTTTGATTTAAGTGAAATGGTGTTTTAAAACCAGATTTTAAGGGAAAGCCATTTTAAAGTTTAAAAAAAAAATTGTGTTTTCAAAACACGATTTCAAGGCAAAATGAATAGCACAATTTCAAGGCAAGAAGGATTAAAAGTTGTGTTTTGAAAATACAATTTTAATTAAATCAAAACATTTCAAGGCAAGATGAAATTTAATGAAATAGTTATTACAAACACAATTTCAAAGGAAAATTTTGATTTAAGCAAAATAATGTTTTCAAAACTTTATTGTTTAAAATGTAAAACTTATGATAAAAACACTCAATCATTATGTACAACATACAAAATAAGTTTTAAAACAATAAATTGATTAATCAACTAAATTATGAATATCGTATCAAGTGCACTGATCCATTGGACATAAGCTTAACCTATTCTTTTAAACCTCTTAATTTTTTGGTAAAAAAAACTAGAGTAATGCTAGAGCAATGTCCACATCAGCTATTAAAATACTAAAATACATGTCAAAAAAACTAAAATGAAATTTTTTCATCACAAAGAGTCAAGGACTTAGAAATTTTTTTTTTTTTTAAATCATATCAAAAAATGACCATACAAACAACCCATCTTCCACTCCATCACTCTCTTTGGTGATTTTCTAGATATGGAATGGTATGATGGTGTATTGGATATTGGTTACTTTTGAATTTTCATTAAAAATGTCTTAAATTTTCATCTTAGCCTTGCTTTTTTCCTCAACTAATCCCTTTTCAGTCCCTCTTTCTCTCTTGCTATGTCTCTTCAATGTCCTAAGATTACCCTCAACAAAATTTTAAAAGAAGAGCTCATTAAGATCCAAGACATTAATCAGAAAAACACAAACACCTAAAAGGAGATCAATGGATTCAATCCTAGAATTAATGGAGTTCTAGAAGAACATAATCCCAATGAACCTATGTGTCGGAAATGAGATGAAGTTAGCATGGATCTAGTTGGATATGTTGCAGAGAGAGAGAGAGAGAGAGAGATACCCAGTTTGTGAAGTGTGACTTTTCAAATTTGATTCCTTTTTTTTTTTTCCCTAAAGAGCTAAAATTTTCTTCTAATTGAAGAAATTCAAACTTGCTCCAACAGTGATGAAGGTAAAGAGAATATGGAAAGTTATAAAGTTGGTTTTTTTTTCCTGAACTTGGGTGTTTTAGGATGTTTGATTTAGCCAAAACTCTATCTTCATCACCCAGTTCTAAGAATCTGTAGGCCCTACCTCAAGAAAATTTGTTTGGTTTAGGTTTTTTTTTTTTTTTTTTTTTTCAATTTACATAACTCAAAACTCAAAAGATTGATTTAGAGTATCAAAATTGAGAACAAGTTTCAAGAGTTTTCAAGTTATGAAAACTGAGATATTATGACGTTCTTGTAAATCTATGCAATTGTGTAGGACTTGCAATCATGACTTATCTCCATCAAGACAAACCACAACACACTCTCCCAACAGCTCTCACACCCTTTCTTCCTTCTTATTACTCTACTAAGTCTTTACTCTACAGACCCAAACCACACCCACCAAATTACATTTCATTTCTTTTTCACCTTCCTCCTTTCTTCCTTTGCATCCTTTCAAGCCAAACATCTGATTCTCTAAATATTTCTTCCTTTGCATTCAAAGAAGACCACTTGCCCATTCAAAGCTCTCTAGCCAAAACCCAGCAGCATCCAGCTAAAACCCAACAACCTCAATCTAAAGCTCTCGATGTGTGGGTTCTTTCATCAAGAATGTTTTGAATGAGGACAATATGTGGGCTCCACCACTTTTTTTCGAAAATTTGAGTTTTAGAGGTGAGAACTACACTTGAGAACAATAACCAAATACAAAGTTTGATGGAGTTAAGAGAAAAGTAGAGATCGAGAAATGATGGGTTAGATGTTTAAGTGGTAAGAAATAAATTATGAAAATTGAGTTTTGAGTTATGAGTTATTTTGAAATCAAACACAATAGTTTTTTAAAATTATAGTAATAGAGTTTTTCATAAGATTGGACATGTCAATCTAGTTTTTTAATAGCTGATGCGGACATTGTCACATTGTCAATTTATCAAAAATTTGTAACTCTAACATAACTAAAATTTCCAAAAAAAAATCTATTGTTGTGTCTCACAAACCCACCAAAAACCAACGGCCACCTAAAATAAACCCAAAAAGAAACGTATCCACAATATTTGAATAACAATTTGTTTGCATTTTGACCAATGAAAGCCGCTTGTCTCATCTCATTGAGGTATCATGGAGTGGAATCACCACCCACCCAGTCACTGCTCAATTCCTTATACTAACCCAACTATAACCCCAAGGCCAAACCTCCACTTCTCTCATCCAAACTCACACTCACCAAAATGTTCGTCTCCCACACACTTTCCATGCCTTTATTTGGGCACAATTCCCAGTTTTTCATTCACCAAAATACCACACGATTGGGTACTATAACACCCACTAATCAAAATCACAAATTTCAGTTTTTCTTTACTCAAAACTGCGTAGGTTTAAGCGGTCACAAGCTCTGTGACTTGAATTCTCAGTTTTTTGATGAGTGTTATGCTAAAAAGTCAAATAGAATCCGACCCAGAAGTCAAAAACACAAGCTTTTATCTCTTAGACATGCTAAAACCTTAGTTGTCAATGATTACCAGCCAAATAGCATGGAATTGTGTTTTCACAGTATCACACAGTTGGGCACTTCCAGACCCAGAAATTTAGAGAGCAAGTTTCTATCTGGTGGTCCTCTGAGAACTTCAAACTCCAAAAGTTACAAGCTTGGTAGTAGAGAAATTGGGTTTTCAGAGGGGAATATGAGAAATGGGAAATTCATAGTGAGGCCAAAGTCAGTATTGAGTGTAGAAAAAGCGGTAGAGAGAGAAGGAATAGGTAGAGAGGCTTCTTATGATGCGATTGTTATTGGTTCTGGGATTGGAGGGTTGGTTGCGGCAACACAGTTGGCAGTGAAGGGAGCTAAGGTTTTGGTTTTGGAGAAGTATGTGATCCCTGGTGGGAGCTCTGGCTATTACGAGAGAGATGGCTATACTTTTGATGTTGGGTCTTCTGTAATGTTTGGTTTCAGTGACAAGGTCAGTGTTTTTTTTAGCTGGGATTCCTTGTTTTAGTATTTCCTACATTGCGCTTTACTTGTTGGTTAATGGTAATCGGAGCTATATGAGTTTAGGATGGTTGAATTGAGTTTGGTTCATATCATAACTTGTGATTTGAAGAATTATATAATGTTTTAGACTACGAAGCAAGGAAACTTCATTTGAGATTCCGTACCGGTGTCGTATCCGGGTCCTACCGGTGTCATAACCTCCTTGTCATGTTAAATTTTTTTAGAAATTGCTCATATGGCTGTGTCGTACCTGTGCCCGTGTCCGTGATTCCTAGGTTGTAAAATTTAGAGTGATTTTTGGAAAAGTGGGAAAAACTAGTTTTATATTGGACAATGCCATTGTATCTTGATGGGAAAATAATCCATATGGGAAGATATGTATTATTTTTCTATTGAGGAAATTAGAAAGCATTACATAGAACAATCAAGAAGAACTCAGGCCGGAATACTTAACATTCAATAAGTCATACATGGTACCATTGAACTCAGTGTTTGGTCTTTGAGATGGCTTTTTCCTCAACTTTATGAAGAGTTGCTGTGGTTTTCTTGTTCAATAGTTCGAACTTCATGGAAGTTTAAAACTTTTCAAATCCATAAACAAGGTCTTGGGACTTCTTAGGACTAAGGCTTGGCTGTTGTTGTTGTTGTTATATGAACAAATTTTCTGAAAGTGCCTAAACTGGAGTCAATTAATGGAGATTTAGTCAAATTTTTACAACCACGGAGTACAGATTATTGCTGCAGAAAGTTTTGTTCATGAGATTGTCACAGCTTGCAACTGTCAAGAGTTGTTCTATATTGCTCCATGCCCTATAGTTGGGCAAAATATAGCAAAAACTTATAAATGAATTAGAAATGGCATTAGCAGTTTAGTTTTTAATGACTTGTTAGTAATGGACCTCGTTTTCTCACGTGCTTCAGTATATGACTTTTTGCACCTAAACTGTTCCTATGTCTCTTATTCTTTTCTTTCCTTTTTTGGGGGGGGGGGGGGGGTGAAGGCTCTAAAATTTTAGGAGTTCGAAACCCCACAGAATCCACAAGTAACAATAAACCTAAGCAAAGATTAAGACTTTATAAATTTGAGTACACCTGATGGCCAATATTAATAAAAGCACTATTTTCGAGAGATCTTTTCTGTTACCGTCAACAAATCATGAATATTAAATGCTTTTATGAATAATATAACTTATGTATGATTTTTTCTCAAATGTGATTTAATAATAAAATTTCTTTTGGTTGGGATATTTTTATCGGCAAATTGGTTAATTGCATATTGTCAATATAATGAACAAAATTAAAAAATAAAATAAAATATCCAAGTCTTAGGTATATTGCATAAACTGGTTTATTTTATGAATCCAATTTCCAAATGAATTTGAGCATCAAATTCTAATCCTCTTTATTGTGTACATGTGTTGCATGGTCGTGTTGTTTATCAATTAATTTACATATTAAAATATACTTGATCTTCTTAACTACAGAAATCATTGTTTGTCTTATACTTAAAGATGATGTTTTGCCTTTTTATTGTAATTTATTTATATTTTTACTAATTATGATCTAAAATTTTTGAGTTGGTGGTTGTATAGCACCCTGAATCTTGATGTTTACCTCAAATCTGGGCAGGGGAATCTAAATTTGATAACCCAAGCATTGGCAGCAGTTGGATGTGAGATGGAGGTGATACCTGATCCAACTACTGTCCATTTCCATTTACCCAATAGCTTGTCTGTCCAGGTGCACAGAGAATATGGTGAATTTGTTGCAGAACTCACCAATAAGTTTCCCCATGAGAAGGAAGGGATCCTCAAGTTCTATGGTGAATGCTGGAAGGTCTGGTTTATTTATTTATTTGTTTATTTATTTTTGGATGTGTGACTACAACTTCCTCCAGCTGTTTTTGCCTCTACTTGCAATTTATTACTTACATTAAGGCACTTGTGCACATATTGGGTAGATTTTCAATGCCTTGAACTCATTGGAATTGAAGTCACTTGAGGAGCCAATCTACCTTTTTGGACAATTTTTTCAGAAGCCTCTCGAATGCTTGACACTTGGTAATAATGGTTTTGTGGATTTTATTATATAGCTTAGCTGTGAATTGTAAATTAGTGTCATAATTGTAGAAATAATTCTGGCTCTTGATCATTTTACTAGCTCCAGTTGGGATATCTTTAGGGCAGTAGTTTTGATCAATTGCTAATTCATGTACTTTTGTATTAAGACTCCTGTGTGACTGTAGTGGGGAAGTAGTTGAAACAAGGAACAGATGCATCTCTAGACTACTTCATCCTTACACTTATCTGCTGGAATTTATTAATATGTGAAAGACTTTCTTAGTTCAATCTAAAAATAGTTTATCCCCACTACTTGGAGATGGGATGAGATCCAGAAATAAAGGTGATTGCTTTACTATCATCATGCAATTGATCTACTGTTAACTCCTTTGAAATGTCAAGATGCCAAATGCCAAATAGAGGACCTGTTAGCAAATGATCTTGTTGATTTTCTTGGTTGGTTCTGAACTTGAGAAATCTTGATGGTTTCATTGCTCTTTGGTCTCTACCATTTATGTATGATCCTTGCTTGTAACATCCTGTGGGCAGACCATCTTTGTGGTTGCCATATGCCCAATATTGGTTCAATTTTGAGTAGTGACTGGTTTCCAAATAAAATACACTATTGACTAGGAATGCTTTCTAAGTTTCTATATGCTGTTTAAGTGGACATTTAAAATTTTCCAATCTCTTGGTTATGGACTTAAATATTGTTGTCCTCTGCAGCCTATTATTTGCCTCAAAATGCCGGAGATATAGCTCGAAAATTCATTAAGGATCCCCAGTTATTGTCTTTCATAGATGCAGAGGTGAGTTGAAATTACTTGCATGATCCAATTAGAAGTTTCTTAAAAGGATTAATCAATTTATTAATGCAATAGACGCATCGCTCATCGCATTGGCCTTGTTAAACAAATTTTTTTTTACCTATTTTGTTTCTGCAGTGTTTCATAGTGAGCACAGTCAATGCTTTGCAGACACCAATGATCAATGCAAGCATGGTAAGCTGTCACTTAGCTTTCTGGCTCTTTTGTGTTCACTTTAACTTGTTTCCTCATATATTGTTTGTCCCAGGTTCTATGTGACAGACATTTTGGAGGGATTAACTACCCTGTTGGTGGTGTCGGTGGAATTTCAAAGTCCTTAGCAAAAGGCCTGGTTGATCAAGGCAGTGAAATACTTTACAAGGCAAATGTGACTAACATTATAATTGATCAGGACAAAGCTGTGAGTTTGACATTAGTCTCAAATGACGATGCCATAATATCCATATTTCATTCAATGTCACAGAAATGTTTTAGCTGCTTATGTTATTTTATTCTCCATTTTGTAGGTAGGAGTTAGGTTGTCAGATGGAAGGGAGTATTTTGCCAAAACCATAATATCAAATGCTACTAGATGGGATACTTTCGGTTAGTTGTGGCAAGGAATTTGAAAATTTTATTTGGATGATGGTCCTTTCTTGCTATCTTATGCACTAGTTTGTTTAGTTCTATTACTGATAATTTAATTACATTAAATGTTGATTTTTAGGAAATCTCTTAAAAGGAGAACACCTTCCAAAAGAAGAAGAAAATTTTCAGAAAGTTTATGTTAAGGCACCATCTTTTCTTTCCATTCACATGGGGGTTAAAGCTGAAGTGCTGCCACCAGATACTGATTGCCACCATTTTGTTCTTGAGGTATTTGGGTTATTTCAGTTGCTTCATATTCTTGTCAATCTTGAGGGCCTATAAATGGGTATTATTAAATTAATATGCTTGCCTTATTGTCTTCCCCTTTAAAAAAAAAAATAAAAAGAATGATTGGACAAGGTTAGAAGAGCCATATGGAAGTATATTTTTGAGCATTCCAACTGTCCTCGATTCATCATTGGCTCCAGAAGGACGTCATATTCTTCACATCTTTACCACTTCTTCCATAGAGGACTGGGAGGTAAGAATAGTACTGTCAAAATTACATTGAAAGGTTACATGTTAGGTGGATCTTTGATTCCCATCCCCATGCTCTTTCCTCAGCCCCTCCCACAATTTAGTTGGGGTAGAAAAATATGTATGATGTTTCAAATAACAAAAGAACTGGTCTACTTTTTAGGGTCTTCCTCCAAAAGACTATGAGGCAAAGAAGGTGCTTTTTGCAGATGAAATCATTAGAAGATTGGAGAAAAAACTATTTCCGGGGCTGAGATCATCAATTGTTTTTATGGAGGTATAGGCCTTACTTTTGTACTGCTGAAAAATATTGAAAAAATATTTTTGACAACGTGCAATATTATTCTTTGCACAATGCTATACGTACATAAACGTAAACATCAAACTTTAGTTGCAAGCACATCTATTACATCACAAATGTTGTCTACATCACAGAGAGAGAGAGAGAGAGTGAGAGAAGCCTATATAAGGTTATTTATTTCCTTTCACCCTTCCTCCTCACATCAGCTTTTGGTCAGGCTACATACTCTTTGCTGTAATGGGAACAAATTGAAACTGATCCCTTCCTATCTCCCACCCACTAATTTAATGCATTTTTGGTTGCCTAGGATTTCTGCAACTCAACTCTTCATAAAAAGATGTAAATTTCTCTGATGATGGCAGGTGGGAACACCAAAGACACACAGACGATTCCTGGCTCGTGATAAGGGTACCTACGGACCAATGCCACGCGGAACTCCTAAGGGATTACTAGGAATGCCATTCAATACAACTGTAAGTTTAACTATAAGCTATGGTGGGTCAATCAGTAGCTAGTTTTATAAGCATACTGAATTCACTTGGTCATGCAATAATGGAAACTACAGGCTATAGATGGTCTTTACTGTGTTGGCGATAGCTGCTTTCCGGGACAAGGTGTTATAGCTGTGGCCTTTTCAGGAGTAATGTGTGCCCACCGAGTAGCTGCTGATATTGGTAATCTTTAGACCTCATTCAATGCATATCGGTTGTTGTTGGCTGAAAATTATTTGGTTGATCCTCTTTCACAGCTTAGCTACTTATACTTAAGCTTATAATTTTGACCTAATAAAAGCTCACCATAACAACAACAAAACATTATTCCCAAAACTATCGGGTTGGCTATGGGTCATCAGCAGACTAATTGGGGTCGTTCACATGTATTATTTTCCGCCACTCTATCCTATCCAAAATCATACTCTTTTTCAATTCCTTATCATGTTCTTTTTTAGTATTTCTACTTGTGTTATTTTAGATCTTCCTCTACCTTTTCTTCATTCCCTCAATTTAAATTGAATTGCTTTTCCGCATTGGGGCATTAATCTTTCTCCTTGCACATGATCAAACCATCTCATGTGCCTCTCTGTCGTCTTTTCACTAATGGGCACCCCTATCTTTAATTGAATTTTTTCATTTCGTATCCAATTTTTTGTTGTTTTTTCACTTATCTATCTTATCATTCTTTTTTTAACTATGCTCATTTTATGAACACATTTCTTAATAGCCCACCATTCAGTACCATATAGCATGGATGGTCTTATTGCAGTTTTTTAGAAATTTCTCTTTAACTTAATAGGTATTCTAAAATCACACAATAGTTTTGATGTGCTTCTCCACTTTAGCTATCATACTCTTATCTTATGATTCACATCCTCTTCGATCTCACCATCCTTGTGAATTATTGATCCAAGATATTAAAAGCGCTCACCCTTTGGTATCTTGACCATCAAGTTTTACAGCTCCTTCATTTTTATTTCTTCTATTACGAAACTTACACTAAATGTTATCATGTACTCTATTTGAGACTCTAAACCCATTGCCTTTAGATTCTAAAGAATCCCTCCAGATTTTCAACTTAACCAAATATGAGCTCCCATTATTATATTATAAAAAATAATAAAAATAAATAAAAATAAAAGCTTCAATAAAGATTGGTAATGTGTTGAAAATTTGTCCAATTTATTTATTTAAAAAGTAAATTAATAAAATAAAATCTTATTTAAAAAGTATATCTTCTCATTTGCGTAGATTTTTTTTTTTTTTTTTTATAAATATTTTTTACTATTTATTATTATTATTATTATTATCTAATTCTGTTATTTGACAGGGCTTGAGAAGAAGTCCCCAGTATTAGATGCTGCCCTCCTTCGACTTCTTGGATGGTTAAGGACATTGGCATGATATACATCTGAAAAAATATAAGATTCAGCACGATCATTTTGGCTAAAATGGCATAGCCAGCTTGCTTAGTGTCGAAGATCTACAGTAGGTTGACTCAAACATAATTGCTATCCCTTTTTCTTTTCTTTTCTTTTTTTTCTTTTTTTTTTTCTTCCTTTGGAGGTGTCACTAATCACCAAAGCCAATTGAGGTATTTTGTGCAATGGGTATTTAATCAATGGGATTTCCCCAGTAATTCTCATTTGCTAAGCTGAAAATATGCAAACAAAAATTGTAGAGTTGTATGTGGTTCTTGATGTATTGTCTTCCGCTGATTAATTTGCAGTTGATTGCTGGTTCTTCTTCATCTTTTTTTTTTTTGGGTTATAGGTGTAAATAATTACTCTAGTAATCTACTGATGCATTTTGTCCCTTGTGATATCTAGTGGGTTGTAAAATCATTCCTAAATCCAGTAGATAAATATTAGTTGTGTTCAATTGCAATTGACAAAAATCTACTGTTACATAATAGTTGTAATCAATTATGATAACAGAATTCCACTGCTTTTTTAGTACTAGAACCACCTGTTACTTGAGTTTGATATTTTCTGGAAACATCTCCGAGGATTCTCCATACAGTAAAATTAACTTATATGCCTATGAAAACATGTAGCACTCTCTTTGATGCTATCACCAGGTAATGAGATGACTGCGCATCCAAAAACCATGCAAGCATTTCTTTTAACCTCAACACTCAGGTCTTTACAAGATTGCTCTTGGAGCAGCTGGCCAGATCTAACCTCCTTTGTAAATTGCAACTTATTAAGCTCCAGATTGGGGCTTCATCCTCCGCAAAGAGAGATATGCCAAAAGACGGTAACCAAAAACCATAGCTACCAAGGCACTGACTTCTGTAAAGCCATTGTCTATTCTCATCCCATTTATGGTGGGTGTGATGTCTTCATACTGCACCTTGAGAAGAAGCTTGTATGTGTGGTAGTTGAAAGACATATAGCGAATCCAAGAGATGAATATTGGAACTCGCTGCGAAATTTTGGGCAATGTATTATTATATCAGCTTAGATTTATATAGTAGCTCTTGAAAGTAAATATTTGTTAAGTATCTTGAACTATAATTTTTATGGTGAGAGTTCTTCCTTTTGTTCAGATACAACACTATACTTAAATTATTGTCTTCATAAACTTCAATTGTAGGATAATATAGTTGTTCTAGCTTATGACCCTATGAAGCAGTTTCTTTATTTGACCATTGGAATTGAATGCATATTTGGCTTCCATGTTTGCATGTTTACCTTCATACCACTTGAAAAAAGGGGGAAAAAGTTTGCATGCTTACCTGCACAAAGAACCCACCAGCCAGCATGAAGGTCATCACAGTTACTGAAGCCAGAGTGGTTGCCCTCTTTAAGTCCATTAATGTAGCCCCAATAGCTAGTCCAAGTCCCTGTTTTCGAGCAAGTTATATTTGGCTATATGTGGTATTTTTTATTATGGTGTTATCTTAATCAGTAGCTGTAGGAGACATACCTGAGCCGCCACAATGCAGAGGAAGACAGTAAGCATGGTTAGGAAGAAGGGACCAGCACTTAGTCTCAATCCCGCCATGAAATAGACAACAAGAAGGAACAGTACTGGTAGTATAAGGTCAAGTGGAAGGTCACTTGTAGTCCTAGCCACAAAATATGCACTTAGTCTGTACATGTCGGCTGCTCGTTCTTTACTTAGCATGGCTCTTTCTTGAGGGAATGTGAAGATTGATGTGAAGACAGGAAAGAATCCCCAGAAGACTGCAATGAAGAAAAGCAGTCCTGCCTGCAATGAAAGGTAGGTTAAGTTCTATGTTTGATTCTATATTCAATTCTATATTTCCATATAAGCACAAGAATAGACTATGAAGTTAATGCTTGTGTGACGATAGGCATACTGCAAAACTATGAAAGTTAATCTGATTACTTTAGAACCTCATTGTTCCCATGAAATGACATTTATGAATTGTGCTGGACTTCAGCTTGCACAATAGTTTCTTTAGAAAAATTTAGAAATAGAAAGCAATGTTATTTTACATTCCTTCCTTCGCCCTTGCTATTATCCTCTGATATGTTTAACTGCCATCTTTTTCAACCATTCTTCATGGGACAATATATGGTTACATAATTAGATAAAGACATTCAGAAATGAAGAAATCTTTAAAAACAAAGGAAAACAGCTTAGTTAACCAATGGTCTATGATGGAGTGCCAGAACAATGCCTGATGTGATAGTGCAAGGCAAAATGGTTGTTCATTGACTTGATGAGAACAAGTGTTGAACATTGACTGATATCTTAACAGAATCTATGAAGTAATTCTTTTTATTAGTAAGTTATATACGCATCCTATGGTTTTGATATGATTATCTCACCCTCACCCACACTATTTGAGAGGAGGAAGTGCCATTTGAGTCATAGGTCTTGGCAAAGCTATGGATAATAACATGAAATGTAGGGTGGGATTAGAGTAATAAAATCGAATTGCCAATTTTTTGTGATGATGTATATGTCTGGACAATGTAATTATTGTATTCTATCTGTTTGTTGTAGTGACTCTCTAGTAGGTGGTCTTTTTTATAGCAAGTAATGATTTTTGAGTACTATACAGGTCACTCAACAAATATGCTTTGACAAGATAAGGCTTACCTGATCTTGCAGGCCTTTGTGGCTCTTACTATCAGACTGCCACCATAGTAATCCCAAGATAAATGCCGTTGAGAGAACTTGGGTAATTCTTAACCAGCTAAAATAATCATGCCGCCGTTCTTTGATTCCTCTGCAGAACAGTATGGAATACTGTTCCCACCAGCTTGCACCCCATTGTCTCTTCGGAGAAGACACCTTCGATTTCACTTCTTCGTCGAGGGGTATAGGATCCATAAGTTTCTTCTTTTCCTTGTCGGCAACTTTTGTCTCATAGGCTTCCACAAGATACTGTTTTTACACACAAGATTCGTTAGGTAGAGAAATAGCTTGTGATGTGCCACATAAAATTATAGGTGGCGCTTGCTTTTAGGACATAACACTCCAGTTATGTGGAATTTGATCATTAGATGAGGGACACAACAGATTTTTGCCGCTTAAATTTTATATGAGCAAATATATGGTCTGAAGACTTAGGCATGCTGAGGGTAGATCTTATAAATGAAAGACAGTGTGCCAGTTGAAGGCAGCATTCTCAAAGCTGCTGCCTTAAGGGTTTACTAGGATTTTTCCCCCTTTCGTTTCAGGTGATTTGGGTCACTTGGTCTATGAACCACTCGTGTTTTGTGGATGTCAAGGAGTGACAATGAAGGGGTTTGGGCAATATGATCAAGACATACAACACAATGTCACCTAAGCGTAGGGAGGATGGACAGTTCACAGTTGGTTAGATCTAGAATGAAACATGGGACTCTTTTTGGCTAACAGAAGTAATTTGCTACTTGGTATAACATGCCTGTCCTCTAAATGTGATGTCTGCTGATGATTTAAAAAAAGCATTTCAAAAGGAAGAGAATTTTCTTCCTTTGAGTGTCTCTTCTTGTTGGTACTTTTTTTCAAACCAATAAACACTTATTTTACCTCATGCACTATGGCAGGAGACGGTTTCCCGTTCCTTGTTTCAGTATCTGAATTTCCCATTTGCACTTTGTCATCCAACTCTGATGGTACTGAGACATCATTTAGGTTTCCATTTGCGAGGTCTAGCAAGAACTCTGCTGGATTCATGGCAATTAGAGGGGAACATCCAATAGATGAGAAATACACCGTTGCTTCTGATGCTTTTCCAAAGTAGAGCAAGCTTCCTTTCCCTAGAAGGATCAACTTGTCAAATTTGTGGAAGAGTCTACTTGATGGCTGATGAATTGTTGTTACCACTGTTTTTCCAGCCTGCCAAAAATTTGAAACAGGTTGTTAATTACAACACACCTTTATGTTTTTTGGGGATCATATGGCTCAATAAATTTTTAGTTAAATATTGAAATTATGTTCATGTTGATCAAGTTGTTTTAAGGGTGTCAGTATAAGCTACCTCTGCAATGTCTTGTAACAACTGGACAGTTCTCATAGCAGTAGTAGAATCTAAGCCAGAGGTTGGTTCATCAAGAAACAAAAGGGACGGGTTGATTATAATCTCATTGCCAATAGAAACTCTTTTCCTCTCTCCGCCTGACACTCCACGAACAAAGGAGCCACCAATCATAGTGTCTTGGCACCTGTTAACATATTATTTCTCTTTACTACATTAGCTTTCTAGAACAAGATCAACTTATTTAGTTTAAAGTCTTTATTTTTTTACCGAGAGAGTGAATGCGTCAATGCATAATTCTTTTGAGAAAAGTTCCAGGATTCCATTATAGTGGGTATAAAGTAAGCCTACCTCTCCAAGCCTAGCTCATGAATGACATCTATTGCTCGTTTTTCCTTTTGCTCTTTTGTCAGTGTCTTTGGGAGTCGTAGCAGGGCTGCATAAGTCAATGTTTCCTTCACTGTAAGGTGAGGAAATAGGACATCGTCTTGAGTCACAAATCCTATCCTGCAATATGTTTCACGTTATTATTCTGTTCTGCACTTTTCTTGCATCTATTCTAGTGCTCCTTTAGATAACACCTACGAATCTTTAGGAACACAATAAGTCTGCTTAAGATTTATTATCCAGAAAGGACACAGTTTTTGCTCTTTCATTTCCTATGATTGTTCTGACCCCAAGGGCACCACCATTAGTTGGAAATTATGCCTCATGAAACGGAGGTCATTAATAGAATCTTTCTTTTTCTCTACCCCTAGAGGCCAAAACTCTTCCATGAGTCATCTTACAGTAGTAATGAAAGAAATTCTAGCAACTGCACTTAAGCTGATCATGGATAAGTTTTGGCTCATGGTGCTCTCCAAAATATATTCTAAGTATGTGTGTGCATGCACATTGCACACATAATTTTTTTTAAATCAATAATAACTTGTCAACTTAATAAATTGTGAAACATGTTATGAAAATGGCTGTGTACGTGGTATTACTCTATTGTGAAAAATGTAGTTCAGGAATTCTTCTACCAAGTTCTTTTGACAAAATCTACATAAACTCACGGAAAGAAGCTGCACATACAGCAAGTAGAAAGTCAACTGGACCGTGAATTAAGTTAAGAAACTGACCTGCTTTTTAGGAACTTGGAATAAGGATGATCATTGTAAGTAATTGAACCACGAACAGTGGGCTGAATCAATCTGCCACCAAGTAGATTTAGAAGTGTTGTCTTTCCACTTCCTGAAGGTCCCATCAATGCCAAAACCTCCCCAGGATTCACTGAACCAGTGATCCCATTTAAAATATCTTTCTCCTCACTTGTCCTCATTCCTTTGAGAATTACCTTGTATGACACATCTGTGAACTGCGATTTACAAAAAGAAGAATTCACTTTCACTACACAAATTGGTTACAAATCTTCTGTAATACTTAAAATATGATTGTAATCTAGCAAGACACTTGTGTTCACCAAAACTTATCCAATTGTCCATACCCTTCTTTCCTTAGCAAAGCTGTGCTTTGATTTGATGTTTCTCTTATTTGAAGTTTGAGGATGACTCAAGTTAGGCCTAGATTCACACTTTTAGCCTCAATGCATGAGTTTGAACTAGTTGTATATTAGGATTAACGTGTGCAACAGTTCGGCTGGAACTAAAAGACCCATTAACAGGTCTATGTAATTAAAGGCGTACACTCAGTTCTTTTTTTATTGTTGGAAAGAAGGGAAAGTCTTGTACATAAATATCATATAGGATGAAACTCTGTACAAGACTGAACCTGACCATGCTATTGCTAGCCATGTTTCTATGGGTGGCGTTGTTGCTAAATCAATCTCCATCCTTGCCTGTCCAAATACATAGTATAACATCAATCCATGCATATCAACAAACCCAGGGTTCAACGCCGGTACGTGCAGTAGCAGAGAAAAGATGGATAGAGGAGAAGCTGCGTGCACGGCTAGCACTGTTACGGACCTTGAGATAAAGTGGCAATGTTGGTTCTGTTTGAAACTTCGGCCTACGTGTGCCAGCTTCAAGATCCTCAGCTGCAACCACATATAGCTAGTTAGTTGTAAATATATGAACAGAATCAAAAGGTTACTGTCCAAAAACTGTCGTGCTTAATTACAGTTCATGCTAAGCAATCATCACGAATAGTCACGCGATAATAAGTTACTGAAAAGAGTGTAAATTGTAAGTTTTTGTAGTCATCAATTTAAATGCGAACTTAAACTTAGAGAGTGTAAATAGTATTTTAGCTGCTTCTTTTCCCCTAAGTGAAGACCTAGAGGTATACCCACCGCAAGGGTGGAAATATGAATAAACCGAAGAGCCATTGGCACCTAAGGGCTACCTTTTCGAAGATGGAAGTGCCTCCATTTCGAAAATGGTAAATTTCTAAAGATTTTTAAATTTTTTTTTTTTTTTTACAATTCTTCATTTTCATTTATTTTTAATAGAAAATTAAGTATATCTCCTCTTTGTTGAGGCCAACTTTGTTTGTAATTCTTCAAATCATTTAGCATATATACTCAAAATGGAAATTCTAACTATATATATAACTATTATATTTGAAAATAAGATGGGATAAGGTTATTTAAAATATATTAGATGAAAACAATATAAGAGACCTAATAAGTCTTTGTACATGAAAAATTTCTCAAAATTTTGTAACAGTTGAAATAATAAGTTGTGATTAGTGTATGATAAAAGTGATATAAAAAATAATTACATATAAAAGTAACATTGTATTAATCATAATTCATCTTAGCATGTTGTGATTGGTGTATGATAAAAGTGATATAAAAAATAATTACATATAAAAGTAACATTATGTTAATCATATTTTATCTTAGCAAATTATGAAATTTATCGAATTTCTAACCGTGTTGTATTAGATGAAGGTGACCTTTTAGAAAGATAAATAAGGAATCTATTAGTTTGAAAAAAGTGATAAGCATGTCATATCAAAACGTGGTGTGCAAACCATGATACTATCAAAGGCACTATAGATAGTGAGTCACATATGGAAGTGACATGCCAAAATAAATAAATAAATAACTTAAAACAAAATAAATGATTTTTTAAAATTATGAGGAGTTTGAAATAAATAGAAATGAATCCACATGATAATGTTATATATAAAAAAATATCAACAAGAAAGGAGGTGAGGACAAAAGTTAGTAGTTATTTATTAAAAGTTAATTAGAAGAAATGACAAGAAAGAAAATTTAAAGAAATTCACATAAATCATCAGAGTATCTAATAACCTTGATCATTTTATAATTCTTCGTGAATAAATTTTTATGAGGAAAAAAAGTGGAAAGTTCTTTTTATTTTGGTAAACTCTAATACAAAAAATTTAAGAATTTTTCTAATTTAAAATTATTTTTATAACATATTGTAATTTTTTATTTTCCTAAAAACTCAGTCTTTCATCATGTATTCATGTATCATCCACATACTCTCATATTTCCGTGATTTTAGCTATGATCTAATATCCTGTTCAAAGTCACAGTTTGGTAGCTAAACTAAACTCATCCAAATTCAAATGCCTTGGTGAACCAAGATCCTGACTTGTCCAATTCTATTTCTAAGTCCTGGGCCCAATAATGTTTTTCAATTTGTAGAAAGATTAAAGCCAATAATAGTTCACTTATATTTGGACCCACTTAAGACTTTTTATTTTTTTTGAGAAGGACACTTAAGACTTTAAAACACATATGATGTTTCTCACAGCCCAAAGGGTAAGATGATGAACACATATAGTTAAATTAAAAAAAATTAGTACGCAACTAATTTCACATTTATTTTCATAACTATTTAATTTGATTAACAGTAAATGATATACTAATAAATAAATAAAAGCAAATTTACGTAAAAATAACAAATATTTTTTTTTTATATATACAAGATAGAAATTCTATTCTAACATAATTTAAGTGTATATGTGTGTGAGGTTTCTTCTTAGAAACTTGAATTTTTGCCCTTATTCCTCTCACTTTACAAAAATTTGATATTTATAAAGTGATCATCACGCTAAAAATATACAATAGTAAAATAACAATCAATTAATCACATTCTATTACGTAAAATAACTAATAAAAAAAAAGTGTGAAATTAACGGCAGTCCTACAATAACTATGGTTAAAATTGGGGACTTATGTGTCATCCAAAGCTCCAAACTATTGCCTTTTTAAGAGAGGTAGGGCT
This sequence comes from Quercus lobata, assembly GCF_001633185.2. Lineage (NCBI taxonomy): Eukaryota > Viridiplantae > Streptophyta > Magnoliopsida > Fagales > Fagaceae > Quercus > Quercus lobata. The sequence goes on along the minus strand of NC_044910.1, from coordinate 26,383,546 downwards.
AGTTCTCACGGGAATCACATTTTCCCAAGTAGTTACAAAAAGGCACTCTTCACTTTCTAAAAAGTAATAAACTAGCAGTTTCGAGTGGAGTGAAATAAAAGTTGGGGCAAAGCCAAACTACCTTTGCCCCACTTTTTCTCATCCAACATCAATCATTTGCTCAACACTGGTGATTTTCAACCTTTACCTCTCTATCCCTTTCCCAAATTTGGTTTTCAAAGACCGACTAAGTTGCCGCAGTCTCTCTCATGCATTAACCAGTTTGTCTCCCACCAAGGTACCTCATCATACACTAGATATATAGCATTAGAATTTAGATATATATGCACTATTACTTTCATAATATATGGGATTTTGAAGGAGGGTGGATATATACAATATATAAATTAATTATTATTTCAATAATTTATATATATATATATATTTTTTTTTTAAGTCACTAAAAGAATTAGGGTATAAAATTTATTATTGTTATTCTAACTTTTAAATAGTATATTATTTATCTAACTAAAGAATAATGAGCATCAAAACCACATTTAGCAAAGGCATGATCGACCCCATTAAAATCTTTACCAACCATGTTGATCACATAAATAAGCAAGTGGAAAATTTTCTTTTGAAGTTAAGTACTTTAGATTTTTTATTTTTTATTAGTGAGCAAGAAATACTTTAGATTATATATGTACTATGCAAGAATAAATACAGGCATTCAAGCACAAAGGTAATGGTATTAATAGTATGCCCCAATAGATGATTTGTGGAATCCAAGTGTCCTTGCAAGCACCAAAGGCCGCTCTACCCAGCTAGTGGAAAAAAAAAAATTACCCTTATCTTAAGAATCTTATCATAAGACAAATGTTGAGTGGCCTCCACAAAAACCACGATATATATTTGGACTGTTAACTATATAGTGTAGTAATTAATTAAGAAATAAAACTTACGTATATCATCGTCGCTAAACGGCTTTGAGTCATCTATGTCCTCAGGAGGCATGGTGAAGCCGGTGAAGGAGAATGACAAGCCTAAGCTGGCACTAGAGGCTCGGCTTAGGGCGGCGCCGCTGCTGACATCATCCAAATCCAGCTTAATTTGGGCACTCCTTGACTTCCTAATGTGTGTGTTTTTGCTGCTACTACTAGTACGCCCTGGTGATGCCGCCATCATCCGCCTACTAGACTTTCTCGACAGTGTCCCGCCGCTCTCCACGGCTGCCCCGGCCCCATCGCTCGATGATGACTTAAATGCTGCCGCCACCGTCTCCAGAAATTGATCCGATTTTGTCCTAACCAAACTTGATGATGAATGGCTCTTCTCCATGTTTCACCACACTATCATAACAAAACGTACACCACATGCACCCATAATGAAAATGTTCAGTGAAATATAAAATACAGTATGTATATATATAGTAACCAATTCTCCAAAAAAAAATGAAAAAAAAAAAAAAAAAAACTATATACAGTAACCAAAAGAATTTAAGTGCTCCCCATTATTTAGCAAAAAATAGAAAGAAAAAAGAAAAAGGAAGTGCTTCTCATAATTGTACAAGAGACACAATGCGTCCATACCTATTGGCAAAACCAATATCTATTTTTAGAAACATTTTCTTGGGAAATTGAAAAAAAAGTAAAATCCATATATATATATATAAATAAAGTGGTCCAAAGTTTTTCAGTGTGGTCTCCCCTTTTGATTATGCGGGGGAGAAAAAAAAAAGTATTTATCATATCAGAAATGTCATGGAATTGGCTTGGCACTTAGTTGTACTTTTAACTTTTTTAATAAGTTGATAAATAATTGGCTTAAATAGCATGAAGGTGAAAAGCAACAATACCAAAAATGGAGTCATATACATTAATAAAATCACATTTGATGAGGTTAGGAAAAAATGAAGATAGTTAAAGAGAGAGTGGAAGGGTTCTTGACTTCTTGGTTGGTACAGATCGAAACATAAAATCTCTTCTACAACTATGTCCCTGCTAGATTATATATAAGTCATAATAACTATGGGAAAAGAGGAAGAGAAACCAGAATGATCTTTCGAAAACTTACTCATATATATAGTACTAGAAGATAGTTGGCTATTGATCTTAAAATACTAAAGTTCAATCAAAGAGAGCAACATTGAAATCTATCAAGATATAAACTAAACAGTAGAGAAGAAAGTTGCATTATCCATACCTTGTATGACTAAAAGGGAAGGGGCCAGAGACTCAAGAGAGTAGAAGAAGAAAAGAGAGCCCTATTCGGAAGTATGACTAATTATAACTCTCATGGTGCGGTGCATCCACTTCTCTTATAAAGAGCAATAAATGAAGAGGTTCGCAAAGTTACAGGAACACCCTCATACCTCTCAAAAGTTTTCAAAAAGTTTGCATGTAATATGGTAATAATATCCCATGATTGAGACGACAACAACAATATATAACAACAAAAAAAGAGATGTGAGATATGATGAATCTTGCATCAATCACATTCAATGAGTCCAGGCATCCTTGCCGTACACGTGTTTGGCTGTTTCGTATGGTCCTATATATATTTTTGGCTTGGAATTTCATAGTTTTGGATTCAAGTACAAATGGCATCAACTAGCTAGGGTAGGTCTTTGGAGTCAATTAGAATACTTTTAATATTAATGGTGTTTAGCCTTATTTGAGTGGCTGATGTGATTCCTTATGCGAAACAAGCCAAGGAATTTATTTTCTGGATTGGAAAGCCGTGGATGTCTGTAACATGAGGTTGGTTTCATCTTAGATTACCTAGTCTACAGGGAACCAAGAAATTTTGGAGTCTTGTTCAAATCATGTGTAAGCGTGTTTTTCCTTTTCCTTTTGGAAAATTTGTACGTTGCAAATACTAGATAGGATCAATTAGCCATTTTTGCCATTTTGTTTTTTGAGAATGACAAATGAATTCAATGATGCATGTAATTTCATTTTTATCGTCACCCTCCTGATCCGTATGTTGTCGTCATTAATTATTAATTTATTACCATTTTCCTTCGTTAATATATGGTTCGTGAAGAAATCTATATATTGCAAGGATACTTAAGCTCAATATATATGATGGTATTTCCTTTCTATTATAGGGAAGGTTTAGGAATTATAATGTCTCTAAGAATGTTGCTACTAAAAGAAACTGATAGATTGGATTTGTTAGTTTAATTTTAACGATCTTTGCCTTCTTTCCTTCTTCCACTGAAACCCATATCGGCTACCAAACAGGACCGGCTCAACAAATTTAGAGGCCTTAAGCTAAAAGTTTAGGTGAGGCTTTTTTAAGTTATTTAAATATTAATTAAATAATATTTATTTAACTTTTGATTTTTTTTATTTAGAATCTATTTATCATTCTCTTTAAGATGCAAAATTATTAATTAAATTTTTACATTCAAGTTTCATTAACATTTTCTTTTACTATCACTTAATCTTTTAGTAAACATTTATAATTAAAATAAAACATGATCTATGATAGAAAAATTATAAATTATCTGGAATAAAAAAAAATTAAATTATAGAACAATAGAACCTGGTTTATCATAACACAATTGCAACCTTAGAAAATAATATGATCACTTTACACTCTAAACCTGTATAAATAAATAAAAAATATATCATATAACTTAACAAACTATTTTTAATATAAAGTATATTATCCTAAATTTATAATTTTATTAAATTAAGATAACACTTGTACAAATAACAAATTAATGACTTTCCAAATGGATGGAAAAAAAAAATAATAATAATTGTGGGGCCCGGCCCAGAAATGATGGGCTATTCCAAATTCAGGCCCGTCCGAGGAGCGTCCTGTCCGAAGAGAAACCACGTATGAAGTATTACTCAATCCCAATAAACGCCAAGGAAACCTGTCCGAGGAGTAACACCTCCTCGGACCTCACAAAGCCCAGACGAGGAGCTCTCCCCAGCCACTTCAGTTCATCCTCCCAACATATAAAATGAATAAAATCCAAAATATCCCATGGAGAGCTACCACCACATTAATTGCGCCCCAACCACCCTCTTGGCCGCATTAATGAGGAAATGACCCCTGAACAGTACCGCCTTGGCCTCTGCAACTCACATAGGGAGAGATGAAGGCGTCTGATGGGACAGCCACTCAAGTAGGTGCTTAGATGGTCAACAAGTGTAGGGTTGAGATGAGAGAAGGGAGCTATATAATGTAGTGGAGTCCCTTAGAGAAGGGGACGAAAAATTCTGTATGAGGAACTAGAGAAATAAACTTACACGTGAGAGATCCATTTTCGTGTCTTTATTTTCTGCAATCATATTACCCGTGCATCAGACTGAATAGACTCGCTGAGGCCAAGTTCTTTGACCCATCCTCTACAAATATTTATTGTGGGTTGCGCTTTGGGCCAGGGCCTGATCAACCAAATTTGGGCCAGGAAAATCGTGCAACTACAATAATCATTACCAGATAGTCCTAGACTAGATGTAGGTTGAATAAATAAAAGCACTACAATAAAAACAGGTGACTCAGTATTTAAAGTTCGAATTAAAACAAAAATTATTAATTTTCAAAAATTGCTTAATTATAAAAGTGGGTTTGGTTAATGTGTTCCCTTAGGACATAATTAACCATCTATTTTGAAAAAGTTTTTATAGAAAATTGAAAAACTGTACTTTTATATTTTTTCATAAATTTTTTTTTAAAATAATTTAATAATATATGCTCTAAAGGCACACTATATAAAATTCCAATGTAAATGTAAAAAACGTGTAACTAAAGTCTGTAATTCACATGAGTTCTGATAACCCTGCAGAGTGACAAGATAACTCATAGCATTGTTTCTCAAATAGCATAGAAAAAAGTGGAATGCGTCCTAGCCATAAACGTGTACGCTTTGGACTTTGGAGAAAAATATTAAAATATTTAAAGTCTAATAAAAGGACCTGTGGTGGTGACTATGACTAAAGAGTGTTTAGTTCCAATTCCTTAACCCAAAAAAAAAAAAAAAAAAAAAAAAAAACCCAAATCAGTGAAACTCAGCAACAAGTAAAAAAAAAAAAAAAAAACTCAATCGCAAATACAAGCAAACCTGAATGAAGATCAAAGAAGAGTAGTTAGCAAATGGAAAATTATTAAGTATTTTTAGAATATCATAAATGTGTAGTCTCTCCTCTCACATAAATGATAATTATTGAAAAACTATACTTTTACGTTTTTCCATAAAAAATTTTTTAAAATAATTTAATAATGTATACTCTAAGGACACACATTATAAAATTTCAATGTAAATGTAAAAAACGTGTAACTAAAACCTGTAATTCACATGAGTTCTGATAACCCTGCAGAGTGACATGATAACTCATAGCGTTGTTTCTCAAATAGCATAGAAAAAAGTGGACTGCGTCCTAGCCATAAACGTGTACACTTTGGACTTTGGAGAAAATATTAAAATATTTAAAGTCTAATAAAAGGACCTGTGGTGGTGACTATGACTAAAGAGTGTTTAGTTCCAATTCCTTAACCCAAAAAAAAAAAAAAAAAACCAAATCAGTGAAACTCAGCAACCAGTAAAAAAAAAAAAAAAAAAAAACTCAATCGCAAATACAAGCAAACCTGAATGAAGATCAAAGAAGAGTAGTTAGCAAACGGAAAATTATTAAGTATTTTTGGAATACCATAAATGTGTAGTCTCTCCTCTCACATAAATGATAGGTCACATCATGAATTTAATTAGTGAGACTCATCATTTATGTGAGAGGAGGAAGTACGTATTTAAAGTACTCCGAGAGTACACAATAATTTTCCTTAGCAAACAACAAAAAATGCTATAAAAATAGAATTAGGATGGAGACTAGAGAAAAACAAGGTGAGCTGGAAAAAAAATACTAATCAATACTGTATTTGATTTCTTGAAATTTAAGATGAAGAGGCTACCGCACACCCTTGATACAGTGGTCACTCCACAAGTATATATGCTTGTGGGGTGTGGGGGGCAAAGACTGACTTTCAAGTCTCTAGGAGGGAGCTTCACACACATATACACTTAGATTAGACTAGAGTATAAATTCTATCTTGTATCAAAAAAAAAAAAAAAGATGAAGAGAATATGTTTTTTCTATCTATTTTTTCCTTAGATTCAAGTAATAAATGTTAGTTTTTATCAATGAAGTTATTTATAAAGCCATTAATTCAGATTTTAAATAGGAACATTATCTCTTCAATTTCTATGTTTTGGGAAAGGGGGCTTAAATTTTATTTATTTTGATAAACCATCAGGTACTAAGGGGCCTAATTTTCTCTCTTCAAGGGCCCTTAATTTTCGCTCTTCATATCAATTTATTTCTATTAGTGGCGCCTTAAATTTTTTTCCTAGGTGAAGGAGCTGTAACTAATTTGCATTGAGGGGCCTTTTTTTATTTGGAGGCTTAGGCCATTACATCAATTGCTTCTATAGTTGAGCTGGCTTTGCTACCAAATGAAGCACTTCTCATGTGATATTTTCCTTAATTGTCATTCCTTCATTTGTCTTTGAAATATATATACCTTTCTTGATCAGTAATATTCACATTAGAATTAGATTTCGTACAGCCCTTAAGCTACAATGTGTACAGCCCTTAAGCTACAATGTGAAATAAGAAATTCATAATATTTATTTTACTCCAATATTGTCATATTTCTTGCTTAAAACTTGCAGTTTAATTTCCGAGACAAATCAAATGCATGTATGTTTGCCATAAGAGATGTCTTTGTAACTGGCCAGGGAATGGGGAGAAGAAATAACAAAAAGGCACTTTCCATATTTGATGCTAATTTTGCCTCTTTATAATGTCATTTTATTTTCTACTTTAGAAATCCACCTTTGCAATATAATCTACACCCCCTTCTTCATTTTCCTATACATTCTATTAATATATATATATTTATATATATATATATTTTTTTTTTCTCACGCACCCCCTTTTTTTTTTTCCACTTCCCTTTCAATCAGTGTACAACGCCATTAATTCAAACAACTCATAAAGTTAATTTGCAACGCTAAGCAGTCTCCCCACGGCAAGATCAGCGGCCTAACGAGTAACGACCAAGCCGGCCACCCAATACCAACGATCCCAAAAGGCCCATGACACCAATATATGGATTCTGAAACACGGCAATGCCTAACAATGCCAATAGCTATTGGCATTGTTAGGCATTGAGAGAGAGGAATGAACAAAAAAAAAAAAAAAAAGTTATACAAAAGCTATAATGGTCGTTTAAAAACGAAGGATACTGTAGCATTTTGTAAAAAAATTGAATAATAATAATAATAATAATAATATCAATTGCTTGCTTTTCTTAGTTCAGAGGTAATATATGGTATTTTGAAATTAATAGAGAATAAAATGTTAAGTTTATAAGTTATAACCAATTTTACCACCAAAAAAAAATAACCAATTGATATAAAATGTTAAGTTTATAAGTTATAACCAATTTTCGAGAAAGAATAATTATACCGTACTTAGTTTGCCATATAACGAAAGCATACTATACTATATATATAACATTTACGTTAATTCTTAACTTTTCTCAAAAAAAAAAAAAAGACATTTACGTTAAGACACTTAATGCAACTATATTACGTAATTTTTATTCTAATAACTTCAAAACCTAATTGAGGCTATAGCATATTGGTCAAAATCTTTTCGATCAACACCATTTGTTTACTATTCCAAAGATATTGAATTTTCTTTATTGAATTAGGGTAGGAAACAAAAGCTCTCTCTCTCTCTCTCTCTCTGTGGAGGACGAGGACAATTTCCATTATTATGCCCATTTGGGGTTAAGGCATGGTGTGTTATCCTCTTGCCAACTCCAATAATGGAGTGAGAACCGACTGGGTTTTAGACTGTCCATCTTTTTTTTATTGGCCGAAAGCTGGATGTTGGACTTGCATGGTGCTTTAAGATTTAAAAAAAAAAAAAAAAAATACAAGTATACCAATAGGAATGTATAGCAATTTGTACATGCGGCTTAATACATTTGAGAGCCTAAAGCGAAAATTGATTATCTTGTTTTAGATGCCAAATTACTACTAATTAACATGAACTACGTAAAAAAATTTTCTTTTTTTTAGAAATTTTTTGGACAGAAAAAATTTGACAAAATTTTTCATACTTGTTGATGTGGCAAAATGATAATGGTAAGTAAAAAAATGGTGTTAGTGGTAGACTTAGATGAGAACTAGTAAAAATTTGCTAACTCAACTCTTATTATTATTCTTATTTTTTTTAGAAGTGCAATATTCACAATATTTTTTATAACAAATCCTAGGTTTTAAGTTATCTTCTGTTTTCTATTTGAAAATATCACTATAATTATTATTTTTTGCCATCAATAACAGGTAGTAACAATCTACTACTTAGCATTAGTTGTAAAAGTGTTGTGAAAAATATTGTGGACATTGCATTTTTCTCTCTTTTTTATTTTTTTTCATCTGGTAAAAAAATATTAGTTTATTTATTGATTATAAATAACCCTATTGGTTAAAATTTGGAGACTTTTTTTATTTGGGGCCTTAGGCGTCTGCATCTCTTGCTCACCCATTCAGCCAGCCGTGACGTAGAGTAGAGGGTAGAAATGCAATTTAGGGCTTGGGGGGTCGTTGTTGATGGATGAGTGGTTCATAGTTGATAGGTGTGAAGAGATGAAAGAATTGGACAAAGTGGCCCCAAAAGGACACCTTTGGTGGTTCTCGACGATAAGGAGCTATCTGTCTCTCTGCTGTTTTCTGCTGTATGCATGGTTGGTCACCCTAGGGCCGCACAACACAACTAGTGGCCACGTGGCATCTCACATTACCCTATTCCAATTTCAATTTCCATACCCTGCTCGTTTAATCTTAATCACCCCCATCCTTTTTAATGGTGATGTATCTAACGCCTAGTATTTGTTCAAATACCAGATCGAATATATCCTATATATATTATCCCTCCATATATCCTTTTAATGGTGATATATCAAGCAGTCATGATTTCCTTCTATACAAGCATGGTCCTTTTCCTAGGCTGTCATCTGGTAATCGTTCATGGTACAGTTTTGTTCTCTACAATCTGCATCACCTTTAGAAAATGGGAAATAACTATTCCACACGCCAACACACACAATACATACAAGTTTGTTGGTGTTTAAAATATTTTAAACTAAAATTGTGGCTTGATGTTTAAAACAATTTAGATTGAAATTATCACTTGAAGTCACAATTTCAGTTAAAAACATACTTGTGTATACAATATATGTAATAACCATTACTCTTAGAGAATATTATCATGTTCGCAGTTATATTAATATCACTCAACAAACACACATACAAACGAAAGAGTAATTAGAGCCCACTAAATACAGATAAATAAATAAATGGAATGATAGTGGTTTTGTTTATTTTGCATTAGAAATAATAGGGTATAATTGTACATTCAAAAGGCATTAGTTGTTTTTTTTCCTTTCTTTTTTGCAAGTTCAAAAAGATTGTACTTTGGATTTAAAATTTTAAAATCAATGAATTAAAAAAATTAGGGCAAATTAGAAAAACTAAATTCGAGTTTTGGACTAATGTCCAGTATTATCAAAACTTTTCAAAAATATCCAATTTGCTCCATAAGAACAAATGTCACTTAATATTGTTTGAAAATTCTCTTACTCATTTTTTTTCCCCTCTATCTCTGATTGTTATCTATCTACCATTGGCTATCAAGTCACTCCCTTGCACATATAATTTCTAAATACAATCACTGTAAGACTTGTGCAGTCAACACAAGTTATTAGAAGTAGGGTTATTCATCAACTGCAAGTGACCAACGGATCTAACCACCGTAGGAAGTTGCTACAGGTGTCCGGTACGATTTTCGACAGCAATTTTGGGGGACCAAAGGCGGCCTATTCGAATAGCGGTCTTAGTTTTTCAATTCCGACAAAGAACCACACCAATCAATCTCTTTTAATACATATATATATATATATATATGATCTTTTATGGGACAAAATTGCCTTATGCCCTTTTTACCCAAATTATAAAGTCTTATACCCTCCTTCCCAAACTAATTAAGGAAATGCTCCTCTTTTGAAACTCGACTTTCTTAAAATCGAGTTAAGCCTTATAGTGATGTTTTTAAGGACCTATAGTGGCGTTTTGTAACTCGAGCTCCATGAAATCGAGTTATAGACAATAAAATTGCCTATAACTCGATTTCATGGAGATCGAGTTACAAAACGTCACTATAAGTCCTTAAAAACGTCACTATAGGGCTCCAGGATTTTTTTTTTTAAACTCGATTTTGAGAAAATCGAGTTACAAAAGAGGGACATTTCCCTAATTAGTTTGGGAATGGGGGCATAAGGTTATATAATTTGGGTGAAAAGGACATAAGGCCATTTTGTCCATCTTTTATATATGTATATCAGGTTTTGTGTGTAGTAGAATGGAAGACTTACTCATTTTACTAAAGGAATGTTTGGTAGACTGTAATAGATACCATAATGTAATAGTTATTCATATGATTTAGCTATTCAGTAATTTGATTATTTTTTTATTACATAGAATAGTCATTTCTTATGAATAGATATTCTTTAAAATGAGAAATAATAATTCATCTCTAAAAAGGTTGTAACTTGTAATAAATATTCTTTAGTAGATGTAATAACTTTTAAAATTAATATATCTCCAATTAAACAAACTTTCCATATGCACATAACAATTATGGAAATAAAGAATCAACAAAAAATAAATCATCTCTCTCAAATTTAAAATATTATTATTTTCTTGGAAATATAATTGTTTGAGTAAGATATTATCTAAATTATATCTTAAGTTTTATTCTAATGTTACAATTCATAACCAAACTTATTAACAGGTTTAATTATTTTATTACAACATATTTTATTTCTAGTAATAAAGATTATCATTCTAGTCGTAATCCTTGTTCAATATATCAAACGTGTCCTAATATTAATCAGATCTCTTACAATCAGATTTGTTTGATATCTCTAATTTTCAAACAAAGTAAGCAGATGTGTTCCATCTCGCTTTAGATGTCATGGTCCACCACGTGCAACGGTCATGTTGATTGAAGCACAGATTCTTCTCAACCCATATTGGAAGTAGACTACCAAACCATATAAAAACATCGTTGATGAAGTCAAGATTGATGGTGAGTGGTACGGCGGTAGTTCAACTTTTATGTTCCGTTTGGATTGAGGGGGAGGGAGGGGTAGTAGAGTAGAGTAGAGTAAATTTAGTGCAAAATTAACTTATTTTTAGCCAACTCTACTCTACTCCCCTCCACTCCCCTCTTTCTTCCCTCCATCCAAATAGGCCATTATAGAAATCACCCTAGAAGTGCTGCCCTAAAACTCCTCCCAAAACCTATCACACCAACCGATGTGCACTTCTAATTGGAATAAAGCATAGGAGCGAAAGAAGTAAAAAACTTTCAAATTAAACCGTGTTAGATATTATTTTTGCTTAACAAACAAATAAAATATTTTTAAAAGTTTTGATAGTACCTGGTATTAATTAATTCAAACCTTACTGCGGCTTTCATATTTTAATTATTTAATGGATTTTTACTTCAAATTAAATTATAATTGTGGACAAACACAATAGGATAGCCCACTACATTTAGAAAATCAGAATGAAAAAGTTAGTTGTACCCTAATAATTAAATGCAAATAATGCTTAGATAAACATAACAAAAAAGAGAAATCCTTCTCTCTCTCACACTCACTAAAAATTCAGAAAGAGGGCGGTGCCGCCCTAGTGAGGGAAAGCCATGTGACAAGGACGTGCCAGTGCTTAGGTCCGTCCAGTGACTGAGTCAGTGTCACAATCCCAACCGATTAGATTTAGATTTTCACATTTAGCCATCAAGAGTGACACACTGTGAAGCTTAGCCGTCATTCCTTTGCCACGTATACACTCCACCCAAACTTAGCTATTACTCTGGACAACTCAGCACAGAGTTGGTGGCTGTGAGTCAGAGTCACCACCATAGCACATGTACTCTAACACGTGCATGGCCTTTCTTCTTCTTCTTCTTCAATACGATTTTTTGCTCTGATCACGTATCTGATAGGACACTAACCATATCTTTTTCTCTCCTCTGAGCCTTTTAGCCTGTCATGCGTGCAAGCAAAGTTTATACAAAAGTCAAAAAAAAATTAAACATTGGATAAGCAGATCATAAATTCTTAGTGTTAAGACACATGCAAATTTTAGCTTTAGAATATTATTTCTTGCAAGCTAATTGGGTCTCATACTCTCAAGTCTAATGTCCTCCTAACGTTAACAATTGCATTTTAGAGTTTGTAGTTGAAGCTGCTTCCTGTCGTCCAGATCTTTTCGTGAACCTAACACTTTTCACGTTTTGGTATATTCGGCAATTTGTGTTCTTTAGTACCTAACTCTTACCGATAAATTATCTGTTGACAGTTTTTTCTTTTTTACTCTAGCTTTTTGATAAAAGTCGGAAGTTGTCGACAGATATTGTTGTGCTTAATTAGACAAAAAAATAAGATGGATGAAATAAAATAGGTAAATCCCTCGTCCATATCTTTTCGTAGGAAAGAACTTGAGTTCAAATTTGCTATCCCCAGTTATTGTAAGCAAAAAATTAAATTTAAATAAATTATAAAGAATAATGCTAGATATATAAATTATTTTACAAAATTTTTTACAAATTGCTGATGTGGTAAGTTATTATTGGTAAATAAAAAAAAAAAACGATATTAATGATGGATTTAGATGAAAACCAATAAGAGCTTGGTCACATCAATATTTTGTAAAAATGTTATAAAATAGTTTGTGTTTATAGCATTACTCAATTATAAACTACTAAAAATTTTGTGTTTTTCAGGTTTCTATGGCCAGTAAGGACGCATTAGTTCTCTCTCTCTTTTAGGCTCTGTTGGAGAGTTCATAATTGAATGAAATAGAATGGAATGATTATAGATAAGTAGAAATGAAAAGAATGTATTTAAGTAAAGAAAATTAATGGAAAAGAAATTAATGTAATGAAATTAAATTTGTTTTAAAATTTTAAATTAAAGGAATAGAATATAACCATATTTGGGAGTAACATAAAGGAAATGGCAAATTATGAAGTTGGTCCCTATCCTTTACACCATATCTCAATTTGGTCTCTAACCTTTCAATTGTATCAATTTAATCCCTAACATTTTCAGTGAGTGTCAATTTAGCCCTTATCGTTATTCCTTGGATGGAAAAAGCTAACATGTCAAACGAAATTAAAAAAAAAAAATTCCATGCCATATCAATTACTAGCTGTACTGTCACATCAAATTTTTTTTTTTAGAAAAACCCACTTCAAATGTTCACACGTGAAATTTGTAATCTTTATTCTTGACTGTGAGAGTGGGGGTCAGGGAGGTGAATCTGATGAGAGATTGGAAGGATTTAAAATTTTCCCTAGACTGATATGTACATGTGAACATTTGAAATGGTTTTATTTATTTATTTTTTAAATAATTTGAGTGAATTTTTTAAGCCAGCAATATCAACTTCAACTTAAAAAATCCAAAGCCCAACGCATAACACCCAAAAGCTAAAAATGATCAAAAGATTCAAAGCCACAATCTTTCTCAACTTTTTGAAATGGATAGGATTAAGGTTGGAAATAAATGGGTTTGTTTGAAAGAAAGAAAAAAAAGAGAGAAAAAGATAGGAGAAAGAGATAATAATGTGAGCCAGATTGTGGAAGATGAAAGAGTTAAGTCAGTGCTTTTGGTTGGAAAGCGTTTTGGGAAAGTGAGAGTGAGGGTAAAGGTAATGGAGGAAAGGAAGATGAACCAGATGAGAGAAAGGAATTTAGGGATTTAGAATTTTCCTCAATCTAATCTCACGTGTAAACATTTGCTGGAGATTTTTTCTTTTTTAATTTGACATGGCAGTTTAGCCCATGTTTGGATGCTTTTTTTGGTCACTCAATTTCCGTCACTCATCACTCATCACTCGTCACTCCTCACTCATCACTCATCACTCTAAAATACCATGTTTGTTTGGCACCATCACTCACTTCGCATTACTCAATATTTTTTACACTATTTGTGGGCTCCATACCTGTCACCCGGTGTAGCTTTTTTTTTCTCTTCAGTACCCAAACTCACCGAACCAGTGAAAGAAAAAGAAAAAAAGAAACGCAGAACAGACCGAACCAGTGAAAAAAAAAAGAAAAAAAAAGAAACCCAGAACAGACCGAACTAGTGAAAGAAGAAGAAGAAAAAAAAAAAAGAACCGAACAGCCAACTCAGGAGAAGAAAGGAAAAAAAAGAGTCAAAAGGTGGTCAAAAGGTGCGGCTGAGTACTGTTTGTGGGTCCCCTATGTGTGTTTAATTACAATATTGTCATTGAGTTATAAGTTATGGAAACTGAAAACAGCCAAAATATGTTTTCAGTTTCCATAACTCATAACTCAAAAATCAGAGAATTGAGTGATGGAAACAAAGTTATGGACTTCTCAAACAAACTTTTTGCTATGAGTCTCACCATTTTTGAGTTATGAGTTATGGAAATTGAGAATTGAGTTACGAAAACAGGTCATCCAAACATCCCCTTAGTTGGTCGTTGATGTGATATAAAAAATATTTTTTCGTTATTCTATTTGACACATCAGTTTTTTCCATCTAAAAGATAACAAAAATAACTAAATTAACACGATACTAAAAAAGTTAGAGACCAAATTGACATAATTGAAAAGTTAAGGACCAAATTGAGATATGGTGTAAAGGATAGGGACTAAATTTGTAATTTACCATAAAGGAAAATAAGTGGAATCATTTATACTAATATTACTATTAGACCTTTATTTTAAAATAAATGGCTAAATATATGGGTAATTTGGGAGTTTTAGTTAAAAAAATTCATTAAATCCAATTATATATACTCCAACTCCTCCTAATTTTTTGGGGCAATGAAATTTTGAGGTTTTAAGGGAATAGTAAAGAATGAGTGTTCCCTTATACTCATTCAATCCTCTTTCAATTAAACTTCCAAATAAGGGAATGAAGTCAATTCCCTCCATAAAAACTCACAAACAAAATACTAAAAAAATATTCTAAAATTATTTTTTCATTATTTCATTCATTCCCCTCTTCCCAAACAAGCTACTAGTAAAGAGTCATATTAGGCTTTAAGCAACACTAAAAGCGCCATGGACTTGATCTAAGCCCATTAAAAGAAAGAATAAAAGCAAAGTTAGCTTTCTTTTCGTATACAATGAGAAGCCAAAGTCAAGTATAGAGCAGAAGCCGAAGATAACATCGTAAGAGCATTAGCATTCGGAATTGCAAAAAATGTTTTATTTTACCATCTAAAAACCTTCTTTATCTATTATACCATCACATTTTATAATATATCCAACAACCCAATTTTTTTTTTCCCTATACAACACATTATAATAATATATTTACACAATAAAATAATATAACCCAAAACCATCTCTCTCTCTCTCTCTCTCAACCACTCATCACCACTGACAACCCAATCTCACCACCCACTGCCACAGCCGCCAATTCAAACCTAAACAAAACTCAATACCCAAATTCAAACTCAAACCCAATACCCAAATAAAACCCAAACCACCTGCCACCATCATCACCACTGTGAACAAACCCAAAACCCCCCAATAACAGAAACTCAAAAAAATCGTCAGAAACAAGCCATCACCGCAAACCTATTGCGAAACCCACCCCACCACCATCATGAACCTGACCCACAACAAAAATCCATAATCACCACCAAAGCAACCACCACAATTAGCCAAACCACCAGCATACCATGCCACATCAACAACCACCACCAAAACCACAAACCCACTAGAATATGCCAAAACCCAAAACAATAAACCCATTCACCACCCACCATAAACCCATCTAAAAAAATCACAACCATCGTGCCAAAACCCAAAACAACAACCCATCCACCACTCACTGAGTCAACCGATTCTCACATCCAACCCGCACCCACAACACGGGTTAGAGAGAGGGAGGAGAGAAAGCAAGAGTCGAAGACAGAGAAAGTAGAAAAGAAGAGAGAGGACAGAGAGAGAGGAGATGAGAGACTGGAGAGAGAGAAAGAATGAGATATTTTAGGAAGAGAAGGAATAAAAAAAACATTTTATTTTCGCAACATTGTTATAGTAGGTTCTAAATTTAGGACACTACTGTAACTCAGTTGTAAATTCTTTTACAATTAGTCTCCCAGGTAATGCTTCTCTTTTGTGGTTTGATGCTAAAATATAGCATAATAGGAGTTTTACAACTCTGGATACTGATGCTCTAATAAGCCTGTAAAGTAAACAAAGTTACAAGTTCCTATTGCTTCACTTCACGCCAATGAACTGGAGCCTAATTAGCATTCTACTCTGATGCTGGCAAGATACCACAACTTTGATCCGCTAATCTATACGAGTTAATTTATCATTAAAAAAACACCCTTTCATTAACAAATCGTATAATGACAAAGAAAATAGAGGAAAATGACATGAGAAAAATATATTAACCATTCTAATTTTTTCATCCATTGTTAGGAGAAACCATACTGTGCTCAAATAAAAACATGAGAGGATGAAGTTTGTTTGTAGTTCAAAGGCTTGCTTAGTTTCCAAGTTTTTCTAAACATGATAATTACTATGATTGTTCATGTGCACTTTCAATCACATTATATATTCAATAATCATTTTTGAAAAAAAAAAAAATCATGTAACTTATTTATATATACTATAAAACCAAAACCTTTAACTTTTTGTTAACCTCACAAAAGCTTGCCACCTAAGTTTTGAAGGCCTCACAATTTTCCACATCATTAGTCATTTAAAATTCTTTTCACCAATATATATATATATATATATATATATTTTTTTTTTAAGTCAAGCATTCTAGGTTTTCTCAAACGCCAGGGATGGACCCAGGTGGAGGCCCAAGGGAGCTCGGGCCCCCTCGGGTCCAAATGTTTTTTTTTTTTTTTTTTAATATAGTTATTATCTATTTTATTTTGTAGTTGGGTCCCCCTTACAAAACCTTAGACCCCCCTTCTCCTCAATAAGCCTAGATTGCCTCACCCAAATAGCAACTATCCAATCCAAAAACTTTACAAAAACAATAAAAACATTCACAATGATGATTGTCTTTTAGCAAAAAAAAACTATCTTACCACCAAAGAACCAAAAAATCATGTGTTATTGGAGAAGCTAAAACTAAATTTTTGCAACTACAGTAAAAGGTATAAATACCAGCTGACTGTAGCAAGTTGTTAAAAATAAAATACAATATTTTATCAAAATTATATCTCTTCCTTCAATTAAAAAACTCAAATTCTCTCTCTTCCTTTATTATTTTAATGAGTTGTTTATATTACATTAAATGAAATGATAAATATATATATATATATATATATAAATATATATATATTTGATATTGCTTGTATTGTAAAGTAAGATGGTGAAATAGATAAAGTAGTTTTTTGAGATGTTAAAAGATAAAATTTTTAGTACTACCACTACAAATGCTTTAACTTCAAAAAAAAAAAAAAAAATCCTAGCCAGTCTAGTGTCAACGCCTCGCAGCTACTTGACTACACATCGTGGCGACGCTCACACGCTATATGTAGAGGAGGTGTGTTATACCTTGGGTGTGTGATTGGAATGTGAGTCAATTTTAAGGAAATTACTAAGGGTAAGTGAAGTCACCACCAATCATTGGGTTTTTTCTAAGGTATGATTGATTACCTGACTCTATTTGATTTTATTCCGATCTTAGGTTAAGAAAAATGTCGTTTTTCCTAATCTAATATGGATGGGTAAAAAATCTTGATTCTTGAGTTCGGAAGTCTGGTTACGTGTGGGGAAGATGTTAGGCACCCCACAATGCCTGTCCATAGACAGTCCTTTGTTTTAGTAAAATCATAATTTTCAAACATTGGCAATTGAAAACAAGCTATTGGCATTAACTTTTCGGGGCTTTAAATGTGTTAGGCTTTGAGGTTTGGTTTCGTAATGGGTGTGGTCCCGATCGATGCTTTCCAAGTGTGTTTGAAATCGCTACCAAATTTCCACAACAAAAATCCGGCAGGATTTTGCCTTATTTTCGTGACGGAAATCCAGCAACGCTTCGCCTCAGATGCGTCATAGCACGCCAAACACTATTCTCACCAAGTTTTCGTCATGAGAATACAACAATGGGATGCCCCATTTTCAAGGCGAAAATCCCGCAGAGTTTCATGTTTGGTGTGCTATGGTGCATCAGCAGGGTTTCGTGTCTATGTATACAGCACATATCGACATGCCTGCATCATGACAAGTTGAAACCTTTCAAAGCATCAAGCATGTTGATGCGCGTCGCATACATAGGAAAACCAATTTCACTTGGTGACATAGATCGAGACAATCACACTGCGATGATCATGCACACAATATAGTATGAATATTCACCTACAGCAATTACCTTAAGCACATACCCATACTACAAGGTCAAGAGCTCTCATGACTAGCGAGGGCACTCACGTAGCCACACGAGTCCATCATACAAAGTGCACAATCACCCATATACAAGCAAGTAGATATATATACACACACACACATACATCATGCACAATGCAACCATACAGAGCAGGAAAGTAAATAAGACGTTGCCAACGTTCTAAGGGTATGACCCAATAAGGTACAAGAAATGTAAAACAGACATTGTCATATCCAGGGAACATGGCCCAAGCAAGGAGCAGTAAAATAAAAAGGGGGTACATGAAAGGGGACCCTAATACATGCTCTAGAGAAGAGGCTTAGAGAGAGAGAAAGAGAAGACCACTCTAGAAGGGCTAGGCCTCCTAATCTATTGAACATCGTCTTTTATGGGCTTGCATCCCCTTGCTTGTATCCTTGCCCTTTTTTGCTTGCACTTAGGATGTCGCACCCTTGTTTCAAGCGTCCTCGCTTCGTACGTGTACATACAACAAACAAGGAAACAAACTAGCAGACAAGCAAAGAAACAAATAGAAGGAAAGCATGCTAAAAGACAAGCTAGCAAAAGATGCCAAACAGGGGCAAACAGACATGTGAAGCATACAAAGGAGGCAAACAAGCATGTTATCAAACAAAAGGGGATGTCCTAGGAGGACAAATGTAGGTTTGGATCGAGTGACCCTAGTTCCATTGGATTGGATTACAGACGACACATAGACTCATGCATGAACATGTAGGCAAGCGTGCAAAGATGTAAAGAAGCAAAGAAAGCCAAACGGGTGGCACAAAGCAAGCAAGGCAAGCATATCAACATCGCACGGAGCGGAGAAAGACATGAATCAAGTACACCAACACCACAGGGGTTTATCTCACATGTGGTTACATCCAAACAAACCCTAGGAGGGGTGGATGTAACCACGCAAGCACAAGCCCACGAAGGGCACAAAGCATGGCAAAGTTTAGATCTAGAGAGGCTAATATAGAGATAAAGCATAAAAGCAAACAAATAAACATAGACATGCAAAGGAAATGATCCAAACCATTTAATATAGGCCTAGGTGTGTGGATGTAGGCCTAGACCACGGGATCTAGATCTACACCTCATCGAAAGGGCCATAAAGCAAGAAAGAGAGTTATTAAGGGGCAAAGGGCTAAAGTAGCACATGGCATATCAACCAACATAGATCCGAGCACACAAGCATGGCATGGAGCACAAAAACACATAGATCTAAGCATAGGAACATAGATCTAAACACTAACATGTAGATCTAAGTACAAACATGACAAAGAACACATAGACATGTAGATCTAAGCATAAACATAGCAAGGAACACGTAGGCATGCGGATCTAAACACAAACATGGCAAATAACATATAGGCAAGAACATGCTAGGAAAAGTAATAAAAGCATTTTATTAGGAAAATAAAGCTAGGAAAAGCAGTAAAGAGAAAAAGGTGTGGATTGTAGCTAAAATGCTATATCCACACCCCTAAACCTCAAATCCAAGGTATGAAACCAAGGAGAAGAAGATTGAGTGCAAGAACACTACCCTGAAGATTATAGAGAAAAGAAGAGAATCTAAGGTATTTAGAGGTATTTTGATGTGTTTGGGAAAGAAATTAGAAAGAGAATTTGCCCAAATATATATATATATATATATATATATTTTTTTTTGTGTGTGTGTGCAAAATAAGGGGTCTAGAGGCCCTTACAGCGAAAAAGTGACCCTTCCGTTGTCGACGCCCCTTCTAGGGCTGCCGACCACCAGCCACCTTGCTGACATCAGCAATTCTGGTCTTTTTTTGGTTCGAATTTTGACGCATATTTGAAGGCCTTTTCAAACTTGGATTGAACTGATCTTGGTGTCTCTGGAAAGATATGGATATCTAGTTTCCATAACATTAAAGAAATTGAAAATCCAATGGTTGGATCAAAAGTTATGGCCTCAAGAAGCGTGCTGATGCGCTTTTACAGTTTTTTAAATATCTCAACCGTTTTAACTCCAATTTCAATACATGAATAGTCGTTGGAAAGAGAATTTGATAATATTCACAATGGAGATGGTCCCAACCTATTCTAACAGTTAGATCTAAATTAGAGTTTTTGATGTCCTTGGGAGTCAACCTCGAGTCAAACTTGGTCAAAGTTGACAAAATTCACCGAGGAGCTCAGGTTTGATGTAGAAACCTAGAAAATGTTGTTTTGGGATGATTTTGACCAACTTTGACTTTCGGTCAACCTAGGGTTGATTAGGGGCATTTTGGTCAATTTGACCTGAAATAGCACTTCGAGTACTTTGATGCCCAAATGCGTTGCGCCACATCAATCTAGATGTTTCCGCAGCCCTATGGAGAAAAGAGAATATTTTTGGAATTTTCGGGATTTGGCACACAAATCGAGGGCAGACAAAATACGATGTCTACACCTAGTATCAAAAAAAAAAATATCGTTTTTGTTTTTGTCTTTGTTGGTAAATGATTGCATCTTAATGTATTTAGAAACAATGATTTTGTGTATTTATCATTTTTTTTAATACCATATGAACGCATATTTGGAGGGTTTTTTTTTTTTTTTTCCTTTCTTTCTTTCTTTATACTCTGGCCCCCGTTAACTTAAAATCCTGAGTTCGTCCCTGTCAACGCAAACCCACTAATACCATCCCTCTCTTCCTTTTCTTTGCTCATCTAAGCCAAACCCTATGATTCAACTCATACAAATTTGATTCTCACTGCCTGGATAAGTAGCTTTTACTTTTGTGCTTGACAAGAAAGAGCCAAATTTTAACCTTTGGAGATATAAAAATATTGAAGAGGTAAGTGCAAGAAAACTTATTTTTTATATTTTTATGAGCAATATCGGGTTGACAAGAAAGAGCCAAATTTTAACCTTTGGAGACAAAGAAAAATATTGAAGAGGTAAGTATAAGGAAACTTATTTTTATATTTTTATGAGCAATATTGGGTTTCACATAATTTTTTGGTTTGATGGTGAAAATGGTGTATCTAATGGTTTCATACATGTAGTTTCGATGATCCTCATGAAAATAAAATGGTTTGCACATCCAAATCCACGATTAATGTCTGCACATAAAAAATTTTTAAAAAAAAATCTTATATTTATTTCTTGTGTAGTCACATATTATTTGTTTTGTTTCAATAAATTCTAGGCTCATAATCTTCTAATTGTTTAATTTACATATGAATTTGCAATACTTGAACAATCTGACAAATCTCAACAGCGCACAGATTTCAACTTTGAATCTTTCCAATCTTTAAATTTTTTTGGCCTTTTGAAAGTTTTAATATTTAAATTTTTAGGTTACTTTTTTGCATTATCTGAAACTATCTAAAAGATTTCAACAACAATATATAGCCATGGATTTTTTTTTTTAAGGTAACCCATCTTTCTCTTATATTTCTCTTACTATTTCTTAGCTTATATTATAGATTAATTGTAATATAATAAATATATATTTATCAAACTGTTTAGTTGATTTTGTTCTCGAAATTGGTTTCCAGCGTTGGACATTGCACAGTGACTTTTTGGCTTCAAAGTATTGTTTTTGGGTTTTATATCATATTTAAATACTGTTAAGTTTATTCTTATACAGTTCATAAATACTTAAATAACTTATTTAATTTGGGGTTTTTTTTTCTTAATCCAATGTCTCATTCTATTCTTCGTTGCAATTTTTGTGAAATCATACAATGCAAACTCCTTCACAATCAGTGCGCAATATCTAAAACTTGAAACTGTCCGACAGATTTTAACACCTATAGCAATGGATTTTTTTTTTCTTATATTTATTTATTTACTGTGTAGTCACATATTAATTTTTTTTGTTTCAATAAATTTGAGGCTCATAATATTTTAATTTTTTAATTTAAATATGAATTTGCAATACTTGAACAACCTGTCAAATCTCAACCACGCACAGATTTTAACTTGAATCTTTCCAATCTTTTTTTTTTTTTTTTTTTTTTTGGCCTTTTGAAAGTTTTAACATTTAAATTTTTAGGTTAATTTTTTTACATTATCTTAAACTGTGTAGAAGATTTCAACAACAATATATAGTCATGGATTATTATTTTTATAGCAATTTCAATTTTTGTTGTTCTAGATTTTCAGATATAGTAGGTCTGGATTAGAATTCATTACAATTTGTTTTAGAATTGTCTTTTTACGTTGGACGCTTATATATATATATATATATATATATAGACACACATATATATGATAATTTGATAGAAATATTGTTTTACCATTGTATGTTTTGATTCTAAACATACATGTTTGGAAATGATGTTTATGCATATATTAGAGTTTTTATGGATTTTATCTTTGCTATTATTTGATTTGAATGGAAAAAATGAATCTTAGGAATCAATAGAGACATTTAGACATTATGTAGTACTTGCTAATGGAAAATGGGAATCAATGAGTTATGAAATATGGATTTTAACAAAATTTCTCAGATCAAATGATATTTTGGGATTAACAGGTTTGTGGTTTTATCCCTTTAAACAATAAGTTTAGGAATATAAATTTTTTTTAAAGTATTAAATTCATATTTTGCAAATTTTATTTTGAAGTTAGATCAAGAACTGCAATCAGTATATTGGGAAACAAATTCAATTTATGTTCCATAAGTTTTTTATGCATTGTAAATAATAATAAACGTCATTATTAATGAAAATTTCATGAACTATTATTTATATTAATAAATGGTTGAAACATATAGATATTAATATATGCTTTTGCTATATGTTGTTATTTACGAATTTGATTTATGCTTTGTAGTAAAATAAACTAAGATTAATTCATATATCATACTCGATGCATTTTCTATGCATTACACGGGTTAGTGATTAGTTTATATTAATTAATAAATCATATAAATAAAAAGTAAATAAATGTCTATAATGGATTGAAGGAAATTCTTTGAAAGTAGTTTACCGAATAAAAATAAAAATCTTGCCCCTTTAGACTTAAGAGTTTAGTTCTTTTTTTTAATTATTATTATATAAAAAATTCTTTTAATTTCGTCGGCTAGTGACGCAAACATACGTAACAAATAGATATATAAAATTATCTTAATCCGTTGAATGACTTACTTGACTTGTAATATAAAAACAAAATTCATTTATTGCCATTATCTCTATCTGCATGGCGTCCACAGCCACTAGATCTGTGAGGGAGCAATCAAGGAAAAGGTGTAACAACGCGCTCACCCATTCTTTGTTTGCATTTCAATCTCCGAAAGTGAACAAATAAAATCATCATATAATTCAGAGATGATATTGACGAGTGGGAGATGTTGCTATAATGGTGGGGATAACGAACAGCCTTTTTCTTCTCTGATCATATTTCCCTCGAAAAAATAGGCTTGAAAATGAGGCATGAATGTAAAAGTTAGTTTGATGGGGTTCTCCAAAAGCTGAAAAAAAGAGAGTCTGAGAGAGTTTAAATGTAGTGAAAAAGATTGTGAAAAATGATGGGTTCAGTGCCATGTGCTCGGGTACTACGATGGGGAAAAGGTGTCTTAGTAAGTTTAAGCAACTTTTTACACTTTGACCAATATTATTGAAAAGTTCAAAATTTTGCTGAGAAAAGTACCGACTCACTTTTGTTGAATGTATTGTGGTGGAATAATTAAAGTGAAGTGAATGATAAAGGGGCTGAATTTTCCAATGCTTTATTCAGTGCTTTCTAGCAAGGCTCGAGCAATATTAGAGAGGAATTTTTTTTCTACGATTTTTTTTCCACAATTTTTTGTGTTGTCATTCCATAATATTACTTAGAAGAGATGGGATTTATGGCCAAAAGATATAGGAACGAAAGACAAAATAGTTGTAATAACTAATAAAAGAAAATGCCTGTTGGTGGATTTTTCTTTTTTCCCCCCGTCTTTTGTTAAATTAATTGAAGGTCCATTGGATCTGTAAAATACCCCACACATTTTCTATAAAAATAAAAATAAAAATAAAATTGTAATACATGTGCATGTCACTCTTCTCACGTTCAAGAATGACTCACACACATAATAATTTATAAGGCTTTTAACTTTTAAAAAGATGTTAAGCCCTATGCCCCAACTCCTAACCCTAGTCCTCAAACATGATTTGACCTCAAATTAAGGAGCATCAACCATACAAAGTATATATCTTCAATTTCATTAGTTATTTAGGTTATAAGTGCTAGGGATATTATATCTTTTACTATAAGGCATTTACAAACTAAAATGACACTTTGTAATAACTATATCAATAATTAAATAAACAATTTGCTATGTGATCTTATTTGTTTTTTTTTTTATCCCCACTCTAAAATTGCCAACTACTTTCCAAAAAAAAATATAAATTACTCAACCTCTTGGAACCCCACCCCTAATCCTTAATAAAGAAAGAGGTTAAATTGCATATTTAATCATCAATATTTACCTTTTGTTTCAAATCAATCATATAGAATCATATAATCTATAATGTTTCAAATGGGTCCTTATTATTGGCCGATTGATGAAAAATACTTTTAGTAAATAAAACTCATAAACCAAAGTCACTTTAAGATGTGGAGTCTATCCATTTGCTACATCACCATTTTATATCCTTCCAATGACAATAAGGTCCCTTTAGAAAGAATTTTGAAAGCATAAAGACTAAAGTAAACTTTTTAAATTATAGAGACTATTTTAAAACAAAGGTTAAATTTAGGACCAACTATGCTATTTAAAAAATATTTTTAAGGACAACTCATCTTTCTCCACCCTTGACTTTCACATCTTCTTCACCCACAAACACCATCACACTTCCTCCATTACACTACCTTCCTTCACCATGCTAGTCCCATGAGAGATTGTGGTGTTGATCAACTTGTATCGCGAGTAGTACTCACTCCGACATGACATATGGGGCCCACCACATGTTAGAAGAGCACTTAATATGACTATCTCATTCTAATCTAAGTCTTAAAAGCGAAAATTTATATAGGACTTTTTGTAGTTAAACATCAATTAAATAAATTTATTTGATACAAATCAAACTAATGTTAATTTGATAAATTTATACTAACCAAACAAAGGAAATTTCATACAAAAAATCAAATGTTATGATTCAAGCATAAAATTAACAAAATCAGTGAAAATATAGTTTTTTTTTTTAAAGGAGGTTTAATTTATCTTTAGATATTGTGATACATCATTAAGTAAAGTTATAATCTAATTTTCAATTTTGATTTTGGTGTTAAGAAAGTGATAAGAATCGTTTGATACGTGGCCATTGTCAGGCCATACAGGCCATATGGAAGATAAGGTTGGCTGATAGTAACAATCTATTATATAGGATATTGGTTTATAAAATTATAGCCTCAACCCTTAAAAAAAATTAATCATTATTGATGATTCAACATATTTACAAGTTACAACTTTTTTTTTCTATGATGGTTTAGGATTTTCAATTAGAATGAGTTTCTATTGTTTTAATATTTAAGAGATGAGAAAAATAATACTCACCCTTTTTTAATTTTTTTTTAACTTGTAATTATCATATATGACAATTGTGGACATTTTTATAATCTGAGTGTGACCTTTTATTAAAGATACCTTTTTTTAATGGGGACCTTAGGCTTGGGCTTGAGCCACCACTGGTCTCATAAGATAATTATTTCACTAACAAGAGGTGGCAGACACCATGGTTAGACGCAAGTCTTTCTATGCATGAGGCAAAAACCTTGGTCCCTATATTTTGGCTATATTTTCAGTTTGGACCCTAAGTTAGCTTTCATTTTGGTTCTTACATTTTTAAACTTGCTATCATTTTGATCATTGTTGTCATCTCAATAATGGAAAACACATACATGGCTAATGATAGTTAAGTTTTAATATTAGACATTCTCCATAAGTTAGATGACACTAGGGACCAAAATTATAGCAAATTTAAAAATATAAGAAACAAAATGAAAGTTGTCAAAAACTAGATGACCAAATTAAGAATAAGACCAAAATATAGGAACCAAAATGATGTCTTTGCCAAACACAATTTTGAAAGAAACCTTCACTGAAAACACATTATTGTGAAGACAATGTACATTTCCAAAAAACAGGATAGGCCACATAAATCATGTGGTTGCTACCGTCAACACTAAATCACAGAGCAGGTCTAACAACCTTAACTTTCATCACAATCAAATCATCCCTCACAGTTGTAATCAATCTGTAAGGCATGGTCAAAGCAAGTAATGCTTATCAAAAAGAAAAGGTCAAAGTAGCCAATGTAATGCTTATGCCATTCTATGTGCACCATCAAGTATCAGGAATGGACGTGTAGAGAGTCCAGAAACACTTGATAACCCAATTCCATCTACGGAGCATGAGATTTTAAGTCTATAGTAGGAGCTTTCTTTGTGGAATAAAACAATAAAGAACATATTTACATGTTGGATACCTTGTAACATAAAAGAAAAGTTAAAACAAAAAATAGATATCGATAAACAAGGTTTTGCTATTTAAAAAAAAATCGACTATTCCAATATAATATATCAACAGAAAAGTAAAGAGGAAAATACAAGAAGAAAATACTAAAATTGAACAGAAAACTCACTTTCTCCAACTTTGAGGCTTGGCTACTCTTTACAACAGTATGCATTTCAAATTCTGTAAAGCTATAAAAGAGCAAATATTAGCTAACAAGTATATATTAACTACCGATTGTGTTGATTTGTCATTCCAGGATCTGGTATTAATGTTTAAAGGCTTCCCTGAATCCAATACTCGTACTATTCTGTAATCCCTTCTTGCCAAAACCAGTGTCTTGCATCATAGCGACGAACTCACTATAATCAATACGCCCATCCTGTAAAGAATGCATGTCACTCAGAAATATGATTTGTACCCACAAGAATTTAGAGAAAGGATGGGAGGGGTAATGAAAATAGAACAGGAAATTGTTAGGGAAGTCATTTACATTATCCTGGTCAACTTCACGCATTATATCTTCTAGTTGAACATCTTCCAAGCCAAACTGCTCACAGGCCTGTTGGAGTTCATCTGCAGTGATGTATCCACTCCCATCTTTGTCAAAGTATGAGAAGGCTGCAAACAAATGATCCTCCCTCTGGACCTTGTTTAGATGGAGCATAGCTGCTACAAACTCTCCATAGTCTATGGTACCACTGTTGTCAAAATCTGCCTGAAATGTTTTATAAGAAGGGGGAAGTTTGGTCAAAACAAAATAGAATAGATGAAACTAAACTACTAAGAACTTCAATGATCCAAGGTGAAAACAAGAGCACTCTATATTTATATAGTTGCATGGACACATGTAGTTATTTATAATTAGACTTGTTCTTCTTAGTCCATATACTCATTCAAAGCCACCTTGGACAAGTTAAGCTAATTTTGTTATTGTCAGCAAGAAGAACTTAACTTGAACAGAGTAGGGAAATGCAATGCTTTCCAACCAGGTAACTGGTTTGACTACTGAAACACTCAGTTTTTAGGGGGGAAGGGGAACCCTTCTTTCTGGACCATATGATACATGCCTACATTAACTCTCTATGTCAGATCCAGTACACAAAACCCCACTTTTTCAGGGTCTTGGAGAAGTGATTAGCAGGAAATCTTACCCCCGGCTTTTCTTTTTTTCCAAAGAGGCTGATTCCTGGACTCAAACCTGCGACCTCTCACTTTTTGTGGAAGGCACTTGCCATCACACCAAGGCCCAACCTCTACATAAATGCTCTATGCACTTATAAAAAATTAGCACTTACCGATTGCATCAATCCATAAATATCAACATCCTTGACATTAGCCCCCACTCTTTCCAAACCGTTTTGCAGTTCCTCGAGGGTGATCTGTCCACTGCTATCTGTGTCTATCGTCTTGAACATTTCTTTCAGGCCTGCGATTTCCTCTTCAGACAGGCTTTCAGCAATGACCTACCAAAAAAAAACAGAACTCATAAGTCATACCTCAAAAATATAGATGATATTGTTGAAAGACCAGAACAAATATTCAGAAGCAAGCATATTTGAACAGCCAGAACCAATAACAAACTTGTCTTTTTTATTTATCAAGGATCAATAAAACCCAGAATTTTTTTATTATAATAAGAAATAGAGTAGATATAAAGATATACATTTGCACTATTGCCTAATGAATAATTTCATGACAACCAATTGATGACTAAATAATAAAGTATTATATGCTTATATTTTGTGATGAAACATATTCAGAATGAAAAAGCACTTTGACAGACATTTTAATTGAAATAACATTCTAAACTTGATGTGTCAAGGATTAAGCTACTCACTCTGATGGCTATTTTCTTGAGCTTGTTCATTGCAGAGAATTGCTTCAAGCGAGTTAGAACAGCAGAATCAAGAGGCTTATCAGGAGCAGCACCATCAACCTTAACCCAGGGGTGGCCTGCAGAGGAAAAGAGCACAGTTTAATGCATTGCTATGCCTTAAAACAGAAGAAATGCAGAATGGGTGGCGGTAATTTAAATGACTAAGTGATGTTGAGATCAGCAGCTTTATAACAGATTTTTTGTAATATTATTTATTGCTTGTTAAGTAATTTTAGTTTAAAACTTCTGATATATCTTTAGAATATGTTGCAACAGCCTTTTTCCTATTTTGTTTTCCTAATTCCAGAAATAGAAAACAGTTATGAGCAATCCAAGTCACAAACAAATGTGATTTAAGAGAACAAATATGTCCATTACAGTATATGGGATGACTAATTATTCATTTAAGTTCTTGCATACACTTGATCAGAGAGGATGAGAACAATTTTTTAACACCCAGCACAGTTCATTGCTTCAACCTTATTATAGAATGTATTGGAGAGTTAAGTAAAGGGAAAATAAAGGTTTTGCCCAACGTTTAGTTTCTTTCATCATGTCCCACTACCTCTTAATCACATGTTGGAATATTCACGATTGAGTGATGCAGGACAAACCAGAAGTTTGCAACGATAAAATTTACACAACAACAAGCCTTAATCATAAATTTTTGGGATCGGCTATGGATCCTCAACAAATTGATTACGGTCGACCATATTCCTCCATTCTATTCTAATTCTAATTGACACAGGAAACCCTAACTGTCTAATTAGAAAAATCACATTTACTTCTATAAATTAAAATACTAATAATCTATTAAACCACAAGGACCTAAAAAAAAAAAAAAAAAAAAAAAAAAAAAAAAAAAAAAAAAAAAAAACAATTAGCCAATAAAAATACAATTGACTTGCAAAATTAAAAAATACTAGATTAAAATAAATATCTCTTTGTATCTTCCGCATCAATGAGTGGTGTGGTTAGTTAAGTGGCAAATACCACATTAGATAATAATGACAAGAGCAAGGGGTTAATATTACATTGTTGGGTCCAAACTTATTAGATTAAGTGGTTACCTAACATATTATATGAAGCTCTTACAAAGAGACTCCTCTAGGTGTTAATGTTTAACTCACAAACCCAAAATCCCAACAACGTGAATATAAGCGCCATAGGAGTTCTAGTAGATCAATATAAGCATATAATGAAAACACTACAAAGACTTCTAGTTTGTGAAATATATAGTAGATGGAACTGGGCAGAGAAGGGTCTTTAAACAAAATGGCTAATGTGCATGCTGGTTTTCTGTTATGTCTGTCTTGCAATGTAGAACTAAAAGAGAAAACTAAAATCAATCATCCATCTTGAGAAACAGAATATACCAACAATTAAAAACAGGGCTCAATAAGCACAAGTTTACAAGCAAAATCAAATCTAGTTTTAAACTTTCAAAATGCATTAATTTATTTAAAAGATTTGACAATATTCTTTGTTCCTCACCTAAACAAGGGGTGGAGGATAAAGTGACAGGTTTAAACTCATATTGGCGCATGGATTAGTATTTAACTATCAAACAGTTACAGACAGAAAAAAAAAAAAAAAAAAAAAAAAAAAGAAAGAGGTGGGGGGCAATTCTGGTATTTCTACCTAACAATTTGGCTCAAAATAAAAAATAATGACGAGTTGTTCATGTGCCCCGAAGGCCAAATATCATTAGCCACTTCTAAAATGTGCAATCCTCCATGGTATTGACCAATTGATGTATCAAAGACAATCACATGGAGTGTGATCCCTCATTAAAGTTGCTTTGGAGGATGATCCCTCATTGTCTTATGTAGGTCATATAGAGGGAGAGGAATACACATACTTTTGAAGGGGATGAAAGGTCGATTCATGAGTTGAAGATTTTCTTCCTTCAGACTTTGTTAGAATGAACAAATACTTCAGGTTCCGTTACCTTCATATCTCTACCTGACATGCTTGATTGTTGTACTTTCATTACTGTTTAGTTTTTTTCTTTGTTGCCTCTTAGCACACTGCCTGTGTGCCCTGTTTCTTTTTTTCTTTTCTTTTTTTCATTTCGACCTTTTTCAATTTCAATGAAGTCTATTGCTTATCCAAAAAAAAAAAAAAAAAAGACAATCACACTCTACCAGTTATCAAAATGATGCATGATTTCTGAACTCCAAACAGAAAATATGTGCTCTTCTTATTTTCACTTTGTTAAGCAACTAATTGTACAGGTATCAGTTGAAACTTTAGATTAACTTCACTCCATGCCTTTTCATTCCACCCCAATACTCATGCTGTCATGCCATGCATCACACACCACCACCTTAACCCCATGCCTTATTACTCTTATTAATTTAATATCTTGTACTAAAATACCCGTCATTTTCTCCCCACTCAGATCAAGTTCTCAACAACCAAGCCCTTAGGCAAGTTGAGAAAATTGTTTTTGAAGCACTTAAATTTTATCAATTTTTGCATCTCCGATCTCATAACCCCTTATTGCTGCCATGGAACAGAGGCAATAGAAATAAGTACCAGCACTGGTGCTCAACTATCGAAGAACATGGGTAAAAAGGGACAAAATTAAATGACACACTCATGAGCACAGATAAAGAAATGTGCAAAGCAACTTATCAGTAAATCTCATTCCCACAGATCATATTTAAGAGTAAATCCAAAGCTTCCAATACTAATAATAATCCTCTTCATATTCTTCTCCAATGTTAGTATCTCACTAAATCCCCTAGTACAACTCCCAATACAGGTACCAATTAAAAGTAAGTTCAATTAAGCTTCCAAATGGAAAAGGCACAACCTATTATATATACTAACTACTAAGTATAACTAATACTTCAAATACCAAAACAAATAGGTTCTTTCCTTACGAGTAATAATATGGTCCAAACAATATAAATAAACATTCCCTAAATAAGCATCACTTAAGTTAAAGACTTGCTCCATTCCCATGCTGCCAGCAATCCAGAACTTTACATGGCGATGACATGATGATTATATGACCCATGCGCTACTAGTTCACAGTTTTCCATTTTCAGCGGAAGATAAATTTCATAAATCAGTTAGGAGACGTGTGAGTTTGATTCTACTTTGCAACGAAAAAAAGAAACAATATAATATATCCAAAGTACTTTCAAATAGCATAACCAAATGGATACCATACAGCATAGCTGCAGTTAAATATAAAGAACTACTAACAAGGCATCTCTAACAATATAAAAACAATTTGATAATTATGTCTGATTATAACATAACAAAAAGATCAAGTCACCGAAACATGCATACTCACATAGAGCTTCATGGGCTGTCATCCGCTTCTTAGGATCTCTCACAAGCATTCTTCGAACTAGATCCTTCGCACTTTCAGATATACTAGGCCATGGTTCTGATATAAAGTCAAGTTCTCCTTTTAGGACTTGCTCAAATATTCCTTGCTCCGTTTCTGATTCATAACATGACATGGCATACCAATAAATTTGATGTAATTTGATATATGCCTATAAAATGCATATAAAAGACAATGAAACTATGAACCATGAGATCCTCACCATCCCAGAATGGAGGGACACCACTTAGCAAGATGTAAATGATCACGCCAGCACTCCAAACATCACATTCTGGACCATAATGCTTCCGCAACACTTCTGGAGCCACATAATAAGGGCTTCCAACCACATCAGTGAAAGTTTCACCTGAGACAATGAATTATTTTATCTAGATCAGACACAGAAAGGACTCAATCTAAAGAATGTGGTGAAAATCAATGAATGTCAACTTGGTTCAAAGTAAGTAGAGCCAAGAGTGAGACTATATATATGCTAGCTACAGGAAAATATATCTCCTTCAAAAGGGAATATCAGCGATATAAGACATATTAACAGCCAATAGTCAGACAAAATAAATGCTAGCTATAGGCATGGTATTGAACTACTAACATAGGAAATGAAAAATTCATTTGGCATAGTCAACTAATAAAAAATAGAATAAATTTTTGATATATAGATTAATATCCACACATCCTACTAACTGAGATAAGACGAAAATGTAAGCAAAAACAGTATATAGAAACTACACTTTATATGCACACAGTGCAATTCAACAAAAAGATAACTCTGCATGTTATATATGTTTGATCACTACTCAAAATATTGTCTACTAAAAAAAATCTTTCCTGCTCCCCTTTTTCTCCTACCCCTTTCCAAGAGGATTAATTAAGCTTGTTAAGTTCTTCACAGTCTGGCCATCAACAAAATAACTTTCACTTTAAGAGGAAAATCATGTGTGCAAGAATTTTCATTAACTAGATTTTGATAGTTTGCAGCATGTACTTGCTTTTGTTGTTAACTATTTGCATGTCTAAATGAGGATTTAGGTTGCTTACTGCATTCCCCAACATATTTATCTTACAAGTTATTTCAAAGTCAGTTAAGAACAGAAAAACTTTTTTTTTTTTTTTAATTATTTGAATGGCCATGGCAATTGGCATACAATCATCAAAGTCAATTACCATGATAGACACAAAATTAAAAGAGAAAATTTTACCAAAGCCAATTACTCGGTGCAAACACAAGATATAGACCTCCAATTACTCAGACCTAAGCACATAGATGCAAAGAGAAGGCAACCCAACTTGTGGCCTTCTAGATGTAGCCTGCTATTAGTTGGGCCTAAAGCCTAATCAGTTAATGTTTAGGATTTACTTCTATTTCTGTTATTTGTTATTTTCTTTTCCTTTGGTTTAGGAATTAAATTCCTTTTTCTTACAAGGTTAGTAGAGTTATTTTCTATTCCTACTAAGATTATAAATTCAGAACTCTGTTTAAAAACCCAAATTTTACCACGTGCTTGATTAATAAATTTTCTCTTGGAATCTTCCTAATGGTCTGATGCTGACTCCAACCAACCTTACGTATTGATTCCAAGTTTACCTTTTCTTATTTTTCTATTCACATTGGTTGTTGCATTCGTTTTGATTTTGTCCATCATTACCCAACTCCTACATTCATAAACCAGGAATGTTTCCTATATTTTATAACAGTAGGGCCAAGCAACAACCAATAAACAACACAAGAAAGATTCAAAAAACACAATTATATACTATAAAAACACACACCTGGTCGAAAGAAAACCGACAGGCCAAAGTCAATGGTCTTAAGTGGCGAATCCTCATCCTGATTGACAAACAGGAAATTCTCAGGCTTCAAGTCTCTATGCATAACACCCAAAGAATGACAAGCTTCAACAACCCCAACAATTATCCTAGCAAGCTCAGCTGCCTTTCTCTCAGTATAATGCCCCTTCTGTATAATCCTATCGAAAAGCTCCCCGCCAGCGCAGAGCTCCATAACAACATGAACAGCAACAGCATCTTCATAAGCACCCAGAATCTGTATCACGTTGGGGTGACCAGCTAAGTGATGCATTATCTGAATCTCTCTCCTAACATCCTCAACATCTTCCTCTGAAGTCAATTTTCGCTTCGCAATGGATTTGCAAGCGAACTCGTCATTGGTGCCTTTCTCTAAACACAAAAAAGTAATCCCAAACTGCCCCTGTCCTAACTTCCTCCCCAATGTGTATTTCTCCTTCAAATTCTCCGTTTTCCTACCCAACACGGAATCTATCTGCAGTCCTGCACTCGACACCCGCTTTATGTGCGTCGGCTTCTTCGGCTTCGCCGGCACCTCCTCCTCCCTCACGTCAGCCGCAGGGGCCACCACCGGAGCCAACGCCGGGGCAGTCACCAACGGAACCATCTCCGGAGCCGCCGGCGCCGCCGCAGGCTTATCAACCGGTTTTTCTTTTTCTTTTTCTTTTTCCTTCTCCTTCTCGGGTTCGGGTTCGGGTTCGGGTTCGGGTTCGTTGTTGATTTTTACCGGCTCGGGCGGCGTGCTCTGAACCCGCATTGGAGGCTCGGCAGCTTTCGGAGTATCGGCAACGGCGGCGGCGGTTTTGGGTTCGGGTTCGGGTACGGATACGGGTTCGGAGGAATTGGTGGGAGGAGGAGGAGGAGGAGGAGGAAGGCGGTCTTCCGGTGGCCGGGTTTTCCAAACCGCCGCAGTAACAGTTTGTAAGAATCCATTAGCACCGATACTTGGACCTACACATGTGTTCCCCATCAATCTCTCTTTCTATCTATCTCTTAATCTAACATTCTCTCTCTAATTTCCACTAATTTCAATTTATCAAACTCAGAAACCCTAATTTTGCTACCATCAAAAATGCCGTAGATCTCAAATTTCTAAAAGTAATTAGAGATTCTACGAATGACCAAAAAAAAAAAAAAAAAAGAGAAAAAAAAGCAGATAAGTTTTAGGATAAATGAACGGAAATAAATAATGCTGATTGTGTGGCAACGATAGAGGAGGGAGCAAAGTGGGTGTGAAGAAGAAGAAGAAGAAGGTGGTGGTGATGATGATGATGATGAAAAAATGGAGGGGACGACATGTCCAGGTTGTTTAGGTGTGAGAGTGGGAGAGATTTGCGCTTTAAAGGAATATTCATTGATTTTAAGTTTAAAGTTTAAACTAATGATTCTAAGCTATGCTTGGTTTGTGGTAATGGATTCATACAGAGTATATTAATAATTAATTGGACTACCCATTTCATTTATGATTTAACCCATTTTTTCTTTTCTTTTTTATATCCCCTAATTTTTCAAAAAACAATCGAATTGTCATAAAATAGTAAAATAGCTTAAAATTTTTATTTTAAGAATTGAAATGGCCTAATTTCGTCTAAATTTGTGAAATGTTTTTACATTTGTATTTGCGTGTGCACAAATTTTTGTGTTTATTTTAAGAACTTATATTTTCTATTTTATATAATCACTTTTTAAAAATACTCGTTTCAAAATATCTATTTTAAATTCTATTTTATTAAAATATTATTTTTTATATTTTTAATTGTTTCGCTTCATTTATAAACAACAAGTTAATAATCACCGTCCGCTATATTTCTCCTCAGAATATGTAAAAAAAATAAAAAATTAAATATAAAATGAAGAATGTCAGAATAAATTTACATAGTTAAACTATAGCAATCTTGCAAATGTCCTTATAAAACCGATGAAACTATAAAAACAATTAATGCAATTGTCTAAGGCCCCCAATTAAAAGAAGGTCCCACTTGTATATAAAATATGTATATTTAATATTTATCTATATATATTAATTAAAAAAATTAAGTTATCCAACGTCTCTTATGCTCTTTCATAAATTCTTAACTCTTCGACAACTTCAGAAGCCATAAATACTTCCTTAGAATTATCCCAAATCTGCCAATCTGATGCTTCTCTTTTTGTGTCATAGTCTCTTCTCTTCTTCTACTTTGTTTCTTGTGAGCTTTGCAATACAATTTTTTCATTGTGGTCTCTACGTGTTTCTCTGCTCTTAGTCTTCTTCGTTTTTTCTATCAGATCTTTCTCTGTTGGTTACCGCTTCTCTCTATTGGTTTTTGAGTTTTGCTTTGGGTTATCAAGTTATGAATGAAATAGGGAAGTTAATCAAAGAGCGGACAATGGAGCTGAAAGTGAAAGAGAATGAATTTGAGTCTATTGATGGTTGCATTAAAGAGAGTTCAGAAAAAATTAAGTCAAAAAAGAAGATATTAGATTTGATAGAGAAGAAATTGATAGACCAGTCTAAAGAAGTTCAGTCTAAGGAGAAGCAACTTGATTCAGTCGAAGAATTGTATACAAAATTTTGTGAAGATTTTGAGCTAAAACAGAGGGAGTATAATGCAATCCGAAGATCTATTGAAGAACTCAATGAGGAACTTGAAATTAAAGGAAATCAACTGGATTCTAGACAGAATTTGATTAAAGAGTGTGACAAGGAGTTCAAATCAAAACATGAAGAGCTTAGATCAATTCAGAAAGCAATTGTGGAATGCTTTAAGGAACAAAAATCAAAGGAGAAGGAACTTTATTTGGTAGAAAAGTCCATCAAAGAGTGCACTGATTCTCTTGAATCAAAGGAGAAGCAACTGAAATTTGTCCAAGAAACAGTGAATGGTGGGTTTGTAAATTTTGAAATTTAAGTACATATTGGAAGAGAACATGTGGAGGAGATAATATGAAGATTAAGAAAATAAATAAAACCTAAAAGCAACAAAGAATGAGTGGAGGTGAAAAAACGTTAGTTTAAAAAAAAAAAAAAAAAAGCTGTCAAATGTTAGGTGCAGCGGTACCTTTTTTTATTACTTCATAATATTACATGTTTCATCTTATATTAGAGCCAATTTAGCTTTCAATAATTGAAATTTGAGAATTGATTAAACTTGAACATGTTAACGTTTGATTTAATTTAAAATAATCTCATACATCGCACGGATTAGCGACTAGTTAATACATAAAATGCATTAAAAAGATCTCGTTGAATCCTAAAATACAGCTCATTGTTGACTGCACTACACACTACCCATAGCATATTATCACTGTAGCACATCACAGCTATATGGCCCACACACTATCGCCAAAGACACTAACCTAAGGTACCCACCCACAGCTCAATTGAGTTTTAAGTTTTATTAACAAAACATTCTTTAAACCCACCCACTGTACACACAGCACACGAATATCAACCCAAAGAATCTCGAAGAATAATTAAAACTGGTTTGTGTTTTTTTGTCTGACTCTCCAATTCACACTACCTGCCATTTTAGCATTTTGCACTTGTTTTTTTTTTTTTTTTTTTCATAGTCTTTGCTATGTTATTGGTCCAATGCAGGCTGTTCTTTGCTAATAATCAAGACACGATGAAAAGAAAAGTCAATTCCTTGCCTCCATGAAGTGTGAACATGCTTGAGTGCTATTTCTTAGGGTAGGTTTAGGATTATTTACATCTGTAACACTCGTTTTCTCCTAGGTGTTTCCACATTATCCAAGTGGGAACAAGCTTGACTAAAACGTGACATGCTGCTTTAGGAAACTTTTCAAGTGGGTTTAAGGTCTTACCTTACCCTAGAGAGAGAAATTAGTAATTACTCTAGCAAACAGTTTAATTGTTTATAGACAAAATTTAATTACAAAATTAGTTGTAACTTAAAATTACAATCTTACTTAATATATTTTTATTAAAAATAAATTTTGACAAATCTATTATTTGATTATATCTTCTTCTTATATTCTTAATACTTGTAAAATTTTTAGAAAATAGAGATTAATAGCTATGTCATTAATAAATTGTTTAAATAACAAGTTTTTTTTATTTTAAAATTATAAATAAAATATAAGTTTATAGATCATATAATAAATATTATTCGATTAATACAAAATGGTTTTATAGGCCGATCTATTATTCTATTCTTCAAATTTTATTTTTACTAAAATTATAAATTTTGTTTTATTTATTTATAAATATTTACTCATTATAAATGTCTACTAGAAATTATTTATCTGGATATGAAAAACTTCAAAAAAAGAAATGTTAGAGATGTTAGAGAAACTTAAATACAAAAACTTAATTATTAATTTTGCATCTCAAAGAGCAAAAAAAAAAAAATTTTAATAAATATTATTTAATTAATATTTAAATATAAAAAATGACTCACTTAAAATTTTCTTCTAAGGCTAAGGCGCTCAAAATTGTTGAGTCAACCTTGTGCTCTTCTAGTGGGTTTATAAAAATATCACAATCATATTTGAAACCTCATTAACGGGGGGAATTTTTTTTTTTTTTTTTGAGATAAAGATGGATGGGGATTTTGATTTAACAGAACAACTTAAACCAAACGGAAGTATTTCATGTGAATTTTGCTTCAGGGATGGATTTGCAAAGTTTTTGTGGTGGATTTACTAATGTTGCAACAATAGCTTGATGTGCAATGGGCCTAGCCAACTGTGTTGTGTAATGGATCTCGAGCCTAGACCATGGTAGGGTCGTGAGTCTCGTGACTTCAACGTGATGAATGGCATTTTTTTGGAGCCTTTGAAAGTTTGAATGACTAATGTGAAGTGATTTTGATTGTTTTGGTTTTAAATTTTTAATGGTGGATTTGGGTTTTAGCGAAGAGAAAGTCAATGGGGGAGATGGTGGTTGTCATTTTAGAAAGTGAGGGCATTCACACCAACTAGCGTAATTTGGTTTTTTTTTTTTTTTTTTTTTGTCTATTTTAGTATAAAATTTTTTTTGTTGTAGTATAAAAATTTACTTTTTATTTTATTTTATACAACTACTTTTCAAATCACCCTAAATTATCTATTTTATACCATGTTTTATTAAAATACTGCATTTTTTTAATTTAATTTTTACTATTCTCTCAAATCATCTCTCTCTCATATTTTTTATTATTTCTTTATCAGTTTACACAGTATCAGTAATGGTGTAAATACAACACAGTTATTGTAGCTCTGATGTTAAGTTTGGCAAAACTAATGTGGGTGATTTTTGGAATTAAATGTGCAAAAATGGCATCTTATATTATTTTGCATTCATTGTTGTGCGTGCTATGAGGGTGTGATAAGTGTAGGGTGGTAAATCAAAGCATAATTATATTATTGAACACCATTTTTGGTTCCATTGTCGATTTTCACAAATCTCATTTCCAAAATTGAACTTTTCACTTTGTAAAACTACCATGTCCAAAATTCAAAATCACGTCCAAAATTCAAAAGGATTTTTTTGTTCAAGTTTTTGGTACTTACAAGATCTCTTCACCACTGTTAAAGCTTCAGCTACCTCAGCGAGATGCTCGGACGCTAAACTCACAATTACCGTTTCTTCTTCTTCTTATTCCTCTTTTGCATTTCTCGCTTTGTGTTTTTGGAGAAACCAATCTTTTATAGCCTTTGCTTTACTGTCAAACACTACTTTGTCGTTTGCTCTTAAATGACTTTTACTTTTCTTCTTTATTACATATTTCATTTCATTTCATTGTCATTTCTTAAAAATTTAAAAAAAAAAAAAAAAAAAATCCTGTCTCTCATTCTATCTTAATACTCTTATGGTCACACTTTTCCTTTATATTTTATCTTGATCTTATCAATCTCATTAACATTAGTAAAACATTTTTAACCCTACTTGAAGAAGAGATGAGGCATCCATGATCCAATTTGTCTCACCCCATTGTCATCTCTACTTTTTAACAACACTACTCAACAAATTAATTCCAGATAAAATTCTACTATATCTTTTTCTATATAATATAAATACTATGTCTCTAATTTCAAAAGTTCACAACTTTACATTTGATTAATTGAAACTGTATGGAAAAAAAAAAAAAAAAAAAAAAAAAAAACTTGTGATTTTTTCATAACTAAAAGAGAATAAGATCTCTCTCTCTCTCTCTCTCTCAAGAGTACAATAAATGTATAATAAATGTAAAATGTAACTTCTATTAATATTATGCCGCTTAATATTTAAGTTAATAAATTTCACATCTATAAAATGAACAAGTTTCATTTTTTTATAAATAAAAAAACACATCTTTTATTAAAGCTTAAGTTATATCTATTATAACTTTTTATCAAAAGTTATGCCGCTTAATACATAAGTTAATAAATATCTCATCTATAAATTTTTTTAGCTTCATTTTTTTTGTAATTTATACATAAAAAACTATAAGTTTATAAATTAGATAATAAATTATATTTAATCAACATGAATTTTGGCTTACCTTTAGGCTTTGTTTGGTTGGGAGATGAAAATGTTGAAAGGATAGATTAGTAGGGGGGTAGAGAATATATTGTTTTCCACAATGTGTGTTTGGTACATAGGATGAAATATATGTGAAATGATAGAAAATAAATACAATTTCCCTTTCTTTGGTTGAGAGGAAAATTAGGAGGGTGAAAAATGGATTGTAGGGTTGAAATATGTATTTATTTTGAAATATGTATGGATTTATCATTTTGCCCTAGTAACATAAGTAGGGTTGTCCACCACCTGCCCGTACTCAACAAATTTACTAGATGAATGCCATCCAACGGGAAAACAGTTTGATCCAAGCCATGGTTAGGTTGATGGCGGGT
Organism: Quercus lobata; assembly: GCF_001633185.2. Lineage (NCBI taxonomy): Eukaryota > Viridiplantae > Streptophyta > Magnoliopsida > Fagales > Fagaceae > Quercus > Quercus lobata. The sequence continues at coordinate 26,342,734 of NC_044910.1, read as the reverse complement.
CACTAGTGCCAAGAACTCAAGTGATCAATTCTAGTTGTAGTTTGGCCATCTGAGAAACCAATGAACCCAACCCATTCGATGATTGGTTCTCTCCATCGCAAAGATTTAAATCTCGATCTTTGCCGATATAAGGAGATCTCAATTAGATCCAGCGAAATCTCCCCTACCATAAACCTGACTCCTAGTGATACCCAATTGACACCTAATGAGGCTCAATTTGTCCGATCCAATGTTCCTTCACAGTTGGCAACGAGTTTTTATCTCTCCAACTAGAAGTGGTCAAGTCGAGTCTAGGTTGGGCACAAACCCAACCCAAACTGACCCGTGGACACCCCTAAACATAAGTTTCCTTTATACTTTATCTATATATAATCATATAAAGAGGGGGAAAATTATTGATGAAATTTATTATTATGAATAAATCCTATGGGGTCATATAAACACATACTTTGGTAGAATGAATCACCTACTTGCCAGATCTTGCACTTTGCTTGCTTTACAAACTTCTCCTCATGATCTCTATACTTCTTGAGCACCTTCTTGTCATAGGAAGAGGCCACTAGAGTCTCTTCCACTATTTCATGTTCCAAATTCCAAGGCATTGTGTCCCTAGAGAGAGATGACATGTTTGAGAGAGCCTTTAGAAAACTATATGTATGTTTCTCACAATATTAACAATGTCTTTTTATCTGACTACTATATAAGTAATTAAATACTAGTAGAGTTTTACCCACTATCAAATAAGTGGTCTCTAAAAATACTCAACTAATAAGCTTAAATTACTCCACTACAAAGTCATTTATTAGATAACTCATATATACGATCCATGAGCCATGAGTTATGAATTGGGTCAAACCCAGCCCGATCTCTAACAATGATTAATTAGTTACAAAACAAAATTTAGTTACAAATTCGTTACAGCCTAAAATTACAACCTTACTCAATATTTTTTTATTGGAGGTGAATTTTAACAAATCCACCATTGAATTACATCTTCTTCTTATATCCCTTACGCTTGCAAAATTTCTAAAAAATTAAAGATTAATATTTATGCCATCAATAAATTTTTTAAATTGCAAGTTTTTGTAGTTTAAAATTATGTATAAAATATAAACTTATAAACCACATAGTAAATAATATATGATTGACACAAAGTTTGACATGTATATTAAGAGCGTAAAAAACATGCATTAATTCAATAGTTAGATTTTCAATATATGTAATAATGTTTATTTTATTAAAAAAAATTATAATTTTAGACTATAATTAATTTTATAGCTAAACTTTGTCCTTGCTTACATAAGGTTTATATTAAAACATACTTTTGTTTGACATGATTTCCTGACCACATGGAGATATTACATCATGTGAACTAAGGCCTACGCATGACAGGATACATAATACATTGCAATTGCTCCCAAAATCAGTGGTGGCCATGTCAATGCAGCTATGTTTGGACTTGGGAGTTCACGGAAAGGAACGGAAGACAATGATACTTTTGTAAACATTGTGGTAAGATTCTTCAACTTCTTACACACATACAAAAGATGTCAAGCAATTAAGAAGCAGACCTACTTTCAGACAAATCTTTAAATGCACCTGAAGAAGAAAGACCCACTGTGCTAGCAGCCTAGCTACCAAACATATTTAAGTTGGGCCACCATTTGACTTGGAATTAGCATGGGCATAGAACAAAGGATTAAAAGGCAAGTTCTTAGAGTGCCGTTTGACTTGGATTTAAAAGACCTGAAAATGAAAGAGAATAAAAGACAAACTTTAATTTGTAGAAATCCTCAACCTCGTGTATTTTGGTTCCACTAAAGGATCGATATACACCAGTCCTTGTGAATTACTCCCAAGTCAAGAAATAGGTACATGTCAATTTTTCATTAAAAAAAAAAAAAAACGTTTAGAAATAGGTCTATTCCAATTTCAAGTATTGCCAATTTGTCATTAAAAAAAAAAACCTTTTTTTCATAATTAATTTTATCAATAGTAACATATGAAAACTATGCTATTGTTTACCCTTTTTACCATGGTATTTGTGTTGATAAACAGGTTATGAAGAAGAATAGTTTAGACGTGTAGAAACATTCTAGCTAATCTGAGCTACTCGTCAGAACCTTTTGTGTGAGCATTATATTACGAAAGTTCCAAGTTGATAGGGTTTGATTTGGTACAATGGTTCAATTATTACATATTCGTACTTAATTGTTGAATTCTTCCACGTCAGGAATATCACCTAGAATACAAAATTTAGCCTTTTCAGTAGTTTTTTTTTATGGATCGAAGATATTGTTCACAAAACAACTCTTGTTCTTCGATTAGATAGCTATGTACTTCCATGAGTTCCATCCACTTCGAAGGCAAATTTAGAGTTAAAATTTTACTTCGTATATGACACGAATGTATCAAAATCAAATGGAAGAATTTGTCAACTGGGACAAAAATATTACCTTTTTTTTTTTTTTTTTGCTCCAAAATATAAGGAGATTTAATGACAGTTTCCAAATAGCTTAACTAAAATGCTATTTTATAATTTACCAATATTTTTCCTCAATGCGACAATACTTGAGAGAATTATTAAAAAAACACACATGTCCGTTTGGAACAACTTACTTAGTTAAAATTGAAAACTTTTTGTTAAAAATATTATAGATAAAGTTAAAAAATAGCTGCTGAAATAATATAATAAGATCCATAAAAAGTACCAAAAAATACAATAGAACTTATTAATAGTAACAAAAATAAACTGGATAGTAAAAAAAATTAACTTTTTAAACCATGCCAAACGGGCACAGTATAATATACATAGTTAAAGTTCACTTTTTCCTTTTTAGGTCACAATATGAACATGAAGTTAGAGAACCTGTAGAATAATTCTTCGGAGTTCTGAAGCAGAAAGAAATAACCTAACACACAAGAAAATTTCGACCCATGAAGACTTTGACCGACTTTTTCTCACTAGCTACTTTTGATTACTCTTTCAACTGCACCATTAAAAATAGTAAAAATAAAAATAAAATCATTCTAGAGAAACAGCCGGCAAACTCTACGAGATCAACAATCATTTTTTAAAAATAAATGCAACAAAGACTAATTCAAACAAAGCATAATCGAATAGATAGATATTGCAAATTTTCAAAGACGTCACTCAAAAAAGTCACTCCCTCCTCCAATATTATAAATACAGGTGGTTTTTGAGCTAAACTGCAGAACTAGCAAGGAAAAAGAGCTGTGATATACAATTGGGTGTCCGCAAATTCATTCATTCATTCATTCATTCACAATTAAGATGAACTTCCAAACAAAAAAACATTCATTGGAGTTGCAGGGTCCAAGGCCTGCACCTCTTAAAGTGAGCGAAAACTCCTCAAAGATCAAGAAGTCGAATCGAAGACGGTCTCCGGTTATAATATATCTCCAATCTCCTAAGGTTATTCACGTAAGACCTGAGGAGTTTATGGGAATAGTTCAACAACTTACTGGGAATAACAATCAAGCTGCACCAAGTAGAGTTGCTGCTACTGCTGCTGCTTCGGCTTCAACTTCTCAATATAATTCTTACACTTCTACCTCTAGTGTAATGGTGGATGCTCATGATCAAAACATGGGCATGGGCATGGGAATCTCAAGCGCAGCCCAACAGACATTTGAATATAGTACTGGGGTACTAAACTATGGTGCTGCTGATCCAGGTTTTGGAATACCTACTACTTCCTCCAACTTTGCTGAATATCCTAGCTTCTATATGAACCTAGATCATTGTTAAATGCAAAGGGATTTGACCTAGATTAGATGCTGCTTTTGGGTTTTTTCCTTTTTTTTTTGCGCCCATTTTTTTTTTTTTTGTATTTTTTTATAGGATATACCTTGTATTTTTTTTAGATAGGATTCTCATATGATCCAAATCTAATTAGGAAATTTCATTATCAATTCATTACAGCAAATTCAAATCTTCTGTTTTATTTTTTGTATTCCTTTAAACGATAGACTGCAATCTTGTAAGCACATGGCCTTCAAAAATAATAAAAAAGTCCAAGCTCATGAAGTAGGTAAAAAAGTTTCAATATTGGCCACTGACAGTTACATCATTTGTGATTTCATTAAGCATAAAAAACTTCAAGCAAATTGAACTTCTGTACTCCTAACCACTTCAAAAATTTGGTCTCTGCTTTGGCCGGCCAAAAAACAACACAAAAAGTAGAAGAAACCACATACATACATGCAAATATGCTATGCATCTTGCATCTTGAGGTCTCCATAGTCCTTCCATGAACCAATTGGTACGAATTTCCATGAAATTTTTAGTTTATTTAATGACTCATTAATATTTTTTTGTTAACAAACGAATGTAACATAGTTTTTATACGTACAAATTAATGTTAGATTGAACGACCATTATAATCTCACAATTACATTTAGAGAAGATTTTCTTTGTCATATCATCTCTAAAAACTATATATTTATATATATATATATATATATTTATATATATGATCAAAGCCATATTATAACTTTCAAGTAGAGTTTGTGGTATACTTCAGTGGCGGTTCTAGGAATTTTTTTTATGATGGTCACTAAAAAATTTAAATTATACAAAATTTAATAAAAAGATAACTTTAATATATCAATGTCACAAGAAAAAAAAAACACTCAGATACATGAAATATTACAATTTATTGTACTAGCAAAGAGAGAGAAAAGAAGAAGACTAATAAGTGATAAAGTGGAAATTAAAAATGTTGATATGAAAATAATAAAGTGAACATAACAATTTCATAACAAATCTTATGCAACAAGCTGTTATTGGTAGGTAAAACATGTCAATATTGAGCCTAAATTAGAATTAATAACAACTTACCACATAAAATTTATTATGAAAATATTGTGAATAGTGAATATAACATTACTATTATTTTTATTGATTTCAAATTTTTGTGATTCTCAGGTCATGTTGTTTAACATTTTTATGAGGGTGGTTAAAATAAATATATAATATTTTTTTTGTAAGTATATATATATACATTTTTTTTCAAGTTAGGGTAGTCATTGAACAGATTAATTTAAACTAATTATATATATATATATATATATATTTACTAAGTAAAATAAAATAAAATAAAATAAATTGGCAAGTGAGGGTGGTCCTGTGACCACCCTCACATTCAAATGGAGCCGCCACCGGTATACCTTTATGTTAAAGTATCCTTATTATATATGCACTACTATAAATACATTAAAATTATTAACACAGTTTGTTATCACCAAAACTTTTTATTTGAGTTTCAAAAAGTTTTTATAAAAAAAAATATCCTATTAGATCGAATATGATAAAAACACATTAATTGTATAACATGCGTTACCAACTGCATTTGAGACAAATACCTAGCTTGGGGTTGAGGGGGAGAGGGTTCAAACTGTGGGACAATATATCTACTATTTCTTAGTCTGTTAAAAAAAAGTGTTCAGCTACATGATGTAAGTACATCATATAAAATCAAACTTTCAATATATAATATAAGATAGTTGATTTTTTTAAAACTAAACATGTGGTATATTATTTGTGTTTAGACTTTAGACTTTTTGTTACATTTCTTCACGATATATAATCGTTAGAAGATACAATTTTTAAGTTTATTTCCCTTGAACTATTTTAAAGAATATCAAACACGTTACATATATAATTGTAATTAAACACGGAAATGAGCATTTGATGTCTTGCCTTACATAAATCAAAGCTGACTAAAACCCAAATTCTTCAGTCGACCAGACTCCCAGACCATATGTTGTTATTATAATATTTTCTGTTTTCCTAATCCTTGGCTCGCACGATGGAAATGGTTGACAAGTTTTTGGAAAAGTACCTTGACATGCTAATCTTGTTTATTCAATTTCTATGGAGCAATTTGACTTTCGATTATAAGTCCATGTCAGATAGCCCCACCTGGTAAACCCCAATTGATCATAGGGTCAATTTGACAAACGTGTTCCCTTGAGCTTGGACAATGCTCATTTATGATTTAAGTCCAGTCTTCTAGGGTGTCTATTGTTTGAAGTATATAGGGTTAGGGGAAAAAAAGTAAAAGGTTGAAAATTACCTTACAAGGTGTTTCATATAATTGTTCTTGTGAGTTACATCTCCTTCGGTTGCCAAAGGTTTTTGGACAATTTGGACTGTGCCCACGCTATGCATGGGCTAGAAAGTACACCAACGACCGAGTAGGCTGGACGGAGAATTGGGAGTCACCACTTAATGTTGGTCAATGAACCGATTTAACCCTTATGCAGCAGTCTAATGAACTAAACATGGAGTCAAATGTATGGACTTGGAAATGTATGAACAGTAAATATTGTGGCCTTCTTTTCTCTGCTCGGGTTCCATCAGAGAGAAAAAACTAAGATTTGTTTAGCTCTGGTATATCCTCCTTCCCTTAAACAAAAAGTTGTGCATAAGGTGTTTTATATAGTTGCACAGAGTAGAATTAAAACTAAGCCCAAACCCTTTTTCTAATAAAAAAAAGATATCTTCTCGCTATAATTTCGCTTGAGTGAAGTTGATTATCGCTCGAGCAAGATTTTCAAAACAATATAACTATGTCATCTTCAAATGGTCGTATCTCATTCATTTCAAATTCAAATTAAGTTATATTTATGTTCTTATTGAAGTCTCAAATATCTAATTTCCAATAAAACAAGTTCCACTTAAATATTCAAAACTTTGTTGTTTTTCAACAGCTTTTGACCCAGCTCAGCCCATTTTACAATGAATAAATTATACCAATAAACTTAAAATTTATTACAAACAAATGTCCTGAAATGGACCCATGCTAAAAATACAACACTTCATGCATGTGACTATACGAGTAAGGGATGGAAATAGGGTAAGGTGGGACCAAAGGACCCCGCATGGTTTTGTCTTTGTCCAGTCCCCGTCTTGCCCCGCATGACGAGAAAAACTTCCTTACCCCATCCCTGCCTTGCTCCACACTTATTACTATTTTTTTTTTTTTTATAAAACTCATTTCATTAATATAAATATACTTAAAATTACAAATTAATTTATCACATAAAATAAAACCAATTTTTAGCAAGGACAAAATAATATTATCCATATCTCCCAAAAAAAAATCCAAACTGTTTAATATGACAATATCACAACAAAACAAAAAGCATTAATATCAATGCATTTAAATATTTAGTAGTAATACAAACCAACTATTTAATACTAATAGTCTAATACATAATGTTGAGGTACATTTTTTTCAATCATGCCACATGCTCCAATCCTATTTAATAATATTTATTTATTCACCATAAAAATACCAAAATATCACCCATAAATCATTTTGGGCCTCCATGAATATTTCTCATCCTATTGGCTCACAAATATTTTCTATCTTATTATCTAAATTGGGTTATAATATAAACCATCACAGAAGCCCAAAAACGCATATCTTATCCAATTTCATTATCATTATTTAGCTAAGCCCAAAAATGGGCCTACGAGCCCAATGCACACATACCATTCTTTTTGAAGCTCAAGACTACTTATGTTTGGCAATATTTCAAAAGCCCAATTATCATTGGTAATATCAAAAGCTCAATTTACGTTGGCACTAATAAAAGCCCAAGCTAACTACTTTGCACTATTTAGTAAAAAGCCCAAGGAGCTACTTGGCACTATTTAGTAAAAAGTCCAAGGTTATCAATACTTGGCAAAATACTATATCATAAGTATTTCACTTAAAGCCTGTTGAGGTCTAAAAATGGTCATAATAAAATAAGCCCAAAACAGAAGAACAAGTCAAGCCCAAAAGGAAAAATCTCAGGCTAAGCCTAAAGTAATAGGCACGGATGACCCATGGGGGATAAAAGGAAGGCCCAGAGGATCCTGAAGCCCAGAAAAGGAAGAAGCATCCCAAAAAGAGACCACGGCAAAATATAAAGAAGCAAGGATCCTCAAATCCCTTCAAGCACAAATAAAAAGGAAGACTGGGACAGATCGGTAGAAAGAAGACAGGAAAAGAAAAAAACAAGAAACGTGAGCGACCTCTCATGGCACAGACAACAAAAGGGCCTCGGGGAACCAGGACAGGGAAGAAGAATGGCAACGAATGACTTTCAAAAATGGCAGAACAGGATTCCGCCCAAATAGGAAAGAAAGGGAAAAGAAGAATATGCCAGAAATGGGGATGCCGAGAAGGGCATACCTCAGCACGTCCCAAAGAGGATGGCCAACCAGAAGCTTTCGAAGGAATCAGAACCAAGAGAAGGAAAGAATGAAAGAAAACGGCAAAGGGACTTACCGAGGCGACAGGGACAGAACATGCTCTGTTTACAAAAGAACAAAACAGGGGAACCCGGGACACCCAAAAAAACTCCAGCATAAAAGGAGGGGACGGGTTGTGAAGAAGGCAGCGAGAAAAAAAGAAAGAAACACAAGAAAGAAGAAATTCTCTAGGAAGAACCACCAAAAAAATCTATGCAGAAAGAAAATACTAAGGGAAGAACAAATACTGCTTCCCGATATCCTGTAAAGGCCACTATTGCACATACTCGGATTCAACGAGAATCAAACTTTGCAAGTTTTGAAGGCTGAAATAGCCATTCAAGACTGCAATTTTTGAGCTTGATTGGACCTTGTATCACGTCCTAGTGAGCTTTCTGTAATCAAAACAGATAACTTATTAATGAAACACTGCTTAATAATTCCCAGGATCCCCACAGCACTTTCTTTTTTTATCGTTTTGCTAATCCTGCTTTGTTTCCTTCTGAACTTACGTTGTTAATTTTGGTACTCTTCAATATCCTTGTTTATTGTCTTTCTGTATATTGTCAGGAGTATTCTCTGCATTCACTTGATTCTTAAACAGCTCGTTAGCTGCGGTGAATCAAGGCCCGGTCCACCAAATCCTTCCTTTTCATTCAGGCCCGGGATCCTTGGGCCTGAGTATCCCGAAAAAGGCACTCTCACATTTTGGCGACTCCGCTGGGGACTGGGCAAAGAAGAAGGAAGAAGCAACCCTTCACAGAGAATGCCTCCAAGACAAAGAAACAGCAAGGGAACTAATGTGCCACCTACGGCCTCTGAGCCTGTAGGAGAAAACGAGGAAGTCTCCAGGCAAGGAGGTGGGATACCTTTGGTAGAACAGGAGGTGGTGTCAGAACAAAGACACGCAAGGCAGGAACCAGACCTAATGGCCAGAATGACAGCAATGTTAAAGGATCTGGAGCAAGAAGTTCGTCTTCTCAAAGAAGGCAGGACACAGGAAGTCAGAGACAATATTCCCCCTACTGGCCACCAAGATGGGACGCAGCCAGAAGGAGGGTCAGCAGTGGGAGGAAGGGCCAACCCTCAGTACTTGACACTGGCAGACGTCAATGCCCTCCTGGAGCAAGAAAGGGAAAAACTCTCAGGGATCCCCAAGCAATTCTCTCGGGATCCCCCGTTCCCTCCAGAACTTCTTGGCAAACCATACCCTAAGGGGTACGAACCCCCAAAGTTCCATCCTTTCGATGGAAGGAATGGAAGTGCCGTGGAACATGTGAGTAGGTTTGTCCACACTATGGGCCCCTATGCAGGAGACAAAGAATTATGTCTAAGGGAATTCACCAAATCCTTAGTGGATAGGGCATACACTTGGTACACCACACTGAGACCCGGGTCCATCAAAACCTGGGATGAGATGATGGAAAAATTCTGCGCCAAATATTACCCTGGTGAAGACAAAATCACTTTCTAGAACCTGCAAATGGTGAGGCAGAGACCTGGAGAAGATCCTGTTCAATTCATTAAAAGATTCGAAGATGTGTCCCTAGACTGCTATGGAGACCATGAAGAAAAGGAGCTCGTAGAAACCTGTATAGCCAACATGCTTTTTGATTACAGGCTCAACCTTGAAAATTTATGTATCACACAATTTGCTGACCTGCTACAGAGAACTAGAAGGACGGCGCAAACCATGAGAACAAAAAGGCTGCCCGCATCCCAAGCTATGACAGCATCAGCAGGAGAGAAAAGGAAGAGACCAGATGGGAAGGTGTTTGAGGAACCACCAGTGATCCCATGTACAGCTGAGGAGTTAAGCCATGTCCTAGACAAGTGGATTGGAGATGGGGTTGTCAGGCCATTCACTGTGTCCAGGCCACCAACAGAAGAAGAAAGGAAGAACCCTTTATTTTGCAGAATCCATAATTATGTCAAGCACTCCACCAAGGATTGCTGGACCCTTCGCAGACTCTTCCACAAAAAGTTGAGAGAAGGAACCCTGGAGCTCACTCAGAAGGAGCCGGAAGTGCAGAGGAACCCCTTGCCTAACCACAAAGGAAAAGGGGTGGTAGCAGTGGTAATACACGGGAACCCGGCAGAAGCAGGAGAATCTGAAGGATCCTTCCACCCGAGCACAGTCAGGACCCTCCAGAAGAATCCCAAGTTCAGGTCACTATTCAATCAATTAGGATTCGGACCAGAAGCAAGGAGGGTGGCCACAGAGTCTCTCATGAGCATAGCAGCAGATTCAGGGATGGAATGCTTTACAGCTGAGTCACATGCTAGTCGAGCTTTCCTGGAAACAACCAATGCAATAACCTTCACTGATGAAGACATGGAGATTGAGCACCCAGACCACCGTAGACCCCTTTATCTAATGGCCACCATAAACGGCGTTCAAGTCAGAAGAGCACTGGTGGATACGGGGGTGTCACTCAACCTCATAGCCTTAAGTACCCTGGAAGCTATTGGCTTAGTTGACGAAGGATCCTGGGGGCTCCCATGGAGATAACAGAATTTGGAGGATCAGTAGAGTCAACAGAAGGATACGTGCAGCTAGCCTTAAGGGTGGGGCCGATAGTAGCTCTGACAAGATTTCATGTGATTAATGCTGAAGTTTCTTATCACGTGTTGCTGGGACGCCCGTGGCTTCATAAACATCGCCTTATTCCATCCACGTTCCATCAATGCATTAAAGGGAGACTGAATGGGAGGCCCATAAGGATCCCTGCCAATCATAATCCTTTCAGCCAGGGAGAAGTGAGCTTTGCAGAAACGATGTTTTATGATGAGTTGGAGCCAGATGATGAGAACCCCGCCCCAGGGACCCCGGGGGCACCTGTCTTAGAAGAAGAAGAAGGAGAAAGGGGCACCCGTGACCTGAGAAACCTTCTAGAAAGAAAAAGGCAAAAGAGGGAGCCCAGCTCTTCAGGATCCCGAGAATGTGTGGTGGTGCGGGAACCTGGGGGAAGGCTAATTTATCGTTTGTGAAGGTGCGCGGGACCCGAATGCATTGTGCAGGAAGGTCCCGGACCACCAAGCTGCATGATGGCCCAAGAAGAAATCCCTGAAGAACCAGTTAAGGAGGCCCAGATTCAGCCTGAGGAAGAATTAAAGGAAGTAGATCTGGGAACAGAACCAGGATCCCGAAAACCTATCTTCATTAGCAGTCAATTGGTGGCTCAAGAAAGAGAACAATTGATAACCTTGCTTCAAAAATACAGAGATGTGTTTGCATGGACCTATGATGAGATGTTAGGTCTAGACCCAGAGTTGGTAGTCCATTCTCTTAATGTGGACCCAAGGATGAGGCCAGTAGTCCAACTAGCTAGGGTCTTCCACACTGAGGTAGAAGCTCAAATAGTCCAAGAGGTTAAGAAATTACTAACAGCTGGTTTTATCAAACCCATCCAACACCCAAAATGGCTTTCCAACATTGTACTTGTGAAGAAGAAAAATGGTCAAATCCGTTGCTGTGTAGACTTTCGCAACTTGAACAAGGCATGTCCTAAAGATGAGTTCCCCTTGCCCAATATCGACCTCCTTGTAGATTCAGCTGTAGGAAATTCAATGTTCTCGTTTATGGATGGGTACAGTGGATATAACCAAATCCGCATGGCAGCCAAAGATGCAGAGAAGACGGCATTCAGAACTCCGATTGGGAATTTTTACTACACTGTAATGCCCTTTGGCCTCAAAAATGCGGGGGCTACGTATCAACGAACCATGACAGCCATTTTCCATGACATGATGCATGAGGAGATGGAAGATTATGTAGACGATATTGTGGTCAAGTCAAAAACCAGAACAGGACATTTCCAAGTACTTGAGCAAGTCTTTGAAAGATGCAGGAAATACAAGTTACGTATGAACCCCATGAAGTGCGCCTTTGGAGTGTCTGCTGGAAAGTTCCTTGGGTTCCTGGTACATCACAAAGGCATAAGCGTGGACCCAGCCAAGGCCACAGCTATTGCCACGATGAGAAGACCAACTACTGTTAGGGAACTCAAAAGCTTCCTGGGAAGGGTCTCCTATATCAGGAGGTTTGTGCCTGGTTTAGCCTCAGCTACAGCAGGCCTATCCAAACTATTGAAAAAAGGAAATGAATTTACCTGGGGAACAGAGCAGCAGGAAGCTTTTCAAAGAATTCAGGGCATTATGAATCATCTGCCCACCCTCCAGGCACCAGTACGTGGGCAACCTCTGTTGCTATACTTAGCATCAAACTCTCAGGCAATAGGAGCTTTGCTGGCACAAGAAGATGACCAAGGAAATGAGCAGCGCATATATTATGTAAGCAAAACACTCAAGGATACCGAGACCAGGTACCCTAGAATAGAGAAAGCCTGCCTAGTGATCATTTATGCATCCCAAAGGTTGAAGAGGTACTTCTCAGCTCACCAAATCCTCTTGGTAACCAAGTTCCACCCCATAAAGGCACTCCTGCACCAGCCCCTTCTCACGGGAAGGATAGCACAATGGCTAGTGTTGCTCTCACAATATGATATAGGTATAAGAACTCCCAAGGCTGTTAAGAGCCAGGCCATAGCAGATTTGCTAGCTCAATTCCCAGGAAAGGAAGAAGGCCCGCTGAGTGAAGAAATCCCTGGTGAGGTAGCAGTGATGGAGATCCCAGGGAAGAAATGGACCATGAGGTTTGACGGGTCAGCCACAGCAACTTCAAATGGGGTAGGAATTGTACTAAGCTGCGAAAATGGGGATATCATGCCCCTGTCCTTCAAGCTTGGTTTCTCATGCTCTAATAATGCAGCTGAATATGAGGCATACTTAACTGGGTTGACTATAGCACTCAGCATAGGAGTGAAACATATGAGAGTGCTGGGAGATTCTAATCTTGTAGTCTCCCAAGTGAAAGGTGACTTTGCATTACGAGAACAAAACTTAGCAGCCTACAGGACTTGGGCACAAAGGCTGGAGATGGAATTTCAAACCTTCAGCATAGAATACACTCAAAGAAGTGAAAACAAGTTTGCAGATGCTCTCGCCGCCCTGGGATCCCAAATACCATTTAATGGGAGGGATACGCTGATAAAAATAGGAAGGCAGGAACATTCTATTGTAAGGATCCTCCAAGGGATGTACCCCGGGGAATCCAAACAGTGGGACTGGAGGGACGAAATCAAAGAAAGGATGAAAGAGGCGAGCCCTAGAGGGAACATCAAAGAACTAATGGATTACACTCAGATAGAAGGAGAGTTATATAAGAGACTGCCAGGAGGAATACTGTCCAGATGTATCACCGAGAAGGAAGGAAAGGTGAAACTAGAAGAATTACACGCCCAAGCATGTGGAGTTGCAGAAAAAGTCAGCCTATACAGAAGGATGCAACGCATGGGGTATTACTGGCCGGATATGGATAAGGAAGCAGCAATCATACAGGGGAAATACCAGGAATGTCGTTTGGCAATTGATAAAGAAGAAAGCTACGCGGTGTTTATTGCAGAAGATTGGCGGGTTCCTTTCATAGGATACCTGGCTCGGGGGATCCTGCCAACCGACAGGGAACTGGCCCACAAGCTCAAAAAACTAGCGTGCAAGTATTTCTTGCAGAACGACATTTTATTCAAAAAGGGATACCATGGGGATCCCCTCAGGTGCCTGGGACCAAAGGAAGCTAGAGAAGTAGTCAGAGAGGTGCACTCTGGAGATTGTGGAAGTCACCCAGGAAAAAGAAAACTATATAAGCAGTTACTGTTGTTGGGATATTACTGGCCAACGATGAAAAGAGACTCTGAGGAGCTGGTCAAAACATGTCATGCTTGCCAAGTCCTGGGAGATGCAATTCACACTCACCCAAATGTCCTACAGGATATGACGACGCCATGGCCTTTTCATACTTGGGGGCTCGATCTCATAGGGCCCATAAATCCTCCATCCAATGGTTATATATGGATCCTGGCAGCCACGGAGTACTTTACAAAATGGGTAGAGGCCATCCCTTTGAAAAAAGCTACTGGAGCAGCTGTGGCAAATTTCATTCGAGACCACATCATTACAAGGTTCGGGATCCCCAGAAGATTGATCAGCGACAATGGAACCCCATTCATAAACAAAGATATGAAGGGATTAACTGAAGCATACCACATCAAGCATGGAAGATCTACCCCATACTATCCACAAGGAAACGGCCAAGCTGAAGCTACTAATAGGGTAATATTGAAAATCCTTAAGAAAATGAAGCATGAGTATGGAGGAAAATGGAGTGACCATCTGGCAGATGTGCTTTGGGCATGTAGAAGCTCTGTAAAGACAGCCACAGGATTCTCCCCATTCTCCCTGGTTTATGGAACAGAAGCCATCAGCCCTGTGGAGTTAGTCATTCCTACACCAAGGGTAGTTCTGGAGGAAAACCAGGGAGAAAGTGAGGACGCAAGCAATGAAAAGAGGCTAGCAGATCTGGAAGGAGTAGAAGATGAAAGAGAACTGGCTAAAAAAAGGAGCCAGAGATACCAGCAAAGAATGACCAGAGCATATGCACAAGCAGTACGCCCAAGAGTGTTCAGTAAAGGGCAATTAGTACTAAGGATGGCGGAGCACGTGAGGAGGAACCTGCCAGGGCCTTCCAAGTTCACCCAAAAATGGGAAGGACTCTACATCATCAATGCAGCTCATGAAAGTGGGTATTATTACCTTGCCAAAGAAGATGGAACAGTCCTGACAGAGCCCATAAACGGGAAATGGCTGAAGCAATATTATGCATAAGGACAAGGGGATCCCGGTACCTTAGGGTCCTTTCACCAGCTTCACTATCTGCTAAGTTCTTTTTATTTTTGTCTTTTTATTTTTCAGCCTTTATCATGAATTCTGGTCTAAGATAATTTTGTTCAGGAACATGTGATAGATTGACACTTTGTGGTCAATACTGCACCAAAAGACTTTTTCTTTGTTCCTTGAAAATGACCATGTTTTAATGAAATTCCTGTTTCTTCAACATTTAAGTTTTTCTTTAAATACTGCAGAAAAAACCAAATTTGGATAAATTTAAGGAAGGATACCTGAGTCAAAAAAAAAAAGGGGAGAGTATGTAATACCCTTTTACATATGGCCCAGGATTCACCTCACAAATAATTTCAGATATCCCACAAACAGTCCCAAGTGCATAGGTCTAGGATCACAGAATAAAAGTAAAATATCTAGGATACCTAGCCTAGCACTTGGCAAAAGGGGAACCTGTCAAAGTTCATGAACTGGGACCGTGTCTCAAAAAGAAAAATATGTACATAGGGAAGGATACCAGTGTACCCAGTTCAGTACTTGCACAATAGATTACCGGGTACCTGGACCAGAATTTACAGTGAAGCCTGTGAAGAGCATGGTCCAGGACTCAGGAAAGAAAAGAGCCATAGGAAAGAAAAGGCAATATACCAAAGAAAAAGGCAGATTCACATACTAAGAAAAAAAAGAAGCAGTTTTGAAACACAAAAGAGAAAGCAAAGAGCAGAACAATGTTCAAAAAGAAAAACTTATACAATCCCAAATTGTTTATGTAAAAAAAAAAAAGCTAAGGAATGAGGCCGGCCAACAGGGAGGCATCCGGAGAAATAACAGGCACAGCCAAAGTAGCAAGGATCCTCTGCCGCTTGACCTTCAAGTCTTGTAAAACCTTGTGAGCACGAGCCAAAGCTTCCTCAGCAGCAGCTATCTCAGTGTCTATACTCTTGAATGATTGCCTCTGAAACAGCATATGAGCCAGCAGACGCAAGTGATCCAGCAGAAAAGACAAATTAAACTTAGCCTCTAGAAGGTCTTGCACCACCCCTCTCCACTCCAGAAGCTTTTCTTCAGACAAGGAATCTATAGAGGAATTCCTTAGGGAAATCAGCACAGCACACAGCAACTCCATTAAAATATTGCCTAGAAAAACGCCTCCCCTGAAGCCGCTGGTAAAATCCCCGTGACTCTTAAGCAGACTCTCTAGCAGCGGCAGGCCTTCCACAGGAACAGAGAAACGCAGGAAGCTGCCATAGGAAGACCCAAAAACATGGAAGTGGCTGTCAGGAAGACTGTTGAATTCCAAGAGATCAAAGCGAGCCAGAAAAGAAGAAAGCCTTGAATCAAGATCTGAGGCAGTCATCTTCGAGACATCCCTCATCACTGTGTCACCACTTGCAGAGACAGGAGGACTTGCAGCCTTTTGCTCTGGACGAAGGTCAGCAACTTGAATAGGTCTCACAATTCCTTCAGGAATAACAGGCTCAGAACCTGCAAAGCCTGTATCAATATTCAAAAAAAAAAAGAAGAAAAGAAAAGAAAAGGAAGAACGGATTTAGTCTAAAAAAAAAAAGGGGAGAAAAAGAAGAACAAACCGGTTCCAGCTTCTTGGGGCAGAGCCTCTTCTTCCTGATCTCCTGACTTCCCCGAAGATTCTGGGTAGGAATATAAGGCAAGTTGAAGAAAAGGTGAAGGACCAATAGCAAAGTGGCTAAAAGAAGGGATAGATGCAGGGGGCTTCGCCATATATAAAAAAAAGAAGGGAGGGGGAAGAAAAGGAAAACACGATGGGAGTAGCTTGCACTCACCTTCTGAGCTTTCTGATTCTAAAGAAGAGGCAACACTAGGAGCGGATTTCTCACTGGCTTGACCTAAAAGAAAAAGGAAAAGGAGGAACTCAAGAAAAACTGGAAAATAAAGTAGAATATAACGCTATTCCAAGGAAACAAGGTTTACCTGTTTGTTTGGATAAAGGAGTGTCTCCCAAAGCACCTTTATCTGACAAGGACTGAGGAAACATAGTCCTGATAGGACTAGGAGTACGCTCAATATGGGGACTTTCAGATGACGGGATCCTAGAAGCTTTGGGATCCTGAGAATCCTGGGAACCTTGCATTGGTTGCCCAGTTTCCTCAGCTGGGTCATCAGTAGGGGGCTCCTCCCCCATAACAGGAAAAACAACGGAAAGAGCTGTGATAGTTTCCTCCCCCAGAGCCTTATCAGTCATAGGGGGGGGATACCTCCACCTAAAGGAAGAAGAAGAGGAGAAGGCAGTGTCAAAAAGAAAGGGAGAGAAAAACACAACAGCAGGAAATGCAGACAACACAATGTCAGAACAAAAGGGAAAGAACAAAAGAAAAAGGGGAACACATACCACGTCGTCTCCAGAAGATTGGCTCTTACCCGTCTTGTGATCAGACTTGCGCTTGGACTGTAAAGGAAATCACCACTCGTCAGCAAAATAGAAACAAGTGCAACAAGGTGAATAAAAAATAAAAAAAAAAAAAGAGAAGAAGGAAAGAAGTCTTGCCCTTCTCTCTCTCTCTACAGATTCTCTGGAAGTCTTTTGCTTACTACGAGTACGCCCAGAGGGTCCTAAAGGAGGCTGGGATACCAAACCAGAGGATCCTAAAGAACCATGGACTGAAGCAGTCACAGGAACCTGGGGAAAAGAAGACTCTACCTTGGTCTTCTTCCGGGTCCTTGAAACCAAAGGTTCCTTGACATCCTTGCCTTCCTGAGATGCCAAGTGTGCTTGAGATTTTCCCGCTTTCCTTCTTTTCGCTTCAGAGCCTATCTCCACACCCTCTGTACTTTCGCTAACATCAGCAGCTTTCATTCTCTTCGACTTGACATCCTTACCTTTACTCGGAGCAGTGGCAGCACTAATTGTCTCTGTTGCACCCATTTTGATGGGCACCCCAGAGGAAGCACCAATGATGAGACTATCACCCAGCCAGGTCTCAGGAAAATCCTGTCCATAAGCCACCCAACCTCCCCTGGAGGCATGCCACTCTGCAAACCCAGTCTTGCTGCTTGCAGCAGCAGAAACAATCCCAGCAGTAGGAAGGGATAAACGTCTATTGGATGTCGGAGCGGAAACAATGCTAGGATTCGGGGCATCTCGAACTGTGCCAGTGCCAACATAATCAACAAAGGACTTTTGTACTCTTCTCCAATAACTGGTATAGCCACTAGAAGCAAAGACTCCTCTCTGGGAGTTAGGCACTGCAAATTGGGGGCTCCTCCGTGACCAATAAGAAAAGGCCTGCAGCCTCAAGAAAGGATCCAAGGAAGGAAGGGATGGCACCACATCCTTAAAAACTGGAGGAATGTCCTGATCAAAACCAAATTGTCGGAGCACCCGGTGTGCCGAATAATGAGTATATTTTGGGCCACTTAAAGAAGGCACAGGAAGCCAGGAGGGGCTAATGCAAGCAAGATAAGCCAGACTGCCCTCATCGCCACGGCGCAAGTCAAAGGTATTACCTGTAGAAGATAAAAAAGAAGACAACACAGAATCACACGCAAAGCCGGGACCAAACTCACGAGGAGATCTCCAATATAAGCTCCCTGCTTGATCAAACAACACCACAAGATTGAGGCCACCACCTTTCAAGCTAATCCAACGAAAAATAATGGGAAAGGCATCGGTAGAATTGCCACAAAGGCCCTTCACTATGTCGGGGGATCCTTGGAACTTGTCCTTCACAAATTTCAAATTCCTGCACTTAGCCAAAGTAGCTGCAGAACGGTCCCATATGAAAATCTGAAGAATAGCACAGTGAAGAGATGAAGTGATCACATAACAAGAATCACCCTCAGCCTCATCTCCATGAAGCTGGTCCAATTGAGAATAAACATGACCCAAAAACAGAGGGGCCAAAGGATACTGGGTACCTCGAGCCAACTTGATTGCCAACGGAAAAAACGAAGACTTAACTCCGTACCCAGGGAACTCACTGAACAAAAACTTACTAAGCCAAAAAGCCAGGAAACCGGCCCACCTCACTTCCTTATCTTTTTCACGAGAGAGGGTCATCACCCATCTCCCCATCCTAGCCGGCTTACCACTAGAAGAAGCGGCGCGACCACCAAAATGACCAAATAATTTTTCTTCTACCACGAGATCCTCACCAGAAAGATTAATATGAAAGGGATTCTCTTCGCCAAACACCGGGAGGAGGAAGTTATTAACCACATCCTCCAAGGTGATTGTCAATTCACCAGTAGAAAAGAAAAAAGTATGAAGGGAAGGGCACCAACGACGTACCAGATGCCTGAGCCCTTTGGCGTCTCTGAAGCCCTCAAGGTTTCTGGAAATAGCCACTGCCTTTAGGATACCGGCGCGCTCCAAACGACCCACAAATTCAGCATCAGACAGTTCCTTGTCTACCCATATAGGCCAGCCCTGAATCTTTCCTGGAACAAAATCAAAGAAAATAGGAACCGCCTCTCGGATTCCTTGTCTGATCTGGAGATCAAAAATCTCTCTAGGGTCAGGAACTTGGGTGGAACCAGCGAAACTCGCTTGACCAGAAAACATCCAAACGTGAGGGGATGGAGGAGCCTCACCATGAGATATATGAGGGAAAAATAAACTGAGAGAATACCAAGGATCCCGTAAAGGGAAGGCCGGACGTTCAGTAACCTTGTGAGAATCACTCGGAGCAGAACCAGAAGAACCTTCACCCTCAGAAGGACTGGGAGTACGCTCTCTCCTCTTTCGAGAAGAAGAAGAAGCCATCGAAACAGCACGCACTG